>NW_004955405.1:24722129-24805053 GCF_000276665.1 Chinchilla lanigera | reverse complement strand
TGATCCTCAGGTCTGTTTTTTAGCCTGTACCAGATTGATTTTATAACAGTAGCTTTGTAGTACAATTTCAAGTCAGGGATTGTGATTCCACCTGACTTGTCCTTGTTGCCCAGGATTGTTTTTGATATTCTGGGTTTCTTCTGGTTCCAGATGAATGTAAGGAATGTTTTCTTGAGATCTGTGAGGTATGCTAATGGTAGTTTAATGAGAATAGCATTGAATCTGTGCCACAGTTTTGGAAGTATGGCCATTTTCCCAATGTTGGTTTTTCCTGTCCATGAGTAAGAAATATTTTTCCATTTACTGAAATTTTCTTTGATCTCTTTTTTCAGAGTACTATAGTTTTCATTGAATTGATCTTTTACTTCTTTTGTTAGGTTGATTCCTAAATATTTCAATTTCTTGGATGTAATTATAACCTACTTTTGAGGTTTATAATTTTTAACAGCTTTGTCTCCATTGTCTGATGCTATAAAACAAACATCTATCTTTATCTTTATCTGTCTCTATTTCCTTTTTATTAAAGAGGGAACATTTCTATTCAAAAGTGTTAAAATTTTTCCCAATAAAAGAATTCTAAAACAGTGGTTCAATATTAAGGAAATATTCACCTCTTAATTTATAATAACAAATACTGCCTGAAAACACTTTCCCTTTAATGAGCGTTTATTTTACCAGAAAATTCCACATATTTGCATATGTAGTCATAAAAATGATTTTATCATAATTAATATTACATCCTTTTCCATTATTTTGAAAACTGGTTTCTGATGTGTGACTAACATACACTACTAATTTCAATAACATGGTTTACCTCTGTGTTAAGTAGAATTATCTACTATCCGTGAGCCTAAAAATCTGTTTTTTCTTTGACCTTGTGTATGCCTATATTTTATTTACAACATTTATCCATGCTGTTAATTTGTAATTTAAAAGCATAATCTAATGTCATTCATAATTTTCTTTCTCACATATCTATTTTCTCCCAGTCTGTCTCTTGGATCTCTTTGGGAATGTCTTGGTAGAATTTGTATCAGTGTGAATAGATATTGTCAAACAAATATTATATTGTTGTATAGTGTCAAATAAATAACAAGTAAATTTTGTCATTTGCCGTTTATACTTCATGTGGAAGATCTTATCTCTTCAGAACACAAATAATTTATTGTTATTTTAGAGTTTCATTTTAATATTTTAAGATACTTAAATTTACTGTGGAATAGGTCTTTCATATTGTGTGGTCTATACACACATTTAAGGCTCATACCTTAGTATCTTTAATTTTTTGTGGAAAACTAATTATGCCAGCACCACTTATTAATCTTTAAATTTTCCCCATAGATTGGTAGTGAGTTCTGTGACAATTTGAGACAGTATCCTTGAATGTCTCTGAGATTTCATTAGTTCTACTGATTTATTTTTAGTTCCACAAAATTGTTAATGCTTTCTCAGTTACTTTAGGTTAAATAAGTCTAACCCTTCTACAGATATTTTTTGGTATATTTTAGAACCAACATATAAATACTAAAGCAAGCTTTATTTATAACATTAGAAAAATTGGGTCATTTTTATCTGATCCTTTTTTCCCCCAAGTTCCTTTTTTTTTTTTTTCTTCTTTTCTTTTCTTTTCTTTTTGTCTTTTTTTTAGACAGGGTCTCACTATGCAGTTCAGGCTGGCCTTGAGCTCACTTTGTAGTCCAGGCTGGTCTCAAACTCACGACGATCCTCCTGCCTCAGCTTCCCAAGTGCTGGGATTACAGGCGCGTGCCATCATGCCCTGCCTTTTTTCCAAGTTTCTGCAGGTAGTTTATAACATATTGTAAACTCTATCTTAATTATCACATATTCACAATGATTTTCACAGCCTTTCTCCAAATTTTTACTATCAGTACAAGGTGTACATACACTACTAATTTCAATAACATGGTTTAGGAGTCACTTTTCCATTACTGGGCTAAAATACCAGATGTACCCACTGTAAGGAAGCTAGAGTTTTATTTGTGCTTTGGCTCATCTTTTAAGAGTTTTCAGTTCATGGGTGCAGGTTCAAGGCAGAAACAAACATAGAGTGAACCTGCTCAGCCTGTGACATCGAGGAAGCAGAGATAGAGGGAAGACCTGGAGCTAGAGAGTTACCTTCCAAGGGCATCCCTGGTGACCCAGCTCCTCTAACGAGGACCCACTTGCTAACAGCACACTCAGCTATCAACCCAGCAATGAGTAGAGCGCCCCCATGATGCAGTTGCCTTTGGAACACATGAGACTTCCAGGGCACAATTAGAGTTCTAAATCCTTACAGATAGTGAATAACAAACTGTCACCTGCCTCATAGTTGTAGACATAGAAACTGGCAAAAGATACTAAAATAAAGTTCATGTAATTGAAAGGGTCATGAAGCAAGTAACAGTTTATAATGGACAGTCAAACAACTTCTCAAATCTACTCACTTGGCTCGTTATTCACTGCCCCCGACTAACTCCAAATGAATATCGGCTCTTTGTTACAGTACAGTAGCTTCAAACTGGATTTGACAGCAATCTTCTATGTGTCTCTGAAATACTTATGGTGTGCTTTTCAGAATACTGGTGTGACCATATAAGTTTATGACTTAAAGTCCTAAATGATTCACCATTATTTTAGGACTGAGAGAAACGCCCTTTGGCACAAGCTAGTATCTGATTACCTATTCATTTTCATGTTGCATAACTCACATATCTTTACCCTGGTCATTGTGGCTGTTGTCTTATAAAAACAGAAAAAACATATCACACATTTTCACATAAAACAGCTTACATGTGTGGGTTCTAATTCTTAGGCATCCCCTGCCCCTTTCTACTAACTCCCCTCATCCTTCAAATTCCTTGTCGAAATTTGTTTTCTCAGATTTCTCATTTTAATGTAATCTCAAACTAGGGCAGATTCCATTGTGCATCCGTATGAGTTGTTTTGTTATGTGGTTTTCCTTCTTTTATGTCATTATTTGATTAATATCTTCCTCACACACCATGGGGCTATGTGTGTGATGCATATAGTAGATACTAAATAACCTTTTGGTGACTGGGTGAGCCAAAAAGAAAGCATTTTTATTTTTATTTATTTATTTTTTGTTTTTTTTCTGGTACGGGGAATTGAACTCATGACCTTGAGCTTGCCAGGCAGGCGCTGTGCCACTGAGCTAAATCCCCAGCCCCAAGAAAGCATTTTTAAAAGCTTATTATATTCTGATATTGAACACCAAAGAATAATAAGAATAGTAATCTAACAAATGATTTTATCATTTTTATGTTAAATTCTCAAATAAAAATATCCCATTCATTGTTTTAGTCTTATCATTTAAATCTATTATTAAATATCATTGTTATGCAATCCATATGCTCAAAATGCCTTTTAAATTACCTGAACATAATTTCTTCACTAAAGTACTTTATTAACTCATTGACTGGTTTTATATTTTTGATATTTCTGGAAGGTATCAGAATTGAAATGACCAATTTTTTCTATGTGGAGTCCTAGTATTCTTGACCAGTATCATAGAATGCTCATAAAAGGTTTTAGGGATCAAAGAAGCTGTCTCAATGGCATAGTAAATTACACAGTCAGAAAATAGTTTAAGAGTTTTATCTTGTCATTATAAACCATTTTATACACAATTCTCATACTCCTATTTTCAGCTCCTCATTATTAAAGCATTTTGAATTTTAGATGTGTTTTTGATATTAAGAAAACCCTGCAGGAAAAAGAAGAGAAATATTGTGCTATAAAACAATAATAATTTCTTCAAAAGGCCAGAACATGACAACACCATTCACTTATTTTGTATCAAAAGAAAGATTGTTTTTATATAAACCAAATTGTGTGAAAAATAAATATGAAGCTTACTGGTAAGATTATACCTGTGTCGTTTTTAAGTCTGGCACCAAAATATGATTCTTATTTGAAAAATGTGTCATTTTTATAATGAGTGTACATCAGTACCGAGTGTTAGACGAATTTCTCTAGGGTGTGAAGATCTGTTTGTCCACCTACTTTGCATGTTATTTTTGATCTTGAAAAACAAAGTGACGTGCTGTGCGTGTGTTATCCTTCCTTGGCTTCACTATTTCTGACACCTATGCTCACACTTTTCTCAACAATAAAAGGATGACAGGAGAGAAAGTTTCTTTTCATCATCAACAACATAATTACCAGTACAAATACTACAGGAAGAAATGGACTTTTGACACAAGCTCTTATTTCCCACATATTTACATTTTCTCCTTTGCTTAGAGATAACAAATGGTTGCATAGTGATTTGGGATGCTAATTAGGCTGCTGTGTTTTCAGCTAACTTTAGGTAGACAGAATCCTGTGAGAGCTACTACTATGCCATTTTAAAATGCTAGCAGATAACCATTAAACACTCTTTAGTAATGAATTTTTATAAATAATAAAACCATGGTTAACTGTAGTATATTAAAAACTTGATACTAGCAGGACAGTAATTAAATGCACTGGCATTTTGGAGAGTGATTCTCAAGTTTCAGCTGAGTTCACAAATTAGTGGGGGTGAAACAGACGAAAACTAGTTTTACGTAACTCATTGAATACCATAGCATGGAGGTACAAGGGGAATGCCTACAAAAGCAGAACAGGGCTTGGATAAGGGACGGGGAAATTTAGTCTACCTTGTCATCTTCAATACAGTATTAAACCTGGTGAAAAAGGTTTATATAATATTCATTAAGGTATGTAGGAAAGAACTATGATGAGATCTATAAGTTAGGGCTTCCTGTACTATGAAAAGGACTATTTTCATCCAAATCAAGTGTACATATTCTTCAAATGTAGCAAGAATTATAAATGATATTTATACCCAGGTACACTAAATAACATCTATTAATTGATAAATTCATTAACATTGTATAGGGGAAACATACTTAGATTTTAAGAAATTGCCACATTTGAATGTTAAATATATTCTCCTGATCCTAAAATAATATTTTCATAGACTTGTACAAATTTTTTTAAGAATTATGGTCATTTAAAATTTTGTTTGATCTGATCTGAGCTAACATTTAGATATGCAAAGTTATTTTAAATGGGTACTAACTGTAAGAGTAATGTTTGACTTCTTACTAAACTTTGAAATAATATATTTGATTTCACACCTGCCAGTACTTGTATTTTTCTGTCCAGGGGCAAGAGCATACAGAAGTAGCTGAAAGTAAAAGTAATGGAGTTAAACACTAAGGTTCTAATTCTGTTTCTACCATTTACTATGTTTATGAAATTTGACAAGTCCCTTAACCTTCTTTAAGTTCTGTTTCCACAAGGTACTTAATTAAATGGGGCTGCTATGAAAAATAAGGGGATTCTCCTTTAATGTCGAGAATACAACCTATGACAGGTTACATACTCTACAGTTCATAATGAATATTGTCATTGCCTTTGGAGGTGCATGTGTATAAAGAGCCCTTCCCAGTCCTCCTCACAGCCCAGGAAGCTTATATTTGTAATCCCATGAAAAGTTCTTGGAATTCTAGTGAGTTAATTCTAATCTTCCATATCCAGTGCAATCCATGGCAAGAATAAAGACACTAAGACATATTTGTGGTTATAGGGAGCCAAGGGGTCCTAGTCCAGCCACGATGATGGCCATCTGGAACAAAGGCCTCAACCCAGGGTCAGACCTAGATTTTCTACATTTGTGAAGAAGGGGGTGGCTTGAGGATGAGTGACTGTGAGAGTGGTGGGAAATGCGTGAGTGCCATGAGCTGGGCTAGGTAGGAGGCCTGAAATCAGCTCTGCAATATGAAGAGAGAAGGATATGTGGAAGGAGTAATCTGCATAACACAACAGAGGTAGTATCTAATGTTTTGGGGTTGGTGCTTCAGATCTGACGTGAAATCTTTGAAGCCCCAGGAAGTCATAGCCTCTATCCCAAAGCTGGATCCCAGCTGACAGTGTGGAGCTTTGGCTCACACATCCCACCTCATCCAGGCTCACTTGAGAGAGCAGCAGGGGGTCAGGGAAACATGCCTACCATCTCCAAAGATTAACATCAGCACGTGGCTAGACCGAAATGCATTACTTAAAGCCAACTGAAGGGATAAGGAAAAGATCTAGCCAACTCTGTACATATCAATACACGGAAATAGGGCCAGGTTCAGCCAAAATGGAGCCAGTTGCTCCTCTTTCAAGGAGAGTTGCCTAGGTGGTCCTCCACAGATGTGGAAGAAATAAAGTCATTTGTAAATATAATACATATTCTCGTAGTAATCACAGATTAACACAATTTGTTACCTAAGAAATTTATAAAAATTGTGCAAGTGCCATATTTCACTTTCTGTTGGATGCTTGTACTCCCTGAGAACTAAAAAGAATGAAAGATTTTAAATATGCATCAGCCATACTTGGTTTAGCCATCATGACAATAGGCTACTTTTTGGTAGAGTTGTATTTGGACATACTGAGTTGAATTTCTCAGTTGGACATACTGAGTTGAAAATTCTATGATATAAATATGTTTTCAATCATTTCTTTCATTGATGTTCATATGTTTTCCCTTGTGAGATTTATGTCTTATATATTGTCTCCTTGGTGTAGGAACCTGAAAGACTAGGTAAAACTCAAAATGTACAATAGATGACAGGAAAGGGAAAGAAATTGCTCAAAGGAAGGAATGACTGGGATGAGGGAAAGAAGAAAAAAGAAAGAAGGAAGGCAAAATATAAATATATATATATGTATAGCTGAGATAACTGTATTGCTGATGTCTAATGGTGTATTGAAATGAACAATTAATGCTTACAATCTTTAAAGTTCTGATCGATTGTGCATGCTTGTGTCTGGTGGTATGAGTAACTGATTTGAAGGTAACAATATGGAAGGGAATTACAATGGTGAACTCCTACCACCTTGTCTAGTGAAACTCTGTATTATCTCTACTGTTTTACTGAAGAATTATTTTCTTATTCCTTATAAAGATTTGAGCAATCTTTCATTCATTCATCTGGTAATCTGAGCAATGTAGTTGAGGATAGCGATATGTAGTGTAACAACCACTGTTGATTCATATTATTTTGTCTTCAGACTCTGTATCACTTTGAATGTTCTTGCTTTGATTTCTTTATGTTTGTGATACTGGTATACTGCTACTGTTCTACTTCTTTGTTTGTTTTTTTCTCATTTACTACTCTCTTTAAAATAAAAATAAAAAATGAAGTCCAAGCCTTATACTAAAATCCAACCCTGTGAAATGTAGTAAAAACAAGAAATAGCTTATCGTTTTATAGATTTGCAGTCTACTTATTAATGTTTCAAAATGTCTCTGAATTGACCTCGGTGTCATGTGTACAGATACTTGATTAATAGTGTTTAACTACCAGTGTTTCATCTTTTATTTATGAATATAAGTGTGCTTCATATTTCAAGTTACTTAACACAAAGTTTCAAAATTTCAATTAAAAGTTTACATGAACTATTTTATTTTTCCTGGCAACTTTTGTCCCTATTTCAGCATGTGATTAGTTTGTTTTATAATTTTGATTTCTCTAAGTATTTCTTTGCTTAACTTCAGTATAGCTTCAGCTCAGAAACCTAAATGACTGTGGAATGAAATGATAAATTAAATAAACTATACCTCATCCATTAATAAAATTAATAAAAAGCCATAAGCACAAGTGAAATACTTTTCCTTCCAGTGCAATATTTTCTCCACTACGTGTTTCTTCTTCACTACAAGTGTGTGTGCACACATCCATAAGAGGGTGCTTTCCTAGGCTCCTAGGAGGTGCTTGTCATACTAAGTCTTGGTCTTATTCTTGCTGTATTCTGGAGCTTCACAAAATTGTTCACTCTTCTCTTGTAAGTTAGTTTGTACCTTACATCTCTCTATTTTCCATGATATACTTTTCCGTTGTTCTGAAATTTTGGTCAAAACAAAGCTCATAAGAAATTTACTAACTTATTTCTCTATGAAAAGATAAAACAAGAAAACAGATTTATGTTGATAGCTTATCCAGTCTGGGATTCGAAGTTTGACAATAAGAATCACAAAGCCACTAGGTGAATCAGGTGTGTATCCTTTTTCTGTGTAATTAATTTCCAATTTTCTTTAACTTGTCTTTTTCAGTGGATTCAGTACATATGAATATATATTATATATGGCTTTGCATTGTTCCTGTGTTTATAATAAAGTATATAAAATGCTTATAAGTGAATGAACTTGCTTTGCATTGTTCCTAGTCAAATGACCATCAATTTAACTGCCACTTAGGGACTTGATTTTAATGCTAGAAGAATTAGTAAGATTTGGTCTCTGTCATTTTAGCACTAAATCTAGTGTGTTAGAAGACATGGGAATATTCTCATGATGCAACTAGTTCTGAAAATTAACAGAGTATAGTAACCTTGTCAGCAAATACCAATTAGGAGAGTGGAGGACTCCAGGTAAGACACCAAGATTCAGAGTAGAGCAGACAGAGCAAGATCTTCCTCAGGGTCTAGCTAAATTTTATTTTGTCTCATTTCCTTTATGCCAGTATCAATAATATTTATTGGATTCTTTTTTTGCTCTGTAAGGCAAATATACATTTTACCTTTTTCTCTCTATATGCAAAATAATCTTTAGATATGTAGGATAAAAAATTGTTGGATTCCCAATTGTTTTACTTTATTTTTTTAAACATTTTATTAGTAGTATCTAGTAGGATGGTTTGACTTACTTTAATTCTGGAATTACATCCAAGTTGCAGTCATAGTGCAAAAAATTCTGATTTCTCAAATACTTACATTTTATCACGTAAACATTAACATTTTCACACACAAAGACAAAGACATGTGCACATACATACATACAGTCACACAGAAACACACATTTTTTTCCTGAACTCTTTAAATGTAACTTATAGATGTGATGGCCTTTTACCTCACAAGTAGTAGAACTTTTCCTACAGAAAGATTATATAATTATAAAAGATCTCTGATTTTCCTTAATACTGTCATTCTATTCATCAACCACTAAATTTTTCTTTTCAGCCTATGATCTGTTTTTTTTTTATTTTTTAAATTTTTAACTCATTTGTCTACTTCAAAATTTGGATTTTTATTTATGTCTCTAGATAAATACAACAATGCCTGGCTGCTATGGTTTTGAAGTAACTTGAATTTTCCCCTAACAGTTCATGTGTTAGAAACTTGGTCCTAACAGTCACAAGATTAAGAAATGAGATCCAAAGGCATACCCATTTTCCTACAATGACTCAACTTTATCCTTCTTTATGGCATAGTGGTATTCCATTGTGTATAAATGCCACATTTCCTTGATACATTCATCAGTTGGTGGACATACAGGCTGCTTCCAAGATTTAGGTACTATAATTTTGCTGCTGTAAATGTAGTTATGCATGTATTACTGTAATATGGCCTTTTAATGTTTAACATTTTCATGTTAAGTGAAATAAATTAGATATACAAGCTTACATATGATATTTTTCTCAAAATATAGACAAAACAAAATGAAAAATAGGTACTAGGAAACAAAGCAATAGGTCCTTTGCAAATTGGAAAAGTATCAGTAAATGGAGGGAGAAGGGAAGTGGAAGGAGGACAGGGACAGGGGATGAAAAAGAATTGCAGTGTATGATGTACATGTGCCAGTTTACTACAAGGAATGTCATCGTTATGTCCTGCAAACATGTACTACTAGAAAATGAAAATTGAAAAAAAGAATTGAGGTCTAGTGGAAGGTTTCTGGGTAACTGAGAGGAAGGCAGCTTTGGGGACTCTGAGTTTTTTGTTGTGGAAATGAGCTGTTTTAATGATCTTGGTCTCTGAGTCACTCACTGGCTTTCTGTCTGGTGATGAAATATTTTACCCTTCCTGTGCTTCTGCTATTGTGACACATCCTGCAGAAGGATGTCACTAGAGTGAAGCAGATCCTGGCATCGTGCCCCTGAACCTCTAGAACTATGAGCTGAATAAACTCCTTTTCTTTACAAAATTAACATGCCTTGGGGCATATTGTTATAGTAACAGAAAATGGGCTGATACACTGACTCTAAACACAATGGCCACTCCTAACTCATTCCACAAAACAATCTACCCTGTCAAAAAGAGGCCCTGAGTTCTCTATTCAAGGCTATGAAATGAAATCAAATAATCATCTGGACAGAAATAATAGTGCAGTCTTTATGGCATACACTAGCCTTAGGGAAGAACTCACTTCCTATAGCAATGTCTGTGAGGTTAGATAAATGTCAGTATGCTAAAACCCATGCCTCAAGCCTACAAAAAGAAAGTAAGAGAGGTAATTTCCTCAGTAATTCCACCTTTTACCATAGGAAAAAGTTTCATGTGGAAGACACTATGTAAATGTGCTCAATGTTTATTCTCTCTGAATTCTACCATAATAAAGTTAAAAACTCTTGCAAATGCAGATAATAATTCTCTTACAGAAATTTTATTAAAAACATAAGTTAAAAAGTACATTTTTACTCAGAATATTGTTACTTGAATAATTATACTTTAAACATGTATTAATATAAATGTATTCTTTAATAGTAAAATACATTTTTACTGAAACGATACAACTATTCACATGTTTATACAGTATATATCTTAAACACTGTATAACTTGAATTGTTATACTTTTTTTTTTTTTTTTGGTTTTTCTCCAGTACCGGGAACTGAACTCACGACCTTGCGCTTGCCAGGCAGGCGCTTTTGCCGCTGAGCTAAATCCCCAGCCCCTGTTATACTTTAAACATGAAGTTTACATAACTTTTTCTCTTGCAAAACATATCTTTTCCAGATAAAATGTGTTTAATATTCTGTCTCATAAAATTATACTTGAGTTTTTGCATGGTTTTGTTTGTTTTTCAGGTAGGTAAAGAGAACTATGGAAATGACTATAACCAGAAATTATTTTGTGAAAAATGTATTAATTGTGTTGAGTGTCATCCTAGTGATATCGTTCTGATATCTGAACTAGAATGCCTTAGAAACTGGTCTCAATCCTGATACTTATGCAACTAGTCAATGACTTTGTTTTCACAAAAGAAAGATGTCAGAGATGATGTTTTTTCAGATATTTTTAGTGTTACACATGGTTCAGAAAATTTAATTCACCATTTTATGCCTTAGTTGATTTATAATGCCAATAGAGACAACTGGCTTTTTAAAATCAAGCTTTTTAGGCAGAAAAATAAAATATTTCATACAATTTCAGGTTTAAAAAACCTTCACATAAATGGGGGCGAATATTATAATATCTTGACTGTGGCGGTGGCTACACCTATCCTCAGAGGTGTGAAAGCTCTATAGAAACTAACAGACGCACAAAGACATAGTGAGTACAACGAAGACTGATTAAGTCTGAATAAATTAGAGTGTTAGCACCTCAGTCATCACATTACACTATAGCATTGTAAAACGCTGTCATTGGGGGAAACCGGAAAACTATGCAAGGATTATTTCTGTATTACATCTTAACATTGGATTTGAATCTATAGTTCTCATAATAGTATTTTCTTTAAAAGAATTGAACATTACTCTTATATAATCTTGTCCCTATTTTATTCAGTGAAGGAAAAATTTGACATCCGTGAATGTTCATTGTGTATCATTTTGAAGTTCCACTCAAGGAAATTTATTAAATTTATTTAGTTTGTTGTGAAACTCTATGCAGATAAATTTCTTAAAATATTTATATGCAGTGGCTGATTGTTTAAAATAAGCCGTGACTGTTTTTACTGTATTTTGAAAAAAAAATCGAAATGCTCATTTGCCATTGGCAACCAAGGAATTCGTTATATGGTTCATTGGGTTTAATGTTTGATGAAGGAGTTGATAGGAAAGAGCTCAGCAATGAACAAACAAACAACTTGACCTAAAAATGAGACAAGACCTTGACAATCATCTCACCAAAGAAGTTATATCGATATCGATGGCACATAAACCTGAAGATGCTCCCCATCATATACCATTGAGAAACACAAGTTAAACTGAGATATCACTACACACCTATTAAAATGGTCAAAATCTGAAGTACTGACACCAGTGCTGGTGAGAATGTACAGCTGTAGGAATTCCCAGAGGCTGGAGTGTATCTTACAGTTAGAGCACTTTTGAGGACATGGGTTTAATCCCCAGCTCTGAAAACAAACAAACAAACCCAGAAAAGTAAAGAAAACTAAAGAGCTCTCTTATTTGTTACAAGTGGGAATGCAAAATTCTGTAACTGTATTTTTTGGAAATAGAGTTTAGTAGCTTTTTATAGAGCTAAACATACTCTTACCATATGATTTAGCATTGTATTCCTTGGTATTTACCCAAAGGATTTGAAAACATATGTCCATACAAAGTCCTGAACACAAATGTGTACTGAAGCTTCATGTATAATTGCCCAAACTTATAAGCTGGCAGTAACCTTCAGCAGGTGAATGGGAAATAAGCTAGTACATTTGAAAAAGAAAGGTTATTCAAGTGCTTAAAAAACAATAACAACATAAACAATAAAACTATCAAGTCATGACTAGACGTAAGGGAATTTAAATGCATATTACTGAGTGAAAGAAACTAAGGTGATAAACCTATATGATTCTCAAATATACGACACCTGGAAAACACATATAGTATGCAGGCAAAAAAAGATAAGCAATTTTCAAGGGTTGAAGGTGCAAAAAGAGAGGAACAAGCAGAACACAGATAATTTTTAGGAAAATGAAACTATCCATACGATGTCATAAAAATAGTTACATAACATAAATTTGCATGAACTCTTGGGGTGATTGCACTGTGTCAATGTCAGTTTTTCACTAGGTTGCTCAATACAGATTTATCAGCAAGTGGTCCATTCTGGCTAGGGATTTTGAGAAAGAAAAGCTAACCCTGGATGGAGGCCTAGATACCTTGTAAATCTCAATATCATCCTCTAATTTTACTATGAACATAAAACTGCTCTAAAACTTAGAGTCTCAATAATTAAAAAGTAGACGTTATCTAAAACTTAGAGTCTCAATAATTTAAAAGTAGGTATTATCATGTGTTTTCATCGTTTCATTGTTTTCTTTAAGCTTGTTTATATCCTGACTTTATTTCCAATATATTCTACAGGGCACAGCAAGAGAAGTCCTTCTTTAGAAAGCAAACTGGCCTCCTTCCACTCTATGCCAGATTCCTCCACACTTCATGTGATTAGAAGCAGATTTACCATGAAGCATACGAAATTTAAACATAAATACAGACTACTCAGTAGGGCTCGTGCTCATTTTTGTATTGCAACTTCCTTTTCGGCCCCTTAGGGTTTGTATTCAGCGCTGCCTGTCATTTTCTAAGACTACTTCTTCTGTCTTTATTTCTTTCTATTGCTAGTTGTACCATCTCAGCTCCTCATTCCTTTATTGCTTGGATAACTGTAAAGGCAAATGATCATGCCTTCTCCTGATAAGCAGGAAAAATCTCCCTTATATTTTCTACCTGTAATCCTGTAGTCTTTTTTTGGTACTGGGAATTGAACTCAGGACACTGCGCTTGCCAGGCAGGAGCTTGTGCCGCTGAACTATATCCTCTGCCCCTTCTGTAGCCTTATGTGTAAAAAAACCATGTCCTGTTCCCCTTTGTTAACATCTGAGGAGACCCCTCCCCATTGAAAGGTAATGGCCTGAAGTACTCTACTTGTCCCTCAATCAAACTACTCTTTGTTTACCTGAGGTGAGATTTTCTTTAGTTTCAATTTTTATGTAAATGTTTAAGATATTCAAGTTTGTCTTTTCCCAGATGATACAAAGGCATTACACGAATACAACAACAACAACAGCCTTCTTCAGACTCCTGTTCTCATCCAGTGACTGCCTTGCTCTTATGGAGTTTGGGCTAATCATCCTAAAATGATGAACAACTCGTGTTCCTTAGGTTCTTACCTCTCCCATTCTGTAAAGCAACTTCATTCTCTTAAGTGGAATAGATTTTTTAAAAAAAATCAATGTTCATCTCTTTCAGCTGCTGTCCTGTGGCCACGCCTTTCTTGAGACCCTGTCATGGTCTCTGTGGCTTAGCAGAGTTCTGGTTTCCTCCTCCTCGACTAAGTATGCCTTTGTGTGACTGCTGCATTGTTAAGCAGCAAAATGTTCCCGTACTGTTTATTCTTCTCAAATTACTTTTAACAACCCCATTTACCTTCATAATATTAAATAACATCCAG
Organism: Chinchilla lanigera; assembly: GCF_000276665.1. Taxonomy (NCBI): domain Eukaryota; kingdom Metazoa; phylum Chordata; class Mammalia; order Rodentia; family Chinchillidae; genus Chinchilla; species Chinchilla lanigera. The sequence goes on along the minus strand of NW_004955405.1, from coordinate 24,790,871 downwards.
ATGTTCATTCATTTATACAGCCATGGCATGTTGAACACCCACATTGTGAGAGGCATTGTGTCTATAGTACGAGGGATAAAATTACAGTGAAAATGACGTTCATTAACCTGTAATCAAATTATCATACAAGTAAATTGCTATATACAATCTGTGATCATTAATATTTAGGAAAAATACACAACAGTAAAGCAATGTACAAAACTTAGACCTGATATAGTAAGGGTTTCTTTGGGGGCCTTATATTTCAGCTGCAATTAAATACTGAAGCAGGAAGGAATTCATTTAACTTACTAATTTACTAAAAGTACCACCGGTTTGACTAATAGTAGAACAAAATGCTGAGGCAATGTTAGGGATTTTTTATTGTTTAGCTATTTATCATGAGTTTTGGATTAATTTGAAATGCTGTTTTAATTTACTTCTGTGAAATTATGTCTTCGGTGGAATGTGCTAAGTGTGTTGCTGGTTAAAATTCTGAGTCTGACCATTGCCAAGAAATGTTTATGTTGTCCAAGTTAAGCCAACCATATGCTTTCTCTTTAAAATGTGAATTTTGAATAGAATTTAACAAATAGCGAAATAAAATTGGAGCACATTCATTACTGTATAAGTATTGGTATAAAACTGTTGAATTAATCCTCTTCTCTCAAACCCAGAGAAAATTTATTTCCTACTTTTTTTCCTATGCCTGTTTGTCTGTCTTTCTCGTCAGTTCTACAAGTTCTTCTGCATAAGTCTTCATCATCTGCCTTTCAGGGCCATTCAGCTAGGATTATTCACATTGAAAAAAAATCTACAAAACTATGTAGTTTTGAATGAAAAGGGGTCTCTTGTGGGTGAAAATAAAGGCAGGAGTGAAACAAGATAAAATTTGGTCATAGGATGGGAAATTTAATACAACTTTTATTTTCAGTCTAGTTTAAGGATTATACCATCTTTCTAAGATCCCAAGAGGACAATTACTATAGGATGTTTAAACACAAGTGTTACATGATCAGAATCATTCTTTTAAAATCAATCTGGATCCAGTTAAATAAGTTTAAGGAAGGCAAAGGAGTAAATACAGAACCATTTCTGAAGAAATTCCATTCACAAGTGAGCACGGAGTAGGAGAGAGCAGGTGGACAAGCAGAAGGATTTAGATGGCAAAAAGGACAGATTGGTCTCTAACAGCAACACAGGAGAGAGGTGCTTCGCTGTGATGACCTTTGGGTTTCTTGAAAGCCCTAAACGTCAAAATGGCTTTCAGGAAATAGTTGTTTAAGTTTCTGGCTTATAAAATTGGCTGTTTGGAACTGACATTTAGTAATGAAATAAGAAAAAAAGAATGACAATTAGATTTCAATAAGGGCATATTTTGGGTTAGGCACTGAGCTTGGTGAATTATTAATACTTCTGTGATATCCAAGAAAAGATCTCCAGTAGACCTTGAATATTAGTGTTGGAGCCTTGGGAAAGAGCTTTACAACTTACCACTAGCACAGACTTTTCCTTTCTCGCATTTGAGACTTGCAAGGAGTCTCAAACTCCATGGTTATAGAGAAAAGTGAATTTTATCTTCACTCTGCCCAAAGAATACACTCTTTTTCTCTTCCTTTGTTGCTCATCTCAGTGAAGTTCTTCACTACCCACTTAACTCCATAAGCTACTATGCACATATCAGAATGATTTGCTGTTCCTTCTATACTTCTCATTTCAAAAACAATCAATAAGATTGTTATGTCCCCGTGCCATCCCATTATCTCTTGTGTTTTTATGCAATTGTGAATATCAGATTTTGTATTTCATCTAGAAGTTGAATATACTCCTAAGAGTGATATGTAAGCTCTTTTAATGTTAGTCATTATTCTCTGTAGTTTTACTATTGTTATTAGTTTGCTATATTGAAATTTAATGAAGCATTTATTCTCAATCAAGAAGACCATTGAGATGATAAAGTTCTGTAAGTCAGTGGTGTTAAATCAGGGTAATAAACTTTATTTTGTGTGAGATGAGAAATGATTGAGTATGCTTTCTATTTATTACTATTCTTTTATTCTTCCTTTATGATATTCATAAGTGAAGTAAATTATAAAAGATGTTAAAGTTTTCCCTATCTTTTCTGTGGACTTCAGTGTTAAATACCAAACTCTGGACAAAAGCCACATTATTTTTTCAGGAATTTAGTTTGTAAATTGTGTAGTAAAGTTAAATTGTGGTTTAAAATTATTATTTTGAATATTGAAATAGGAAATACAGAAATCCTGTGTCTACATTAAGTTATTTTACAGATTCATAATACTCTACACAAAAACTAGGTAATATTTCTTCTGTTGTTTCTAGATTAATCAGAATAACAAAAACAAACAAGCAAAAACAACTCATTTCTTACATAACTTTTTCAGTTTTCTTGAACAAAACCTATCCTCCAAATTATTCATGAACGAACTATTTTCCTACCATCTTCCATATTTTAAGTCTTAGATTTCATCTATTGGTTACTGCACTTAGGATAAAGAAATCAGTAATAAGAGAAAGACATCGCAGAATCTCTGATGAAGTGTCTAACAATGACTTAACTCTTAAGTATACTAATACTCATTAAATTATGGAACTAGTGATGGTTCCAGCTAGACAGTGTTTTTACTTTGGGCATTTAGCAAGTAATACAGGGAATATACAAGTAAGGAAAGGATGGGGCTACCCACTTGCTACATGAAACTGGTAGTGGTGGAAGCAACATGTTTAGACTTGAAACACAGTGTCCCTCCAAATAAATATGATTTTCATACTGAATATAATCCTTCCAAAAGCTGAGGACAAATATTTAAAATATTATTAATTTTTGCCTTTTGGAAATATAATCTAACAACTTCCATAATCATCAAATACCAGATATTTTTCAAAATTAATTTTTAAATGTCAGTTTCAATCTTTTAATTATAATGTTTATGCAAATAGAACAATGCAGTTCAGTAGACACATTTAGACTAATAAATTCAGCTTTTGTCAGCTCTTTGTGAATTGATTTTGACTAAATATTTTATTTAAAAAGATTAGGTATTATATAAATGTGCTTTATATCACCTCAAGTAGCTAGCTTGTTACTTTGCTATATATAGTTCTTATCATTACAATTGAAAGTTAAGTTGAGAATTGTACTTTTAAGAAGACAATCTATTAAACATAGTTTTCTCATTCTGAAAAAGTAAATGACTACTTTCTGGAAAAGGAGGTGAAGTATTCAGATATCCCTCAATATTATTTAATATTTCCTTCTGGGTAATTAAATTAAGAAAATTTTCATATTGCTTCCTAATAAGTACATGTGTCTGTAAGTCACATTCTAGAGCAATATTCAGCAAACTAGGACCAAAGGACCAAATTTAGCTTGCTGCCTGTTTTTATCAATAAAGTTTTATGAGAAAATACCACACCTTTCTGTTTACATATAGTCTATGTCTGAGATCATGCTTCAACATCAGAGATGAATAGTTGTCACAGAGACAATACAGCTTGTAGGTCCTAAAATGTTTTTTATCTTACCCTTTACAGAAAAGGCGTGCCAACTCCTATATCTAGTGTATTGGACAATTGCAGTGAATTGATTTTTGTTTTCTTCTATTACAGCAAAGTTATACTTAGCAATAACTGTGAAACTAACTGAAATTAATAGGCAGAAAAGACTTGGAGCTAATGGAAGTTTTCTGGTGTTCAACATTTTTTTTATGCCCATACCAATAGAAACAAAAAGTAAAAAATAAAATAAAATAATATAGTGCAAAAAGAAAAAAAAGTAACTTATTCCTTTTAATTCAATTCATAGGTATTATTTACACTTTTATTAGTACATATTTGCCGTAAGTGGTACTTATGTTCAGAATAGGGAATTTATACCTGTACATAATATATCTCAATTCTTCCTTTTTCCCCATTTCTCTTCCCTCCATTAAACACTTCCCCTCTGCACTTACAGAAGCTTTCTTTCTATTATTTCAGTTTTTTAAAATCCTTTTTCTCTTGCTTCTCTTCTCCTTCCCCCCTCCCTTTCTCCCTTCCCATTTGAACATGTTCTTCCTAAGTCCCAATGTCTATCCTCCACTTTCTTCCTTTTTTGCCTTAGGGTTTCTCATTCAAGAGAAAAAAATGCAATATTTAAATCATTGTGTCTCACTTATTTCACTTAAACAATAATAAATAATAATAACAATTAATAATAAATAAGTAGTATGGTCTCAATGTGCATCCATTACCTACAAATGATGGGTTTACACATCTTTATCATAGAGTAGTACTCCACTGTCTATAAATACCACATTTTCTTTATTCATTTATGCATTCATGATCATGTATGCTGTTTCCTAGATTTAGCTGTTATGAGTTTTGCTGCTGTAAACAGAGGTATGCACATGTCACTGTGTATGATGCTTTTAATTCTTTTGTGTAGATGGCTAGATGGGAAATAGCTAGCTCCAATGGAACCTCTAGTTTTAGTTTTTGAGAAATCTCCATACAGACTTGTGTAGTGGTTGTACCAGTCTATATGCCTACCAATGGTGGAGAAGTGTACTTTTTCCCCACACTTTCTTCAGGATTTGTTATTAGTTGATGTCTTGATGCTAGCCATTCTTAATGGAGTGAGATGGAATCTCAGTTATGTTTTAATTTGCGTTTCTCAAATGACTGATGATATAGAACATTTTTTCATATATTTATTTGCTGTTTGTACTTCATATGAGAAGTGTCTATACATTTCAGATGTCCATTTTTAGATTGTGTATTTTAATGGAGGGTTCTGAGTTTTTTAAATTCTTTCTATATTGTAGATGTTAGCCTTCTGAGGAATAGTTGGTAAAGAAAAATTTTTCCTGAACTTTGGGTTGTGTCTTCACTCTGCTAGTGGTTTCTTGTGCTGTGTAAAAGCATTTAAATTTAATGCGATCCTAGTTGTTGATTTTTTGTAATATTTCCTGTGCAATTGGGGTTTTGTTAATGAGGTTTTTGCCTACACCTGTGTCTTCAAAATTTGTATTTATTCTGTCTTCCTGTAGATTAGTGTTTCTATTTTTATATTTAAATCTTTGATGCATTTCAATTTTTGTTTAGTGTATGGTGAGAGATATGGGTGTAGTGTCAATCTTTGGCATGTGGAAAGCCAATTTTCCAGGAAAATTTATTAAAGAGGCTGTCTTTGTTCCAGTGAAAGTGTTTGATTCCTTTATCAAAGATGAGGTATCTGAGTATGTTTGGAGTTGTTTCCGCAGCTTTGATTCTGTTCCATTTATCATCAAGTCTGTTTCTTTGCCAGCACCACACTACTTTAATCACAGTAGCTTTGTAGTGGTGAATAAGATGGTGAATTTTAAGATTTTCTTCTCTAGTTCTGTGAAGTGTGCTATTGGTATTTTGACTAGGATAGCATTAAGTTTGTATTTGTTCTAGAAGCTTGGCCATTTTTACTATTTTGGTACTGCCTATCCAACAAAAGGAAAGATCTTTCAATTTTATGATATCCTTTTCAATCTCCCTTTTAAGAGTACTGCACTTTTCCATGTAAAAGTATTTCACTTCTTTTGTCAGATTGATCCCTAAGTATTTCATCTTTCTTGAAATGAAAGGTGTTTCACAGTGTTGCTGTGAAAGTTGTCATTTACCTGATTTCTCTCTTGGTAAGTTTGTTTTCTATGTACAAGAATGCTATGGATTTTTGAATGTTGATTTTGTATCCTGCTGTGCTACTAAATTTGATTATTAATTCTAGTAGTATTTTGGTTGGGTTTTTGGCATCCTGTATGTAGAGTATCATGTCATCTGCAAGTAATAACTTCTAAACTTACTATTCATATTCTTTTTATTTCTTTCTCTTGTCTAATTGCTCTGGTTAATATTTCCAGAAGCCAGGGAAAATATATAGGTTACCCCTTCTTATTTCTGCATGTGGTCTCTCTTTTCAATTTCTATGTGGGTTCCAATTTTTCCTTCAGATTCTTCCTGGTTCTGTAGAATCCACCCCATTCCTCTTTTTCTCAAAGTTGTTATTTTCCAGGTTCTGTATTCTGACTCTTGGCAAGAGTGATGTGTTGCTGCTTACCACTCTACCATCTTCCTGGACATTTTCAATTTGTAGTTTAATGGAAAAGGTGTACCTACAATAGGACCATCATAATCTGAAATAATTTGCAGAAAATAATTTACAGTAACACAAAACTGAATTTTAACAAACCTAGAATATCTGTTAAAGGTATAATTTAGATAAATAAAAAATTGTACCACTGATGTAGTTTTCTTGATTTAACAAGTACAATTAAAGAATGAAAAGAAATTTCAGTATTAAAAATATTGAGATTTTGTTCTCAAAAAGTTAAATATATAAATTGCATCCACAGTTTCTAATCAGTGCTTTAAATTTTAAATACAAGTGAAAACTTCAAGGGGTCTCTGTATAAAATTAAAGTGACACATTTTTCCACGTCTTTATAATCACTGCATGATTTCTAATCTATTATTTAAATACAGGAATATGAAGTATCACAGTAGGTAGAAACACAAACTGTGCCTAAAGCAAGCTGGCTGTGAATTTAATCTTGAATGAGTCCATGTATTCTTCTAGGCAGACATCTTAGTTACTTTCTTCTCATTGCTGAGACAAAATACCTGATGCCCAGAATTAAGGAAGGAAAGAAAGGCTTATTTAGCCTGCTGTTTGTGGAGGTTTCAGTCTATAATCAGTTGGACCCAAGGCAGGGTGGTATGGCACAGGGGCAACACTGCAAGGCCAGGAAAGACAGCAAAAGCAAGAGCCAAGTGAGAAGCTGGGACCACAGGCGGCCCCTTTCCCTCCCTTACATTGTACATTTCCCTCCCTACTACCCGCCCCAGGGCGGATGTAGCACTCACGCCAGTGAGTCAATCATAAACTCCAGAAGCCTGCCCCATGACTGCATGAGGCTGGAGACATCCTGACACAAACCATAACAGTAGAATACAGAGTTAATTAAAGCATGAATAATAAAAATGTGCTCCTTTGAAGGTTGTGTATAACTTGAAGCTTAACAATAACTGCAGCAGTCATGTGGCAATTATTTAGCAATTATTTGCTTTTAAGTTTCTATATCCTGCAACTTTGCATTAGCTACACTGTGGGAGACATCTATTGCCCCGTACTTGATACTCACTGTGCTCTCTAGTTACTCTTTGCAGTTGCCTTTTCTTTACAGCTATATTTTGGACTTTGTAAAGTTTATTATTCTTTCCTTTACCTACAAAAGTATATAAATCTTCTATAAAATCTACAAAATGAATAAACCTGCTGTAAACTTTAAATGTGCTTCCTTTTCACTCCAACTGTAAAAACTTTTTTTTCAAGTTTCAAGCCCAAACACATGTAACTACATGTATTGATCTTTTTTAAACCCTCACATTAGAACTAGTAGGTTTTTTTTCTCCTGTGCCTCTCCATCACTTCTTTCATACTACCAGTATCATACAGGCCATATTGTTACAATCTCTCTCTCTTTCTCACTCTGTTTCTGTCCCTCAGTAGGCCCTGAGGTCAAATAATATGCTATGATCATGATAGCTACACCATCAGAGCTAATGCACAGCAAATATTATATAATAGGCATTTGGACAAATCTTAAGAGACAAATGAAACCAATATTACCAACGTATTGGGTCTTACCTGTTTTTATTTCAGTACTGGGGATTGAACCCAGGGCCATTACACTGAGCTCTCTTTCCTCTGTTTTTATTGCTATGTACATACTTATTTTTGAGACAAGGTCTCACTAAATCACCAAGTTCAGACTACATTCAAATTTTTGGTCTTTAATGTTTTTTAAGAGTAAAGTCACTATATATCTTTAAAAAAATTTCTGTGCCTCTTGGTTTGTTTCTAAGATAAAAATTTCCTTGTTTTTCTTTTTGATTGATAGACTCTAGTGTTTATCACGAGTTGCAGTTCTTTTTAAATTATATGTATATGCAGCCAAAAACATTTCAAAAATAATTTTACTCAGATAACATTACTTGATGTCTATTTAAATAGTCATGTTTCTATTTCTTTGCTTATTGAGTTGAGAAAACATTTTGTGATCTTTCTTGATAAAATATATAGTGATAAATGTTGAATATTTTTAATCTTAGTGCATGCTATTCTTCATTGGAGCTTAAGTTGTTTTGGTACACATATTTTATTTTCATATTTATATTCTTGCATATACTTTTAAATCCTATTTGAAATCACAAAGAATACACTTAAGAATAAGTATACAACATATAATTTAAAAGCTTTGTCTAGACCCTAGAAGTCAACAGGAATTTTGGGGGTTCTCATTAATGAGGTGGAAATGAATTAATTTTTCTTTCTTTCTCTTTGTGAAAATTGAGAAAAATTAGTGAAAAGTTAGAATTCATCCTAATAAAACAATATATATTCCTGAATACACGTTTTTTACATTTTTTGTATTGGGAACTGAACTCTGGACCTTGCACTTGCCAGGCAGGTGCTTATGCCACTGAGCAATATCCCCGGCCCCTGAATATATTTTTAATTTCTTCTTAAATCTTAAGATATTGCTATGTATAACCTAGGAAAATGGAATTTAGAATATATATACATTTATCAATAAGAATTTTACCTATTCTATCATGCAGCAGATTAAAAGTTTTTGCTTTAATATTTAGTTCTTTGATATATTTTTGTTTCCAGGTAGTACATGGTGTAAGATATGGGTCTGGATTCAGTCTTGCATGAATGGATAGCCAGTTTTCCCAACAGCACTTATTAATGAGCCTATCTTTTCTCCAGTGTGAGTATGTGGCCCCTTTGTCAAAGATGAAATAGTCGAATGTGCTTGCAGTTGTTTCTGCATCCTCTATTCAGTTCTATTGGTTCTCCTATCTGTTTTTGTGCCAGCTCTAAGATGTTTTGATGTTACAGTAGTTTTGTACTATAACTTAAGGTCTGGGATGGTGCTGCATCTTGCTTTGCTCTTATTACTCAGGAGTGCTTTTCCTATTTTGGGTCTCTTCTAGATCTATATGAATTTTAGGATTGTTTTATCTTGTTCTGTGAAGAATGTTGTTGGTATTTTGATTGAGATTGCACTAAATCTATGTTAATTTTGAAAGTATAGCCATTATGACTGTATTAGTTCTGCTTATGCAGGAACAAGGTATAGCTTTCCATTTGCTGATATCCTATTCAGTTTCATTTTTCAGTGTACTGAAGTCACAGGCACAAGCAAGGGCTTTCTGAGAAGAACTCTAGTTGAACAGGTAATAGTACTAAAATCAAGAAATGGGATCATATCAAATTGAAAAAACTTCATTGCAGCAAAAGAACAACCAGTTGAGTAAAAATACTTGCTAGAGAATGGAAAAAAATTTTCCAGCTATTCCTCAGACAAAGCACTCATGTAGAATATATGAAAAACTAGAATAAAATTAGACCCTCCAAATAGACTCAGGGCAAGTGAAGTTAATAGACACAGAACAAGTACAAATGGCCAGTAAATACGTGAAGAAATGCTCAGACTTCCTGGCCATTAGAGAAGTGCAAATTAAAACAATGTGGAGATTCCATCTTACCCCAGGTAGAATGGTCATTATTAAGAAATTAAATAATAACAAATGCTGGTGAGGTGGTAGTGGTGAGAATAAAGGAACTCTTCTATATTGTTGGTGGGAATGTACACTACTACAACCCCTATGGGTATTACTATGGTGATTCCTCAGAACACTAAAACTAGAAATTCCATTTGACCCAGCTATCCTTCTATGTATCTTCCCAAATACGTTGTGTTACAGTGATACATTTTATACGAATGCTTATAGCACCACAATTCATAGCAAATAAATCTTAGAAGTGGCCTATATGTCCATCAGTAGATGAATGGGCAATAAAGCTGTGGTATTTACACACAATGGAGTACTACCTTGTCATAAAGAATGATAAGCTTAAGTCATTTGTAGGAAAATGGGTGCACCTTGAGACCAGAATGTTAAGTGAAACAAGTCATACACACAAGCTTAAATATAATATTGCTCCCTTCTATGAGAAATCCAAAATTTAAATAAGGACCAAAATAAAATATAGATAATAGTCAGTAGGGAGAAAGATCTTTTTAAAAGGGGAAGGGGATGAAGAAATGGAAAGAGGAGAAAGAAGGGTCAAGGAAGAGTGATTAAAAATTAAGATATATTAATTTGATTACATTTCCCAGCTCCACATAATGAATGTAAATATTATATACTGCAAACATGTATTAAAAATTTTTAAAAATAATAGTAACAGCAGCCATTATTTAATAAGTACTATATTTAGTCATGAGTATGGGAAGTGCTTTCTTGGGGATTTAAATACAGTAGTCTCTCCTTTCCTGTACAGGAGATGTTCAATGACACGCAGTGGGGGTCCAATACCATGGATAGGGCTTAAACCAATATACCCTATGTTTTCCTATACATACATATCTAGGAGGATGTTTAATTTACAAATTAGGCAGAGTAAAGGATTAATAAGAATAACATAATTAACATAGAGCAATTATAATAATATACTTTACTGTAATTTCCAGAATCATTACTCTTTGTTTTATAAAGGGTCATTACTAAGGGTTATTTGAATTTCAGCACTGGGATTTCTTAATAATTGTTGTGGTAACTGAGATACAACAAGATGATTAATGAGAAAAAGGCGGACTGCAATATTTCATCATGCTACAAAGTTCACATTTAAAGATTTTTAATACTTATTTCTGGAATTTCCCATTTGTTTTTTTTTAGACCCCCAGTTAATGTGGTCAAGGAAAACCCTAGAATGTGAAACTATAGAAAAAATAGGACCACTGTATTAGAAGTAATAAAGATACAAGATCTGAGAGTGTACTCTTTGAGGTTAAACTTTAAAAATTTTAGTACATGATTATAGCATTTCAATATAAAATCATAACTGTGAATTTTCTAACTAGTAAGTAATCCTCTCATGAATTTTCACATATTTTTTCTGTCAGTATCATACTTATTCCTGCTAATTTCAAGTAGATTTTCAGCCAGGCATTGCTGTGCAAGCCTATATTCTCAGAACTTGGGAGGCTGATGTAGGAGGAGCACCATGAATTCAAGATCAGCCTGGGCTATATAGTGAGTTTAAGGCCAGACTGAACTGCACAGGGAGACCCTGTCTCAAAAGAAAAAAAGTAGTAGAATGTTCAGCATGAAAACTTTAATATTTAGCTCATGGCAATGCATTTATCATACTATGTTCTTACTGAAAGTATTTTCCTAGCAAGACAAATGCATGTCTTAGAAGAAAAATGACAATCATTCTTTGCCCTCAAACATAATTTTCTTCTCTGTAAAGCAGTATGTAACTGGAAAATATCACTATTTAAAAAAAGCAGCAAATAACCTCTAGGACATTTGATTTTGATCCTTTTGGACAAATAACATTTTGCTAAAAGCTGTTGGACAAACTTTAAAAGTAATATATATTCTGAGAAGACATGGCAATTTCTAAATTAAATTGATACTAAGTTTGAAATTGTACATTCATCTATATTTTAATTCTTGGTGTTTTACTGTTTTGTTTGAGTCAAGGTCACACTATATTGCTCAGACTACCTCAAACTTGTGATCTTCTTGCCTCAGCATCTTAAGAAGCTGGGATAACAGGCATGTGCCAGTGTGTCTGGTTTAAAAATGTTCAGTTAACTCGCATATATTTTGTAGTTGCAAATCTATATTCACAAGTCAGTAGTTATGGGGAACTCCATACATTCATTTTTGGTAATGTCATAAAATATAAAGTACATTCCATGGGCTTATATATTCTTATAGAAATATTTCTTCAAACTCTGCCACTATCTGTAGTTAATATTTAAAATTGAATATTTTTTTTGTTCTGGTTTCATAGAAATGATATCTGTTAAATACAAAATAATTACTTTAAATGCAGTCATATATTAGAGTGATAAATATTTATCTTGCTTTGTGCCACATTATTGCCCCTAATTGCTTAATATAAATCAAAAGCACTGACCAAAATATTTTAAAGAAAAAAATGGAAAACATGGAAGTAGGGAAGAATTGCCAATTAACCCTCTTACCCTCAAAATAGCAACAATTAAAATAAAATGGTAATATGACATTTCTTTACAGCTTATTCTTTGTTTTTTCTTTTAAAGAGAATTAAAAACATCAAAATCAATACAGAATTTCAAAATAAGATGATAGGAAATTAACAATGGTTGTTATATTGCATATTATTATCTTCAAAATATTTGTTCAGATTACCAAATATAGGCATGCAAAATTGGTCAAACAATTAGGCATTAATTGTTCCTTTCAATAAACCAATAGCAATTAGTAGTGTAATTATTTTAGCTATCTTGTGTACATATTTACATTTTTTCTCTTCTTTCTTTCTTTTTTCCTTTCCCCCATCCTACTTGTTCTTTCCTTTTGAGCAGTTTCTTTGCCTTTCACAATATCTATTATACGTTTCAGATTGTGTTTACTCTTTCAGTTTCTTACACTAGGCAGACGATATAATACTTACATATGTGGGTCTGATTTATTTCACTTATGAGTATGGTCTCTAGTTGCATTCATTTACCTATAAAAGCCTCGAGTTCACAGCTTATTCTTAAGTGACTGTCTAATTCCTGTAATTTGCCAGTGGACTTGTACCAGTAAAGACAGACAAAACAGATGCCTAGCACTGGGTCACAGGTCTGTATCCTGAATCTGCAGCCTTCAAATATTTTTGAGAAACAAGTATTTTAGAGTTAAATTCATCCATGCACACATCCATCCATATAATTTGTTTTATTTTAAAATTAGCAGATATCTTGTTACAGGAATTATACAGACTTCCTTTTAAAAATAAATTGACAATTTTACAAGCAAAATCTTTTCTACACGGCACATGTGTTTTATACACGAACATGTACATGCATTTATTTATGCTTTTTTCCACCTCTGTGCAATTTTCTGGGCCTGAAATCTTTCTCCACGATGGTCTTTAAAGATGAGTAGAACCCCCCTGTGTGCCTGGAAACTTGATGCACTCCTTCTAGCTTCGGGTCTTTTTCATTCCTCACCCAGACTCCCATCCAATTCTTCACTTGGTTCCGTGATTGGCTTGAGAACAATTTGGACTGAAATCAGATGAGCAACACAGATGGTATCTGGTATTGCATCTCAGTTTTTGGCTTGACTGTATGCTGCTTATTCAGTGGCAGAGGAAAAGGAAGATCTGCTGACAGATGACACTATTAAGATCATCATGGCCAAGATAGACCGATAGCATTAGAATGTTCAACAATCTGTTTTATATCTCCAGTTTCTAAGTCCATATTATTTAACAAAGGTGTCCTTTGAACGTATTGTACCTGGAACAGAGACTGTATGTTTGTATATATATGAAAACACATTTTATTCTTTAAATGGCTTGTTAAGCAGAATTTTTATGGTTTCTTTAACAAATGAGGGGTTTTCTATCACAGAAGTTAACTCCATGTAATAATATTAGATTGACTTCTATTAACTCATTTAAGCCTACAATATACAATTATTTTACATTTTTGAAGGGAAATGTTCCATGTTTCATTGTTATTTTAAGCAAGTTAAGGAAATAGATGTAATAAGCCAATAGTTACCTATTGATTTTTTAATATATATGCATTTTGATTCACCATGGATACTATTTTAAGTAAATGTAAGTATTTCTACAGGTTAAATATTCCTTGCACTTAAACTATATATGGAGTGTACTTTTTTCTATTGATGAAATGAATTTGTATGTATTAGATTGTTTTTAAAAAAATCAAAGTATAAATAAGAAAATATAAATCAAATATATTTCTCGCACACAGAGATGATTGTGTACTTTTTTACTTATTGTTATAGATCCTTTTATCCCTTTCTAACACTTATATGTTTCAGCATATTTTATGAAGCAATGGAACATAATAGCCTGGATAAACTATGAGAAATGGAAGTTCTTTGGCTCATGTTGCTGGCAGCTGTCTTCAGGATCAGAGGGTTCCTCTGAGGAAAGCTTTTCTTACCGAAGGCATTGCCAGGTGAGGGGTCATCAGTTTTTTTCTGTAAATGACCAGATGGAAATTATTCTAGTCTTTGCAAGTCACAATATGCTACTGCAACGAATTCCCTCGACTTTTATAGTGTAGAAGCAGCTGTAGACAATATAAAGAAATGTGGCTGTGTTTTAGTAAAACTATATTTACAAAAACAAGGAGCAAAACCATGGGGTGTAGTTTTCCAAGGCTTAAAATAACAATCATTTATTTAATTCACTAGTCCATGGCCAGATTTATGGCTCTACTGCTCTGGATCATCTCGTGTGTGTTTGGGGTTGGGCTGATTGAGCTGACTGACTAATCTGGCTTCACTTATTTGTCTGGGGTTTGACTAGCTCTTGATTGAGGCAACGTGATTGAGGCCAAGCGTCTTTCCTCATCCAACAGGCAAAGCTGGGAATATTCATGTGGAGAGTTGGCAATAGCTCAGGGCAGAGAGTAAAAGCAAGCAAGCCTGGCCAAAGAAAGACCGTGGGCCATCCCAGACTTAACTAGTTATGTATTAGATTTACTTTCACAGGGAAGATCTCTGGAGCTACAAGGTAAAGAAAACTGGATACAGAGGAGAAAAAAATGACATTTATTTTTCTCCCAAATAATCTACCATATTATGAATTTCATTTGTAAAGTCAAATAAAGAAATTTGTGAAGTGGTTAATTACTAGAAATGCTCTGTCTCTGCTTCAGAAAGTAAATATGAACCCAGGATCTTTCCCTCCTTACCATTAGCGTATGTTACATGACTGAAACGAGTGACTACTGATCATTTTTCAATCACAGTTTCCCTGTTGTGATAAATATTTGACTCATAGAACCATCTGAACATGTACTGTGGTCTTTCAACTTGCACCTTTATCTGAAGAGTCACATGATTTCTGTGATATTTTGATAGATGGTGCACATCTCTTATCCAGGTATGTTGGTTAAGTTTCTTAGTTTGGAAGAAAATAATGAAACTTCAACCTCTGAAAATACACAATTTCAGATTTCAATCTCTAGCATTACATTTCACCAGGAAGCCTTTTATTTCAGTGGTACCCAAGAGGTAATGACTCAGGCAAATATTTTATTACCTGCTTACCTCTGTTTGCTTCACCAGTCTGTTTAGAAAGGTAAAGCAGATTGAGCGGGCCAGAAATGTGGTTCACAGAGTCAGTTACTTACCCATTAAAGTCTATGCTAGGTTGAAACAGGCAGTGCAGAAAGAACTGGTTTTTTATGGTAGCAATTGACTGCTTTTCTTTTTTATTTTGCATGCTATTTTACCCACGTAGGGGAGAACATACTCTCTAAAATCAAATTTATTTTTAGATTCTTTGATTCTTCAGGAGGTACAAAACATTAATAAAATGTTGGTTGTCATTGAACAAATTTAGATTTTCCTCAAAAAACACAATACATATTTTAAATGAAAGATATTAAATTAATGGAGAAAATAGTTTTGTACTATCCACTGAAGCTACATAGGAAATAGTAAACTGAAATGGAATTAGTAATTAATTATATAAAAAATTCTAGTTCAACAAAGCAATTTTTCTCAAGCATCTGGGTATTTTGCCTAAATTACCTAACAACTGTCACTTTTCCCTTGATGGTTATTTAAGGTAAATTGATATATTAGCACTGGATGAATTTATAGTGAGATGTACTTCAGTGTTCTTGCCTGAGTATCTTCAATAGAGTGATGAGCATTAGAGCTGCTCCTGGAACCATGGGAAGTTAATGAACAGTGCAGACATTTCAGGCTAAGGGGCATCATTGTAGGGAGAGAGACTGATTAGATCTATGTCTGCCAGTAAAAGGTTTCCTTATAAAAACAAGGGTTTATAGAAGTTTTATTATAGAATAGTATGTATGATTTAAAAGTATTGTTCAAAATTTCTCTATTGTGAAATGTATTATCATTAAAAGGAGACATTTCATGTGATGAAATTTCCTCAAAGGGTAAATGGTTACAAACTCTTGAGACATAAATTTCCAAATTATTCTTCCTATAGTAACAGGGACTTAAACTTCAAGAAATTTTAAGTGTTAGGACACTTTAAAATGCCCACATAAATGCATTACACTCACACACAAAGATTGTAATAACTTTCATAAACTGTATTTATTAACCACTTTGGCAAAATAGATTTTGAGTTGATAGCGTTCATGAAGCTGCATATTTTCTTCTACATATTCATCCTACACTTATATACCTGAAATAATTTTTAATTCTAGTATTTTTTACCCTATGTAAAATTATAATACTGAAATTATAATTCCAGTGTTGATAGTCAGCCTCACCTTATGCAGAATGAAAGTGTTATTTGTCACTTTTTGTTTGATACATATCATTACTGTAAGATCTAAAGTAATAATAATAACTCACTATTGCATAAAATTTCCCTGTGACTTATTTTGTTTCTTATTTCTTCATAGACTTGAAGATAACTTTAATTTCTTTCCATGGATGATTGTTTTAATGTTGAAATCTTTCTTGGCTTTAGACAGCACTGCAGAATACAATTAAAGTCATATTATCTCTAACCTGACTTTTTCCTTACTTGATGAAAGTAGATGAAACAAAGACCTCAGGTTAAAAATGGGAAACAAAAGCTCACCCCTAGGGCATCCTGGTTTGGGAGTAAGAAACTGGTAAGAACTTTATGGCTATATATTTTTTCTGCATGCTTAACAGGTATTGGAATTACTGATAGTATTTTCCACTAGTAGTTTTGCATTTCACTTTACAAGCAGATAATTTTCAGTTCTTGTTAGAAATCCTCTGTCTTATTTTACTGTGCATTAACTGTTTAGTAACTAAACTGATTTTCATATTAGGAGTTGTGAGATTTACATAGTTGAAATGAAATTTCAACTGTGAAAAATATTCAGTGAAAAATAATTTACTGTTAAAACATAAAAAAAATAATAGAGTGAAATCAAAGAATCATTCCATGTCTAATTAGCTCTCCTAGAAATATCTACACATGATCTCATGTGATATACAAGCAATCTCTAAAATCTGCAGAACAGTTAGAAAGAAAACTTTTTATACCTCTTTGTTTTGGTCCTTCATATCTTTTATGGATTTGTGCGTCTTTAAGGAACATGAAAGTGAAAGGTCAATGATGATAAACTGTCACACAGTCTCTCAAATGTGTTCAAAATTGAGGGTTGGGAATATAGCTCAGGGGCATAAGCCCCTGTCTGGCTAGGAAAAAGTCCTGAGTTCGATTTCTGGTACAAAAAAAAAAAAAAAATAACAACAAAATAGAGTAAGAGTGTAACAGAAAAGATGATTTTTCTATATTGATTGTAAGGTAAAGACATCCACTGAAGAAACAAACTAATGAGAAAATGAGCAAGACAAAATTTACAGTCACTACTCATAGTAGAAATCTTGTCTATTTGGTATTCATGCCTGTAGTGGTCTGTCAATGGCAGACACTTTGTGGTCACTGAGAGCTCCTTCATCAGAAAGTCATGATGTTCGATAAGTGTTTCATGACTTTTAGCGGACCACTGTGAAAGCAAAACTAATGAGTATATCATCTAGGAGAGAGAGTTAACAAATAATATTAGTATTGGGGAATATGATTTTGTTGAGTTCGTAGACATTATTTTAATTTATGTAAATTCATCATTTAACATGAGTGCATTGTTTTAAATGCATACAAAGTGATGCTGTTCTTCTGTTACTCACAAATTTTTATTTGTAATAAGTTCTACAGGGGTTTGGGGACTTGAATAGTCCTGCTGAATGGTTAGACAATAATATT
This sequence comes from Chinchilla lanigera, assembly GCF_000276665.1. NCBI lineage: Eukaryota > Metazoa > Chordata > Mammalia > Rodentia > Chinchillidae > Chinchilla > Chinchilla lanigera. The sequence goes on along the minus strand of NW_004955405.1, from coordinate 24,773,020 downwards.
TTAAACATTATTATTTTCAGAAAGATAGAATTTCAATCTGACAAAATGGAGACTGAAGAAATCTTGAACAAGGGAGGAAGGCAGAAGAATTTAAAGAAAGAAAGGAATAAAGAAAAAAGAACACCCGTGGGCTTTCTAGTTGTCCTAAATGATGGTGAACCAAGTATTAGTCTTTCCCAGTTTTGCCTAAAGAAAATGCAGGAAGGATACAAGAAGACATTTGTGAAAGACACCAGACGGGAGAACTAGGTCCCACAGCATCAAGGCATCACTCCTTTGTCTCTACAAAGTGAGTACGACATTTACACAGTAGTCATTCTCTATCTTCTTCTTCCTCAATCAGTACTTTCTCCTTTTTATACAATTCTTTACATTTTAAGTCATGTAGCAATGCACGCATGTTAAATGATGAATTTACATAAATTAAAATAATGTTTACGAACTCAACAAAATCATATTCCCCAATATTAATATTATTTGTTAACTCTCTCTCTTAGATAATATACTCATTAGTTTTAGTCATGTATAGAGAGTATCTTTTCTCTTTAGACTGACAAGGGATTTTTTTAGCGCTTACATATGATTTATATTTTTATTCCCCACTTTTAAGTATGATTTATTCCTTTATTTCATTTCTCTTCCAAAATGCAATACAAAATATGAACATGTTGTTTTATAAAAGTCTCTCTAAGCATATATAAACAATATGACTTAAAAGGATTGCATATATGTTGGCTAAATAGTTGTGAAGATTGAGTGCATATCATCAGAACTATAGTTAATAAATTGTATTGGGCTAAGAATTTTTAAAGTAGATTTCAGCTGCTTTTATCACAGAAGTATATGAGTTATCAGATATGTTAAATTAACTACAGTAATTATTGTACCGTATATATTTATCTCATAACATCATGTTGTAAACCTGAGATTTTTGTAATATTTTTAACAATTAGAAAAAGATTTCCTAATTCAGATTGTGATTTCACATTATAATGTACACTATGAAAGTGAATCTACTATAGTTAAAATTATAAATTGGCAAAGGATGATCCAGAAAACACATATACTACTTCTTGCATACTGTATTTTTGTATAGCATAACGTAATCATTCATAGAGGAATGACAAATTGTAGAATTTAATATTTCTTAAAATTTATAAATTTTTATTGTATAAGCAGAACATAAGATAACTTAAATAGACATGATATAAAGAAAATATACAAGGTATATCATTTTTGAGCATTATACTTATATAAAGCTTTAGAATTGAGTACATTTTACACTTTAATATATTTTTGGATATCTTTTCATTTATTTATTTTTTTTTGAAACTGGGAATCGAACTCAGGACCTTGGGGTTGCCATATACTTAATGCTAACATACTTAATAGGAATGTCATAAATATTGACTGACAATCATTATGAAGGTCATAATATTGATTATCAAAATACACAATTAATGTGCAAGTAATCATCCATAAAGTTGATGGGAACATCTTCATCTACTGGGTGGAAGATTTCATCTAACTAAAAGTTACATTTACTAGAATAAAATAATGTCAATAAGCTGGAGAATTTAACATTGTTCTGAGTTACATTTTGTTATTTTATTGCTTCATTTTCTAAGGGAAGTGCTTCACCTGAAAATTTTACTGCGACTTAAACTTATTTATATGTATGTATATCTACATTTTTGCCTTTCTCTTCCATACATATTTCCAAGATATTTGTTCCCTCTCATTTAATTGAAAAGGCTAGGAAAAAAAGTCTAGCCCTATTTTTAAAATTACAACATTATAAGTTTTAGTATTACAAGAGTAGACCACATAGTTTAACAATTCAAGCTACTTTGTATAAGTTAATAGGAACAAGGAAATATTACTAATTACCATGTTTCTATGCTAGCTTACAACTCTCATACTCATAAATTATTTGAAGTACTTAGTTCTGTACTGTTTCACTTCCAAGTAGAAGTTATCCAATTTAATTGTTTCATAAACCAATCTCTACTTGCTTTTTGTAATAATGTTACTGGAGATTTGTCTATAGTTGTCTCATACTTAAAAGCTTTAATGTGTTTTCTATTGGTCAATCATTACCATTTATTACTGAATAAATTGGTGTTATTTATCTTTTTCTAATTAGCTTTAACACACTAATAGCTAGGGAAATATATTTGTGCAGAGTTTTGAAGTCAAATTTATAAAATGGCTTCACAAACATTAATTACAACTGTACAGTGCCTCACAGTGAAGATTATATGCTGGTATATATAGTTAAAGGTATTGCAATTCTTGAACTAATTAGTTCTGATTAAATAACACTTCTGACTGATACTATTATAATAACAGTATAACTTTTTAACAATGCTAAAAATATTTCTGTTTATTTTGTTGTTGCATGCATCTTTCTAACTTACTTTCCAAACTTACATGTGCTCTTTAAAACTAAAGCATAGATCAAAAAATGGTGCTCATGTTTCTGGAATATGGACTAGGAATGTAGAGTGTTTGCTTAGTGTTGGCAAGGCCACACACAGAAAGAGAATATTCTGGTTATATTAATTAAAAAAATCAAAGATTACTTTAGATTCTGGTTGAGCCCTTTAAAATCTCAAAGTATTTTCAAATTAATTGTGTCAAAAAGTCACAATAAACTTGTATTCACCAAATCAGTATGATCATACAGAATATCCATCGTAGGATGATCATAGCACAAACTACTTGGTTCCTCAGGTCTGCTACACACTCTTCTACCTTGATGTTCACTCTTTAATCCTTTTTACTCTTGTTCTCATCTAGGTAAGCTTATCTTTCAAAGCCCACTCAATCATCAGAGTTATGCTAGTCTTCTGTGATTTTCTTCCCTAAAACTATTCTATTACTGGGATTTAATAATGTGTTATATATACTGCATTTCAAAAACTTACTTTTTGGGGGGTGTTTGCTTCTCCATAAGACTTCATATCTCTTGAAGAGAAGGTCTAATGCTGGCAGGCTTTGTATCCCACACACAAAACATACAATTTGATGCATTTCAATTACCTGATATGTATTTGCTGAATGAGCAAATATATAACCCATCAAGTGAATCAACCAATTCCAGACTTGATGCTAGAACAAACGATCATGCAGTGACCTGGAAAGGCTGTTAAGTTAGGTACTGACAAGCCACATGAGATTGTTTTGCTGGATCGTGGTTCTTATCTGGCTGTTTATGGTTGTTGATTATGTGAACCAATTGACTTGGACCACAAATAAAGTTAGTACTCCTTGCTCTGGCTTTCTTATGTGGATCACACTCTCATACCACCTAACGAGCACTCTGAAATATCAGGCCTGACACTTCATCCAAGTTAATGAAGATATTTCAAGATGTAGGATCATGCCTTTTATGGCTTAAGGTCATTGATTTAAAACCCAGAATAAAATTGCAGTTAAAACTGTAACATACACAGCACATAGCCATCTGTGTAAGACCCATTGGAATAAACTTATCAGAGAAGGTTGTCAAATGCCTGCTATTTTATAAGTCTTCCTCTAGAGTGTTTTAACTCCAGTATGTCTCCAGGTGAACATTCCCCAAATCATTGCAACTCTTCTTTTGGTTGATGTACCTTCTAATGTGCTCACTTTATTCTGACACTCTAATTTCGTTATGCAGCATATATGGCACTTAAATACTTTTACCCTGAAGGCTTTATTTATCTGAATTTAATCAAGAACATTCTTACAAAGCCATGTGAATTTAGAACACATGGGTGTTACATTTCTAGCCAGGTTACTGACTTGCTACAGATACTTCCAGGTTAATTACATAACTTCTATATGTGTATCTTTATTCTTTTTGGAAGATCAGTATAGTACATCAATGTCTTTTAATTCACAAATTAAAAGTTTTTACACGGGTAAAACTAAGGATTCTTATATACAAACAGAAGGTAGTCTGCTAATAAGATTTAAACTAGCTACATGTTTTTGCCAGAAATCTCAAACCAGGGCTTTGCAGGGGGGACCCTGGCTAGGTTTGCTTGTTTACTTCATTTCATGATCTCCATTTCTATCTCTGGCATGAATAAAGAGCAGATATGTAATGAAAGATTTTCTGAACTGAGGTAATTAATTCGGCACTCATCCATTCATTTAAAAGATAAAAGGCTTTTATCAAGCGAAACATCAGCCCACTGATATCAGTGTCATGCATTCATTAGTTCTGAAGCTTTCCATATCCCTGTTTTAAAAGGCAAGTAGTTTTCATACAGTGCTGAATATTGATTAACAAATAGTAGAGAAAATGATTTTATGAGTTCCAAAATAATAAGAAAAATAATAATAGAATATATTGATCATTCCTTATATGCAAACGCACATAGTGAATAATTGATGTGTGTTACTATTTCTACATCAGTTGTCTTCATGAGATATTCACAGGTACAGAAACAAAGGGCTACAGGATGTAAAGAACACACTAAGTTCACACAATACCCCATGATAATAGGATTGGAAGGTGTGTGGTCTAACCATAGGTTCCAGTATCTTAACAGCAACATTTGGAAGAGGACTTGCATCACTAGGAATTTTAGAAATGTTTCTTTCTCTATGTGAAAGCCTCATATTCTCTTTCTCCAACTGCTGCTACATTTCAGACAATTAATAAAATGTAATTCTGAGGAGATAGTTAATACACCCGAGCTCTCCTGCTAGCCTATCTCTTCAAATTTTACCCTTTAGAAGGAAATGAAATATGTAGTAGTAATTAATTGTAATTAAGTTTTTTTCAGGACTGGAAAAGGTAGATCTAATAATGCATTGCCATTTTTAAAGTGAATGGAAGAATGAGATGCTATAAAAGATCATATTAACGATTACTTGGGAATGGAATGGGATGTTTGCATTCCTTAGTAAAATTTTATGTCAAAAGTTCTTAACATTCCATCAAGTAAAACAAAATATTTTGTTTTGCCTCAGTTGGCTAATTAACCATATTGTACAGAGAGAATCAAAACCATGATTTGACAAAACTGATGGTCACTAATGTTCCTCCAAATATAGGTTTTCTATATTTTAATTAGTATCATATTTTTATTTTCCAAAATCTATGCTTATGTCATTTCAAATATAAACACTGTTACATAGGATTTTTGCTTTTAGCCACTTGATGTATTATGTGAAGCAACTTTTTAAATTCAGATTATTTTTATAGGAGTATTAAGTTTTCAAGAAAATTAAATGGAAAACGTAAACATCTCTTATGCTTCCTTTCCCTACAAACACCTCTCCATAAATATTTCTTATTTGCAACATCTTGCATTACTGTTATATATTTGTAACAGTTGATACCAATACTGATATAATGTCTATTACCTCTAGGCCATCATTTAGCTTTTACCCCATTTGTACAGTTATTGTACAGGGTTTGACAAAGCTACAGCACCATGTATTTACCATAATGGGATCTTTGACCTGTGATTCCTCAACTATTCACTCTGCTTCTTTCCACAGAAATTCTAGAAACCACTGATCCTTTCACTGTGCCTATAATATTGCTTTTCCCCAAAATTCATGTAGTTGAAGTCATATAGCATACAGATTTTTCCTATTAGTATCTTTCTTAGCAATATAGGTTTAACATTCATTCATGGTTTTGTTTAGTTGGATAAGCCATGCCATTTGTTAGTACTTCATTGGTAAATATGCCATGGCTTATTGATGCAGTGACACACGGAAGATAATGTGTTTGGTTCCGGTTTAAATTGGTTATAAGTAAATCTCCTAGGGCCCGGGACATAGCTCAGTGACAGCACCAGACTGGCCAGGACAAGGTCCTGAGTTTGATACTTGGAACCAAAAAAAAAAAAAAAAAAAAAAGAAAAAAGAAAAAAAATAACTTTCCTTTAAATATTTATGTGTAGTTTTTGGTATGGGGATGAATTTTCAAATGAGTTATGTTGGATTGTACAACAGGATTATATCTTGCTTTAGAAGACACAACAAAACTACCTTCCCAGTTGCTGTTGTATTTTGGGTTGTCATCTATGTCATCTACAACTCTTTTGCCTCACAAATTGTTACTGTCAATTTAGTATTATTATTTAAATTAGCATTAAATATATGTGTATCTCATTTTTCTCTTAATATGCTTAGTTTCAATCTCCATCTACAATTCTTTTTGGTATAATCTGGCCCATTTGTTAATTTTTAGTAGGGGGATTGTTTCTACTTTGTTCACTTTTAAGGGTTCTTTGTATATTCAGGTTAAATGTCTTCTAACTGATATGAATTTTCTATTTTCTTCCATCTTGAAAGGTTAGTTCTCTTAATATCTTTTGTAGGACAGAAAACTTTAAGTCTAACTTCAAGTTCTATAGGAGTATCTCTCTGTTGCTTCTTATCTGTTAAAAATCCCTAAGAGATCAGGATTGTGATAGTTTCATTTATAATTCACTTACCTTCAACCAAAGAAAAACCTCAATTAGATCTACAAAATCTTTTCACTTTAAAACATAACCCCAGAATTGAAATATAAGTCATGTTCTCACATAAGGGGAGGATATTATGCAGGGCATGTACTCAGAGGCACATACTCTTAAATTGCACTGTCAGGGCTAACTTAATGTCTTGAATTTCTTGAAAATATTTATCTTTCACTGGGGATATAGCTCAGTGGCACAAGTGCCTGCCTGACAAACACAAGGTCCTGAGTTGGATTCCCAGGCAAATATAAAATAAAATAAAATATTTGCCTTTCACTTTGATTTTGGGGAAAAGCCAAACATTACACACATTAGATAGATTGTGAGATACATAGATGATTAGATAGATAATTAGACAGATGTACATTAGAGAGAGGGTGCCTAAGATGGATGAAGATACACCATAATATTTTATGAGCCTACATTTTAGTTACATGGCACAGAACAGCAGCACTCCATTTTTAATCATTCCTCATAAAGACTGTCATGAAGGACGACTTCCGCAAGTATTTCAGAAAAGGGCAATAACCATGGTTTAAGTATATTTGAAGGGAAGGGAATTTTTCAATCGGGATTCATGAAAATGTGTCTTTTATTGAGCTAATATCCTTTCAATTTAAATATTCACCCTATATTTTGATCACATATGTACCTCATCTAAAGATAAGTTTTTTTAGAAATCCACTTCTAATGAAGAGATATAATAATCAGATTGTACATCCATCAGCAAATGAATGGATAGAGAAATGTGGCATTTATACACAGTACTCACAGGAAAACAGATGTACCTAGGAACCATAATATTAAACACAATAAGTCAGACACACAAGCTTACCTATCGCACGGTTTCTCCTAGATGAGGAAATCAGTATATAAATAAAGAAGAAATGAAAAGGCAATAGGAAATAGTGAGATAGGTCTTTTGCAAAAGGGAAGAGGACCAAGGGATGGAGGGGCGAGGAGGAAGGAAAGGAGAAGGGGTTACAAACAAATTGATGTGTTATGTGTACATACCAAGTCCCCACAATGAATGTAATTATTATGTAATGATTACGTTCTTTACCTATGAAAAAACATAAAGGGGACACAAAAAGAACTCATAAATGTAAAAATGAAAATAAATGTATTTGTATGAAAAACTAAAAGATCTTTTGAGAGGTAATTTTATGTGTTAACTTGACTGGCCAAAAGTCCCTTGGGACCTAAATATTTGGTGAGTTAGTCGCTTTCCCTTCCCTGGGACAAAATATCCAACACCCAGAACTTGAAGGTTCGCATTGGTTCACTGCTTTGGGGATTTGGTCTATGGTAGGTTGGCTCCGAGGCAGAAATGAGTGGTGGAGGAGCTGGGTGGATGAATACTGCTCACAATTTGGAAGCCGGGAAACAGAGAATGACAGAAGTGAGGGTAAGACATATTTATCCTTCTAAGGTACACCACACTGACACAGCTCCTCCAGTCAGGCTTTACCTCCTAATAGTAGATTAAACAATGAATTCATCAATGGGCCAATGCCCTGAGGAGTAGAATGCCCCACAACCCAATCACACATCAAAAGCTCCACCTAGAAACACATCCTAGATCTAAACCATAGCATTTGGTAAAGTATTTTTGAGTGTATGTATAAGGGCATTTCTGGAAGAGAATAGCATTTGAATCGGTAGATTAAATAAAGAAGCCCTCCACCAGTGTGGGGGGCCATTTCCAATCCATTGAGAAATGGGACAGAACAATAAAAGTGTAAGAAGGTCTATTTGTCTCTTGTCCAGCTGGACCATTCATCTTCTCCTGCCTTTAAAGGCCAAAGCTCTAAGTTCTACGACCTTTAGATTCCGGGAATTATACTTGTGCTTCCCAACTTTCTACTTCTCAGGCATTTGGTCTTGAACTGAATTAAATAAATCACTGTGGTGTGTTGTTGTTGTTGTTGTTGTTGCTTGTTTCTCCAGCTTGCAGACAGCATATTATGGAATTTCTGGGAATCCACATTCATGAGACCGATTCCTTTACTAACTATTCATTTCAGAGAGGGGCGGGGTTTAAATATCTCCACTGGTTCTGTTTATGGGGGAGATTTGAATATATATCTTATTTGTAAGTAAAATATCTTGCCTAATAGTTTAATATGTAAAAATGCTACTCAAATGCTATTTTATACATAGTAAAATGTTTATTATCTTATATTTTTAGTAAAATTATAGATTAGTTCAAATTTTCAAGATTGCAGTTAGCTAATGTACAGCAAGAACTTTTAAAGATGTCATGTAAATTAATCGAGCTTCATTTTGTCAGATTTCTTTCTTTCTTTTTTTTTTTTTTCTGGTACCAGGAATCAAACTCATGACCTTGCACTTGCCAGGCAGTCGCTGTGCCATTAAGCTAAATCCCCAGCCTCTCAGATTTGTTTCTAAAGATGGAATTTTTATTTGACACAGTTCAAAATTTAATGCCTAATCTCGAATATTCAATAATTTGACAAATAAAATCTCTCAGGAATTTAGGTCATAAAGTCACATTGAAATGTTTCATGAGGTTATATAAAATTGCTCAGAAAGACTCTTTGATTAAAAAATGATTCGATTCCTGGTACCAGAAGAAAAACAAACAAACAAATAAACAAAAATAATTGTTCCTCCTATAAGAGTGACCCCAGAGCTCCTTAGCCTTTCCTATTCAGTGTGAAGTACAAGCATAAAGACACCAAGTCTGCAATACAGAAGAGGCCCCTCATCTGGAGCCCAAACAAATTGGCACACCCACATCAGGCTTTTACCCTTCTGCCTGGAGAAATAAATTTCTGTTGTTTATACTAATGAGAACCTGTAAGCATATTTTCCCATTCTCTCTTGACCCTAAGCTATTTACTATCATCAAACTATTGGCACACAGGTTTTCATTTGTTTGTGCTAACAAAGCATCAGCAAAGAAATTCTAAAATAACATGGAATTAGAATATTTCTGAACTAGAACATCTGCCTGAATAAAACAACTCTTTGAAAACATTGATGATCCACTGAGATACAAATTCCACCTTAATGAGAATCTTTGAAAAATGTTGACAGAAGAAATATTTCATAAATATCTGAGTAGTTTTACATCTCTTTGGAAAAAATAGAAAGCTCTATTTCCACTTATCAGTTAATATTGTTGGGAATTATTGATCCTTTTCTATTAGGGTAAAGAAATGTGCCACACAGTTATGTGTATAATTGGTGTGAGGCTTTATAACATAGACCAAAAATGCATTTGTTGATACAGCTTTATGAAAGGTACATTTTCATTTTGATGTCATAGTTTAATGTACGAGAACTATATTTTTTTTCCCCCAAGTAGTTTTAAGTAAGGATTGTTGCATTAGGTTTGATGCTCCTTTAAAAAGTTAAAGTTTGGGCTATCACTTAAAATGAAATGGTTTTTACATTATTTTATCTCATTTCCTCATAAAGCATATCGTTTCCAAGCTAAGAGTGCAAGATTTACAACAATGGAAAAGAGCAGCTTGCCCTTTCTGCTCTTCCACTATAGTCCCCAAAATACTCATATTTAGTACTTACATTTTTTTTTTTTTTTTTTGGTTTTTCTCCGGTACCGGGAACCAAACTCACGACCTTGCACTTGCCAGGCAGGCGCTTTTGCCACTGGGCTAAATCCCCAGCCCTACATTTGTTTTTTATTGTGTTTACTTTTGTAATTTTATAACACATACACCGCTTCTTGGCTGATCCGTTTAGGATAATAATTGAATTGTGACTCTTAACCTAACTAAAAATTCTGCGTATTTTTATGGTACATTTACTACCTTATATTCTCACATTATATTTATACGATTGGTTTCAAAAACTTGTGTAGCTGGACTTCTGATAGAGAACATATTTTAAAATTTTATTCTGTCAATTGTCTAGTGAAATTATTTTTAATTGTCATATATTATAGCAGATGGATTGACCCGACCCGCGGGTATAGTCAACGAGGACCCTAGAAGGGGAGTGGGGATTATAAAGGGACAAGAGACACGAAGAATGGAGGCAAGACAGGATTCTGATCAAGCCTCTTTTATTGGCGGGGAGTGTTGCGAATATATAGGGCGCGGGAAATACGCAAGTTCTTAAGGCGGGAGTAACCAAGTAACCCGACAAGGGCGGGAGTAGCTAGGCAACAGTGGGCAGTCCTGACTTAAAGGGAAAGGTGTGTCTCTTTGGAGAAGTAGGCGGAATAACAGAAACTTAATGCTTAAGACAGCTACTAATATACAGTGGACGTCAGCTACAGTCTCCTACAATGGATGTTTTAAAATTTAAACAATATCTCAGTATTTGAAATTCATATGTAATTTTAGTATATATGCTGCCAAAGTGAACACCACATATAATTTTAATAAATTAACTTGCCCCCAATTCGATGTTACCTCTATTACCTGTAGATCACTCCTCTAGGAAATCCAGTTATTGAGACCATAGCTGATAGACAGCCTCCTCAGCAAAGAGCTATCAAACACATGTGTGTACAGCACACAGAGTCAAACACAAGAGGCACACTTGGAAAGGTGTGTTAACATGCTCTTCTTCTTAGAGCACACAGTCCGATATAACTCCACATATTTAATTACTGTGATGAATTAGAGTAACTCTAGGGTGACAGAGTTTAAAGGATGACTCTTAGAGTTAGACACATAGATAATGACACAAATTAATAACTAGGAGCCTGATATCAAAGAAAACGAGGGGCTGGGGATTTAGCTCGGCGGCATAGCGCCTGCCTGGCAAGCGCGAGGTTGTGAGTTTGATTCCCGGTACCGGGGGAAAAAATAAAAGCCAAAGAAAACCAAAAGCAAATTAGAATCAGACATCAGAACTCAAAAACACATGAGCAATTTTACAGTTGTCAGTAGCCCATTAGTACATCACCAGGTTGTGACATGCAGTGTACAGTCGTTTTGTTTTACTAAGATCATTAAATCAGAATCTAAAAGATTGATTTTAGGAGCAACTGCTCAGGAATGAAAGAAATTGCATAATATATTTTAGAAAGAATTTTACTTTTAAAAATCCAAGTTTTGGCAATGTTTTTGATATTTAGAGTTCAACACTGGCTATGTAAATATTCTATAGGTAACACATAAAAAAGGAAAAGAGCAGATATTTTGAATATACCAGCTGTGCATTTGAATCAGAGATTAGGTTTGTAACATTATGTGCAAAAAAATGAATATATTTGATTATAAATCTTTTCAATATTAGAATGAGTATATTATACTGAGAAATATGGTTATTGTACAAAAATTCCAGGCCTAGAGATAGAGTAAACAAATCTCATAACTGCACACTGATACTGAATTGTGCACACACTGATGACAATAGAAGGTGAAGTTATTATGAAAAAATGTCAAAACTTTCATTTCTTTTTTTAACTAAAATAAGCAATATTGGGCTCTCTCTGTCACCATTCTGCTTTACCTATGGGTATCAAGTAAATCCAAAACTATAATCAAAGTAGCAATACCGTCTGTAGAAAACTCCCAATCTTCCCTTCACTATTATTGGGAAATAATAATATATGCTCAGAGACTTCAGCGATGCCAAGTGCAAGGTGGCTACTTAGGGAATTAAGATTTTCTTATGCACCATAATAAATGATTGAGTTTTAGAATATGCTTTTTAAATGTTTTCTGAACACTTTAAAGTACTGTAAAATTATGTGAGTAAGGAGCTAGGCATTTTTTTGTTAATATGAGGAAAATAGCTATATTTTATCATGTTTTGAACAATTCAGAAAGTCCATAAAATTTTCCTGCTTAGCATTTTATTCTCCACATGGGGCAAGCTTCTGTTTGGTACTATCATCTAGCAAAAAACTCAGACTTTCCGTGCTTTAGAGCTGGATGGATCACTTCAGTGAATGCTGACAGCCACACTCTGCTCAAGAGCATGAGTGCAAATACAAGTGGCAGATTCATGAGAAAAGAGGACTGGGTGGCTTGTGGTTTAAATTTATAAAGAGAGAACTTGAGTCATGCTCTAATTTATTCTAAAGGCTACCATTTTAGTGGGGTTTCAATGAACTATACACTAAAGGGATAGTGTTAAACACAAAAATGATCTTTTTTCTTTTGTCTGAAAATGCAAAGTTATCTATCAGGTTCATCATTAAGTGCTATGTGAAGACTATGTTTCATAAGCATAAAACCTCTTTATACTTCTTTTAATTGCAAAGAGATCCTGTTCCAAACCTGTGTTTTTGTATAAGTGCTGATCTGCAAGAAACCTAATGGTCATGAATTCTCATCAGGTGAAATGATAAATGTGGGGAGTGTGCGCATGTGTGTGCTAGCTAATATTTTTGTCCAATAATTATGTAAGTCCTGATATCAATTGTGTCTATACTAAGTGAGTAATTTGGATAACTTTATGAATGTGTACTGAATGGAAAATTTATTCAACTACTACAGCCTTGGTGTTGCATCAAGAGATGCAGATTGAGTATGAGCATCGGTGTACACAGGTGTTCCTGAATATGTATAACAGCACGGTGGATACTTTCAAAGCTCCCATATTCAATTTTTGTCCACCACTGTGATAAATGCTTCTAAAGAGAAGAACATGGTGGTATTATAAGGGAATACATTATATATTATAGTCACAGAGAATAGGAAAAGATTGCATAAGTAACACTTAAACTGAAGGAAAACAGCAATTCCACAGGACAAGACACGTCATATGCATTTCCATTTCAGTGACTTCATTGTATTTCCTGAAAACTATCATTTCAGGGATGATCACCCATTAAAAGAGGTATTGCTTGGTGTGCAGAAGGTGGTCCCTAAATTTGTCCTTCCCTGTCTTTTTCATATTTTGACTCACTTTCAAATATCTAACTAAAGGTGGAGGACTAACTACTTAGGTGGAGAAACTCAAAGCTGATATTCAGGCTGGGGCATGAGTACTGCACGTTGCTTTTTGCCAAAAGTACAGTAAAAATTAGGAGCAGGAGACAGAGCCAAACATATAGAATGTGTCCACTTTTGCCAAAAAATAGTGCCTAGAAAGTTGAGGCTTGGGAGAGCAAAGGTGCTGAAAAAATTATCATTAAACAGAAATCAAATGATTTACACCAAGACACTAAGAATGAGGGCTTGAAGATATCCCAACAATCAGCAAGAGGCCATACACCTCAGCTTCAATGGTACAAAACTATAAAGCTTTCATTTGAGCAGGGAGCCCTTAGGCCCCTGCACTTGGTTTCGTATCACTCAGTCATCAGGCACTCAGAAGCCTCTGCAGAAATGAGCCAAAGAAACCTGAGTACTGCTTCAGGGGGTGAAAATCCTTGGCATCATCCAAGTGATGCTGATTTGTTATGCATGCAGAATGTGAGGGTTATGGGGTCATGGGGTCTTCTACCTAACTTTGAGAAGAATGCCTACGATGCCAGGCAAAAATGCATGTTAGGGTCATTGTCTCTGCCAGAAGCCCATGAGATGGCAGTGTTTGAAACCCTGTGGGTGAATTCTATAGTGGAAATCCCAGGAAGTTGAAGATGCCAGGAAAGTGGAACTTTTATGGAGGAATGTCTTAGGCAATGAGAAAAGCTAACCAGAAAGACCACATGGGCTATGTGTTGGTTTGGGGCTTATTTTTGCAAAGGGAACAATATAATACACGACACATACTTTATATGATTATTTATAAGTCACCCAAAGAACAGTATACAAAAGAGTGCAGGGAATCTCTCCACCCACTAAGACCAAGGAATCCAGCTGAAGGCCTGGATCCCACAACAGTGTCCTACACGAGTCCAGTTGAATGCCTGGAGCTCATAACAATGCCTCCCACGAATCCAACTGGAGGCCCAGAGCCCATGACAATGTCTCACACAGACCTGTTTCATGGATTTGCTGGGAAGGCCCAAAGGTCAGTAGTGGAATCTACAAAGTCTGTGCCAGCAGGAAGAAGGATCTGTGCTAGCAGGCTGAGGGATCTGCACTGGGGCCAGGAAGTGATGCTCAGAAGAACCAGAGCTCCCCCAAAAGGTACCATGGCCATCCTCGGCAACAGTGAGGTCCTGAGCTCTTCCGATGATCAGGATGGCCGAGTTGCCATCAGGGAAGCCAACGCAGCAAGCTTTTCCAGGAGGCCAGCAGTGTACCATCTTCCCCTCTGGAGCCAGGAAGAGATGCTCAAGATGAGGACCAGAGCTCCTGACCGAAGGAGAACCGAAGCCATTCTCAGTGTCAGCGAGGTCCCGAGCTCCACAGAGGAAGAAAACAGCCAAGTTCATCAGGAAAGCCAGCTCCCCACATCTTCTACCAGCTCCCCACAGCCTCTCCCAGCGCCCAATAGCCTGCTTCTTCTCCAGATCTGCCTCTTATGCTGCTGGCAGCAGTCCTCAGGTGGGCCTCCCACACCCAGCACCACACTCACTCAGTTCAGCTGGGGGTTATAAGGTGACTACCAGTTATCAATCTACTACAAGCTACAATGGGCAAGGCCTTAGAGATAGGGCTACCAAAGGCCTTTGGTATTCACATGTCACCACACCCTGTTGGGGCACTGGACCCAAATTCATAGGATTTAATGTTTACCCTGCTAGATTTCAGTCTTACTTTAGGTAGATTCTTTTTTATCCTCCCATTTCTCCCTTTTGAAATGGGGATATTTAACCTGTGCCATAGTAGTTTGAAAGTGTTTAACCTTTTTTTGAAATTTACTGGGACTCCCAGAAAAAAGATTGCCCTCAGTATTTTGACTTGAAATTTTTAGCAATGCTGAAATTATTGAGACTTTACTTTCACTGTTTTTGTGTTGCTTTGCAAATGTCTCCATGTTTGTTAATATGTTTTCATTCTTTTATCTTTATGATAAGAAAAAACTTTGCTAACTCTTAAGAGCTGAACACATTTTGCATAGTGTATTGTTCGGAGGTCAGGATGGAATGTTAACTGCTGCCAGTTTTGAATGTTCCCCCAAAAGTCCCATTTGTTTTGATAATGGTTGGATCATAGAAGTGCTCTACTTCATCAATGGATTCATCCATTGATGGGTTCAGTAGCTGTGCCTGTAGGAGGCAGGGCCTTACTGGAGTGGGTTACTGCAGGTGTCAACTGGAAGAGTTTATTTTATCCCTAGTTACTCCTTTTTTTTCTCTGCTTCCTGACTTCCATGCATTAAGCACCGCTTTCTCTGCCATCCCTTCTGTCATCCTATTTGTGTCTTGCAGCCAGCTGGCTACAAACTGTAGTTGTGAGGTACAATAAACCTTTCTTCCTGTAGGTTGGGTTTTGTCCCAGAAAATGGAAAGTGAGGAAGACACTAGAATAATTGGAAATTTATGATCCAGTAAATAGATCTCTGGCCAAGAAATCAAGAACCTTTTGTCAGAAATTGATAATCAAATCTCCATCTTAATATTCCTACTTGTTACTTGATATATTGTTATAATTTCTCTGGATTTCAATATGTAAATAAGCATCTTACACACTTGACTCTTGAGAAGAAAATAAATACAACAATATCATTCATGAAGGTAGAAATTGTTGGTCGTGTTATTTGCAGCTGCATCCTCAGCACTTCAGAAAATATTTTGTACATAATGTTACTAAAATATGTATTGAAAAATGAATATTACACAGTTAAATATCTATTAAGAATTATCTGTAAATGTTTATAAGAGTATTAGGGTAATTATATAAATTACATTGAACCAAGTATTTAAATATAAACAACAATTTGAGTAATGACATTCCGGTAAGATCATATACTCAGAAATATGAATTTATGCTAATTTACATATGGATTGCTTTATGCCAGTGTTTCTTATTTAACCCACTAAGTTATCTGTAATACATCTGCATAGGTAAAATAGAGGCTAATTATCATATTTTGCATATATCCAATTACTCTCATTAATTATTAAGGGTGTGTTATTCTACAGAGCCATAATTACACGGACATAATCTTTCAGTGTCAGAAAGAGCATACATATTTACATAATGAGTTAGAATTTTCAGCCTTTTATTTTGGGACCTGTCAGCCTTTTATCATATGTAATTCACTGGAAATTAGTGTTCTCTCATCTCTTTTATTGCTCTTAGGATTTGAGTATGTTTTACTGCAAACTATTAAGAATCATGTTAATTTTATATTGATCAGTTTTCTATCACTGTAATGATATATTTGTGATAATTAAATTGCACAAAGGAAAGGTTTATTTCTGCTCACAGTTTCCAATATTCCCATCCATGATTGGATGAACCGGTTGATCACACATCTTTGGGGAGGCCAGAAGGTGATAGTGGAGACCTTATGATGAGCAGCAAGAGAGGAAAGGAAGTGGCCGGTGCCCAACAGTCCCCAGTGATGGAACACCCACAGGGACTCTATGACTTCTCATGAGACTTCACATCCTAATGTTTCCACCGTACCCCAGTAGCGCCCACTATGGGGAGCAAGCCTTTACCACTCTGGCATTTGTGACACATGCATTCAAGACCCACATTATTCAGATGTGATGATTCAAACTGCATTACTTAGGTTAGTAAATAAATGTAACTACATGTGAGAAAATCTCATTTCATTTTTTCATCTGTTCATGTAGGTATATATTTGTTTATTTTTATTTTAAAGGAAAATAATAAAAACAATGGTACAAAATTTCAAAACAAGATAGTAGCAGACTAACAATAATTAGTACATTGTGCATTGTTATTATTATCTTCAAAGTAGTTTCTCATATTACAAGATATAGACATGAAATACTGATCAAATGATATAGGCACAAACCTTTCTTGTCAATGAACTAATAGCAATTGGTAGTATAACTACTTTAATGGTCTTATATATACATACATATATATTTTTTCCTTTACTGGAATGAGGGAAAGGAGAAAAAAAGGTATATATTTATAGTGAGCTCTCATTGGCGCTAGCTTTTACAAAGGTAGCAAGTATAATAAATTTCACTTAACTCCAAATGTCATAATTATGTATATATTTGTATGTGTTAAGTACAAGTAATATCACAAAATAATTTCCACCACTGTAATAAACACAAGTTCAAATATAACTAGATAACTTTCCCTCCAGTGGTTTCTAGTTAGAGCTGCTGTGAGCTGTTCCTCAGATATCAAATATTAAAAACAAACATACATCTAATTTTGGCTTTTCAAGGAAAATAAGCATTTAAGATTTACTTGTTATACCTGCATATAGAAACAGCAAGTCAAAGACAAGTGAATTGTTTTGGAACTATTTCCACTTTGATTGGGTGGAAGAAACCTGGCTCACTCACAAGTAGAAAATGGCTGTTGCCACCATCTCAGAGGGAGCTTGGAAATCACAAATGCCTCTAAGGTGTTGCTATAGTTGGTTAAAATTTATCAAGGTACTGTATAAGTGTAGAGAACACATAATTGAGAATATTTTTTAACTAGGATATTAACAATCTATGTTAAAGGTGCAAAATATAGTCACTAAAACAATTAATTTTCCTCATCTTTGCTAACCTAAAAAATATAAAATTAAATTCTTTATGAGAAAATATGTTGTAGAAATGTTTTAAACTGTTGTGAGGGTTTCAGTATCAGACATCATAGATAACTTTAGTGTTTCCTGTAAAAAGTCACTGAAACAAAATCATTGCAATTTTAGACTAATATGAATTCTGTTTTAATTATGTAGTATGTATTTATTGTCTTGTAGTCATCTTAAGAAGTTCAAGTTAATCCTTGAGCATTTGTCCGTGAATGTACAAATGCTTACATTAATATGATGAAAACTAACTGATATACATTAGCTAATGACTGTAGATTAGACTATCATGTACCTCTAAGACAGCCAAATGTAATAGAAGGTAGGAATGACCTTGGAGTTTGTTACTGGCAATGAGGGGCATTTTCTTAACATAAGAAGATTAACTATTTGGACTAGGAGTCAAAACTAATGCCAAAATTTTTAAATGCTTTAGTGGAACTGTGTTAGCTGTGACAAAATGCCAGACACACGCAATTTAAAGGAGGAGAGGTACAATTAGACTCATGGTTTTGGTTCAACCCACAGTTTTATAACTGTAAGGTAGAAAGACCATGCCTAAGGGGCATGGTACAGGAAAGTTAATCAACTCATGATAGACAGGAAGCAGAGGGAAAAGGGGTAGCCACAGAAAAGAATATATCCTTCTGTGTCACAACCCAGTGACTTGTCTCCTCCCACTAGTTCCTACCTCCACAAACGTGAAACTCTTGGGGGACATTTGAGAGCTAAGCATGACATTCCACCCTTGTTCCCAAAAGGGTCATATGCTTGTCATTATGCAAAATGTATTTAGTGCATTTTAAAGAACCACTAGAGTCTTAACAGTTTAGCATTGCTAAAAAGTTCAAGTCTCGTGTGAGACTCAAAGCAAACATTTAGTCAGATCCCTTGTACAAATCAAAAGGAAAGTTAAAAATTTGTGACACACATTGACAGTAAACATTCCCACTCCAAAAGAGAGGAAATCAGAGGAACAGAAAGACATCAGATGAAAGCAAGCCTGAAAACAGCAGGGCAAGCATAAATCCTGTGGCTGCATGTCCATACATGTCTGGCTGTGGTGAGATGTGAGATTCAAACTCTGTGTGCAGCCCCACACATATGGCTTCACTGGTTGTAGTGCAGCAGGCTTTCTCTTGGACTGGGTCTACTCACATTGTGCAGTTTTCCTAAACAGGTGATCCACCATTCCTGGAATCTCTAACTTCCTGGTGTTTCTACTGTACTTTTAGCTTCATTACACAGTTCCATGTATCACCTCAGCAAGGATTCCTGGCAGAAACTGTGATTCTGTCATGTGCGTTTCCCTGGCCTCCAATGCCTTCTTCTAAAGTCTAAGTGCAAGCTTCTATGGTTTTGTAACTCTTGCATTCCTCATGCTTGAGAAACCACCACCACATGGATGACCTCAAGGTTTGCTGCCAACATGAGTGGTACCCTGTCCACCTTGGACCATAGTTGTGCTGGTCTCTCAGTGCCTAGATGGCTGAACTCAGGGAAACACTTCCCTAAATGGTTCTGATTGTGCAGGACACACGGGCTCATTTTTCAATGTCTTTCAAAGGAGTTTATCCTTTTGTATTCTTGAGCCTGCAATGAAAGGGATCTGGCCATTTCCTGAGATTCCATAAAGACATCCTTTCTGTTGTCCTGATGCAAAGTCATTGGGTTCCTTTTAGTGCTAAATTTTCTTTCTTTCTTTCTTTCTTTTTTTTTTTTTTGGTACCAGGAATTGAAGTCACAACCTCGCGCTTCCCCCCAGGCAGATGCTTGGGCCACTCAGCTGTATTCTTGGCCAAAAACTTTTTTTATTTTGGTACCAGGAATCAAACTCAGGACCTTGTGCTTGCCAAGCAGGTGCTTGTACCACTGAGCTATATCCCTGGCCCCTTTGTGCTAAATTTTCAACAACCGAAGTGTATTTGGAACTTTGAAGATACTTTGTTTTTGGTTAACCTACACAATTTTCTTTTTTTGGCTCTAGATTTCACTTGACATTCTCAGAAAGCAGCAAACAACACTCATGCCACAACAGGCACACTGAGCTGTCTTGAATTTTCTTTCAACAGAATAATTAGTCCATCATTCTTAATCTCACTCTCTTACAAAGTTTTCAATGTGAGTTGGAAGGACTTAGTTCCTGGGGTCCAGGAAGCACATCCAGGAACAGTACGAGAGAGGAAGCAATAAAGAGGGAGATAGAGACCCAAGGTCACACATTACAAATTGAGTTTCAGTGATCTTCTAGGAGGTTTCCAAACCAATCAAGTTGACAAGCAATCTCAATTGTCCATTTGTGTATTTAATATTCTTTATTCATCTGCTATATTGAATGTTCATACCTCCTCAAAATCCATGTTAAATTCTAACCCTCCAGGAGATGGCATTGAGTGCTAGAGGACTTTGGACTAGCTGTCTATGGCATATAGATTAAATTTATCAAGTAAATGGCATGGTTAACTCTGTCCTGGACTTTCCAGCCTCCAAAACTGAGAAATAAATTTATAATTTTTCCATTCTATTTTGTTATAGTAGCTGCCTAAGTGGGCTCAACAAACAAACAAAAAATAATTTTAAGCTACAAGACTACATAATAAAGATTCATTCCAAGAGATTTTAAAGCAATTTTTACCAAATATGTGTGTGTATATATATATATATCCATTCAGAAGTATATATACTGATATATAATTACATGTTTATGTCTTCACTATATGTTCATGTCATATATATAATTTTCTTGGACTATATGTATTCACACGTGTTTTTCTATATATGTATCTGTTTCTGGCATCTATTTTCTACTTAGTTGTCCACCTAATTCCTAGGAAATGCTTCAGTGATTCACATGTCTATGAGAATGTCTGTAGGTAAATTAAAGGCTGCTAAGAAAACTCTCTCAGATGGTAACTTGAATTGAATGTGATATTAAAACATGTACATCTTACAGACTTGGAATTAGCCCACATAACATCTTTACAAGCCTGTTAAAGGAGTATCTTACTTCTTATCTTTTTTCTAGCTTACAATTTTAGCTGACATATCTTGCATTCCTTATCATAGCACATAATGTTCTGATGGTAGATAACAATTTTAATTACTTTTTAATTTGGATTTAAGAACATAAATCCCAATAGCAATAGCATCTAAAAAATAATTTAAACTCAATTAAGTGAAAATATTTTGGATACTGCAGTAATAACACTTGTTTCCTGTCTGTAATTAGACTGCATTTAGTTATTGTGCTAAATTTAACTTCACTTAAAGATTGATTCCTAAAGAGAATTGATAGTTTTACTAAGCTCAGTTTTCACACAGTAGTACAATTACACAAAATAGGAAAACTTGAATTGGACTTTAGGTATAAACATTAACATGTGGTATGTACTTTACAAATGAAGGGTGAAGTTGATATATATATATATTTTTTTCCTTATTGGAAAAAATACTAATCATTTGAAAAGCTTAAAATTAATAAATAGTACAGTGAAATATGAGTTATTGCAATAAAAATTCTTACAAGAACTAAAAACACTAGAAAAGGATGTTTTCTTCTGAGAAAAGAGAATTATTTTATTTTGGCAAAGCATTTCTCATGTGTCGGTATGGACAAGCGGGGGGGAACTATTAACTAATGTGAGAGTATGTTGAAAAGCTTGTAATCAGTATGACACACAACTTCAGTCCCCAGTTGCTTGATTTTTTTCTTAGATTGTAGAAATTAAGAGAACGAAGGCTCACAAAGAGCTCATACTCATTATTTTTAAAATGGTATTCTAATAAATTCCTTTGAGTTTACTGTACTAGCCCTATTTATAAAACATAAAAATATGAGTGGCAGTGGTAACATGTCTGCACAGTAATTATTGGATTTTCTTAGCTTTAGAAAAAGACTTGCGGGAAGGGTAGAGTTTCCTGGAAAAGAGAATAGATAAACTGGAGCTAGATGTCACTGGTTAATTGTCTGAGAATCCAATTTTTCTTTAGTGGGAAATTCATCTTATGAATACACAGATGTTGTTTGTAGCAGTTCTACTAAATGTTGATGGGTGCCTTGTGAATAGAGTTATTTCCTTATCATGATATTATAATTATTTCATATATTTGGTTTTTATTGATACTGAAATTATGTGTATTATACATTTTTCCCATATTGGAAGGGGATGAAATGTACAAGATCTTTGTTTTAGCTGCCAGGATCTTTCCTGGCAACATGGAACCTTATGGATGGAGTCCCAGGAATTAGTAAACTGCCAAATAAAGACTATTTGTTTTGTATGTATCATGAAGAAAGGGAGAATAAAGTGAAAGAATGTTTAGAAGTCAGAGAAACAGCCCTAAAATTTAACCTACATGTGTCAATTTAGAGAAGATCAATCAAAGGAAGTAGTGGATGTCTGTATCTGACAACGGGGGTAAGTAGATGCTGGGAAATGCATATGAGGAAAATTCGGGCCTCTTTTTTAATGAGCTGCTTCACTTATCATTTATGTTGTTTCTTTCTTTTCTTTTTCTTTTGATACTGGGAATCTAACTCAGGACCTTGTGCTCGTCATCATCCGTGTTGTTTAAGGGAAAGTCAAAAGCACAGATAACTTTATGATGTTTTTCAACTTGTAGGAACATATTTATGCTGAAATTTTTGTTGTGTGCCTAATATATTTTTGCTCACAGGCAAATTATTAAGTTTTTACACAAAATAAGGGTAATCTGTACAGTGGGGATCCACGATGTAATATTTTTCTTTTTTTTTTTTTTTGAGACAGGGTCTCACTGTGTCGTTCAGGCAGGTCTTGAGTTCACTGTGTAGCCCACCCAGGCTGGCCTCGAACTCACAGCATTCTCCTGCATCTCTCTCAAGTTCTGGGATTACAAGTGTGTGCCACTACTCCCAGCCATGATGCAATGTTCTTAAAAGGATTAAATAAGTGCTTATGAAGAATTCAACACAGTGTTTAGAAAAACTGTGAGCAATTATTATTTTCTGTTATTAAGTAGCATAAGGACAATTTTCAACTGCATATAAGCAGATCTATAATCCAATTTAATTTGTATGAAAAAGGTTTACTACAGGCTTATTTCAGCCTGCCACAGTCTATCCTAGCCTAATGAGTAGTGTAAATATCATTTGCTTCTCTGCAAATAACAGATTTGATTTTTCTTCTTCTGTTTTTTTAAAATAATCTATTTAAGGGAATGTTTACATTACTATTAGTGAGTATAAACTGATATAGAAGAGGAAAGAAGATAGATAGCAGAAATATTCTCCTGTAATATTAATAGTAAATGTTATTAAACAACATTTGCCAGACACATAACTGGTGAGGATTTTATATTAACTAGAATGATGAGTTATGTTACTTCTGCCTTTTTGATTCTTCCTTAAAATGAATCATCTGAGACTTTTGATTATTGTTTAATTTTAGCAGAACCATTGAAAAACGATATTACGGAGTTTGGATCATGTAGAGCAGTGGGTTTGCAGATGTTTTATCAAAATACTCACAAGTTTCTAGTAGGCATTTTCTCCCCTCAACGCAAAAACTGAAGAACAATTTGGATCAGTATATCATTTGCTAACTAACTCCTGCCAAACAAAAGACTTAAAAATTTCTCTTGAGAGATGCAGATCAAAAGCAAAGGCAAAAGAAATAAACAAATTCTTATATGATTCATTCCAGCAAATAGATCAATAAAGAGATATAATCTTTATAGAAAAGTGGGTGGTTATCCAGGAAACGAAGCCAGCAGTCTGGCTAGTTATTGTGGAAACTGCTTGAAAATTGCAGATGCCCTAAATTTATAGCTTCTGCTGGCATCTATATCATTTTGCAGTTCACAGCTCAAAAGGAAGCACTGTTGTTTGACGACAGACACAGCTGCATTTGTGTCCCATTTTCCTTTGTGTAGATGAATTAGAACTTCAGGAAATGTGAAATTATGTCTGTTCCAACCTGGGAAGTAAAAAAAAGTGGGAAAAACACTACAGTAATGCATAAAGCAAAAGTAATACAAGAGGATGACAGGTTTGTAAGTTGGTAAACATACATAAGCATAAGATGTCTACTTATGATTATGATGACATATTTTATGTCTGAGAAGTACCTTAATTAAATAAGCTATTTCCAGAATCCCTTCATCGAAATGCCTATCACTTCAAATTATTGAAAGTCCAAACTGTCAATGGATTTAAAAAACAATTTCAATTACTAAAGAGTTAGCATCTAAGTTTTAATATTAGTGTTCTTTTTTTTTTTTACCAGGTTGATCTATGTGATTTATGTTTATTCTCTGAAACTTTTTACAGAAATTTCGTCAACTATGCTGTATTAGTTACAGTTTCCTAGAACAGAATTAATCATATATATTGACACATATATTTAGGCAAAGGGATTTATTGGGCAGGAATAAAGAATCCATGATGGCTCTGTGCTCATTGGAAAGCCAGAGGATCAGGTGGTTCAGAGTCCAAGAAATTGGAAGGTGCAGAACAAGAGATCAAAGACACCGAGCCAGTCCATGGCCAAAGACCTGGAAGCTGCATGGAGAGTCACTGGTCTGAGTCCATATTGAAAGGCTGAAGAAACTGAAGTTTGATAGCAAAAGTTGCCCCTGCTCAAGCTGAATGGGGCTTTTCCAGTTTCATCAGCTTCTTCCTTTTTTCCCTTTCATTCCGTCCAGTATATAAACCTATTGGATGGTGCCATTCACAGTTCAGTTGTGCCCTCTACCCCTTGAATTTGCTGGTTTCGTACCGGTCATCCACATAGACACATCTAGACTGTGCTTTACTGATCTGCTATTTATTTTTAATACAGTCAAGTTGACATATCATGGTTAATGGTCACAAATATTATTTGTGTTTTCCATTAATAATCTATTTTCTTATATTTGATTTGATTTATATCTCAGTTACTTTTCTCTCATTGCTGAGAGAAAACACCTGACACCCAAAGTTAAAGGGGGATGGGTTTATTTAGCTCAGTTTGTAGAAGTTTTGGTCCATAGTCTGCTTGCTCCAAGGCAGGGTGGCTTTGCAGAGGAGAGCAGTTCCTGGTGGGTAGAACACAGTAAAATTAGCAACCAGCCTTAATAGTGTCTTCTTGATCCTTTTATACTCTATCTAGGCTCTGAGATTTTGGCAGTGCTAAACCAATCAGTGAAATGATCACACACTTTTTATCCCAGCATCACACACTCTAGATTCAGCCATTTCTAAAAAGTGCCTCCCTATGACTGCATGAAGCTTTGAGTGGACAGTTAGACACAAAGCATGATAATTTGAGAGTATTATTTTTCTCCAAGAAAAATATATGTACATTTTTTAATTGCAAGAAACTTAAAAAGTGCTAAAATGTAATAAAGATTAAAATATCCTGCAAAATATTTGATGTTTTGCTTCTCCTATCTTAGATAACATTAATAATATGCAAAAGAATTTACAAAAATTATTTCATAAAGGTCAGACACTAAACAGTCTAGATTTTTTTGTGTCAAATTTTTCAGCTCCCCTACTTTGCTGCACTGTTGCAAGCCCAGTCATGGACGACACAGAAATGACTGTAGATCTGTGCCAGGAAAACTTTATGTGAACAGGCTATGATTTTCAAGTGCACAGTAAAGTACATATCCCATATCTCTTTCTAGGGAAGCAGTTTTCCATTTCTATGAACACCACATGTCTTTGTCTAGTGACTTTGTCTTTTATGCCAAATATACCCATCTAATGTACATCATTTTAGTTTAACCTCTGACTATTCACTTCTTGCAGCAATCTACAATCCAAAATAGTTGCAAGATCTGGCCCTTTATGTTTTTAACATGGTGTTATTTCTGTGAACAACATCCACTTCTCTTTACACAACAGCATCCTAGCCACATCTTCTTGTTTTATTGTCAGACTTAGGCCTTTGGCTTATTTTGGTCGATGAAATGAGGAAACTGGTCCTAAAGTATGTTGTACATTGATAGAAATAGTCGATGGGATGTTGTGAGTCATTTATTCACTTCGAACTCCTGCCACAAGAGCAGAAGATGTAGAATAATGATCCCTTCTGCCTTGGCTCTGTGATAATGCCCTAGGTGGAGTCCAGACACTACTGACCCATAGCCCATGAGAACATGAGTACTGTTTGTAAAAATATGAAACATTTTTGTTGCAAATCTCTGATAATTGAGGATTTTTTGTCACTAAAGCAGTACTAGTAGAAGCTATGAAAAATACATTTTGGAAACAGACTCTAGTACTGCTATTGTTAGGAAGACAAAATAAGATGTTATTAATTTTTATTGAAAAACATGCTTATTTTCTCTTTATTCAGGATTCAGTCTTCTTCACCGCAGAAAAAGATTCTCATTTTTAAACTGGTAAGGAGTTTCCTGAAAGGAATTAAAATGCTACAAATGTCTTCATTTAAGTAAATAGGACTCTTCAAGTAAATTTAGCATGAGTAACCTGATAACCTATTTCTAAATCTGCCTTATGAGAGGATTCAGAAAACATTACTTTCTCTAATACTTTAAGAAATACACTCGGGAGCCAAACAATAGCATTCATTACATCCATAGAGATAACTTTAATGTAAAATGCATATTGTAAGTGTTAATATTAAAGGTAAAATGCACTCCTAAATTTGAATACGTGTACTGTGTTCTAGTGGCAATACATAGCAATACAGGCAAGACCACCATAAGAGGAAGTTTGCCCCAAATTTACCTGGTGCTACAAAAGTGAACATGTCATTAATGACTTAAGGCTTCATATATACAAAAGCACTACTCTTATATTTGCCACTTTTTAGAAGATAAATAAACTTTTCCGATTTTCTAAACTTAAGTTACTGTAAAGCTGAGAACTCCTTCTGAAGTGATTTGAGGCACCCAGTATGTAAGAAAGCGCACAAGAAGTAATTGATGAGATACAGCATAAAAGTGTTAGATATTTCACTTTCCCTGAGCAAAACAGAAAGGATAGGACTTAAATAACTATAAACAGTCAGGTAGACAAAATGCGAACATAATATAAGTGGTCTAAATGCCCATATATAACAATACAGACATCTGTTTACAATCAATGGACTACACAACTCAAGAATATTAAAAATGTTTTAAAAAACTAAACTATTATCTTTTTTATGATATTCCCCATTTTTAAACTAGATTTTATTGTAAATTAAAATAATGACCTGAATGGGAATAATATTTTTAATTTGCCATGTATGGAATTAATTTGTGTTAATGCATAGCCAGTTTTAGAAATCATTATGGTGTAAAACAATAAGTGATTCATATTATTGCATTGATCTTATTCTGCCAGCTGTTTGAATTCATATAGCAATCAAATTTAGCATTTGAAGTTAATAAATTTTCATTTGATATAAAGAAACAATGTTAAGGTTTATTTTCTATTGATGAGAGAGATTTGTGCATTGCTGAGATATCGCTAAAAAATTAGAACAAGTATACTTCTTCTAATAATAGCATAAAAGTGTATCATATATTGTGCTTGTTTGCATGTTGCATGCTTTTTAAATTAAATCCACTGGATGGTTTCAACTCTTAAGAAATAATTTCTTGACTAAGTCCTGCAAGAAATACACTAACAGTTAAGAATTTAATATTCTAATTATTTGAGTGTTTGATTTAAGCGTTTCTATTTGACTCTTCTTTGTTAACTTCTTTGAAATTCTTTGCTAAAATTATGGAAAGATCATTGATTAGCTGAATCAGTAACTTCTCACTGAAAAGAATATTAGATAAAAACAGACTAGGTTTGAACATCAATTTTAGTCTGTTTTGCTTCCCTTGTGTGTTTGCATTGTGTGTGTGTGTGTTCTTGTCATAATTGACTGTGTAATGTATCTAAAATATCTACAGAACTCTGTACTTGTCAAACTATATACTTGTTAAATCTCAGTCTGAACAAGAAAGATGTGTGAAATTCAGTTACAGTTGAAAAAGGCACAAAGGTGCACATTCAGGAACGGTAGAGGCTTGACTGACATCAAACTATGATTCTTGTGGTATCTATAATGTTCACGATCAGTCAGAACACCTCACTTTCATAAAATATGAAGTGCTGCATGCTTTTAAGAAATTACAAACCTGTTTTTACTTTAAAGCAAAGGCTATAATATTGTTCCTAAACCACAATATTAAGAAAACTTAATGGAACATATTCAATAATGTGTTTTATAAATTTCTAGTCACTCCCTCTCCATATGAGAGTCCTGACCAAGTTTTGGCTGTGAGATTCTAAAATGTAGGGCTTGATGAGAGGATTCGTAGGGTTGGCCCATGGTCAGTCTCAGTATAACAACCCAGTGATATGTCAGGGAAGCTTAAACCTGCAAAGGCGGGACAGTCAAATAGAAAGGAAAGAATATGATAAGAAAAGATAGGTATGCCAATGGCTGGCAAGGAGAAATGTACATGTTTCATAACTATTACGGGGACACTGAGAAAGGGATAGCTGTGCAAAGTATGTGAATAGAAAGACAATGATTTAGGGTACCACAGCGGATCAGTCTGCCTACTCATAGCATCATTTAAATACCATATAAATCACTGATTCTTAGATAGCATGCTTCATCCAGTTTGAAATAATATCCTTAAATATCATTTTAGAACTCTAAATAAAGTAACTCCTGTCCCCCCATTAAGTCACTCCTTTGAAAAACTCAATATTTGCCTGTGAATCTGGATGTAATATTTTTCAAGTAAAGAGATTTCATTAACTGGGATCTGAATCCCTTGGTTTTTGATGTTCATTTCTCTTCAGTACATGTAGGTTGAAGCAGAATCTGAAGGAGCATTTATGATGTGATTCTCAGCTGATTTTGATTAATTTCACATGCTAATATCACTGTCCAAATCTCACTAGATCCACCATACTTTCATTTAGTGGCTTTTGTTTTTTCAAATGTCCTAATGTTTATATATATATATGAGAGAGAGAGAGAGAGAGAGAGAGAGAGAGAGAGACAGAGGGAGACAGAGACAGAGGCAGAGAGAGACCAAGAGAGACAGAGACAGAGAGACAGAGAGTTGGAGCTCAATATTTTGTACCCTTGGAATGTTACTTTGTAACTGCCTCAATCAAGACATTTATGATGAAAGTGATGTTTATTTGACTTGTGAAACTTCTGCAGGTTCTTTCTTGGACAAGTGTTTGAGGATCCCTGAGCTGACATATAAAAATCTGTCTGCACTGAAACTAGCATATTGAATCAGCCACATGCAGAAGCTCCAGGAAATCCAGATGTTGCACTTTGCAGGTGTTGTCGCATATCCTCAGCATGCCTTCTGAGGATTCCAGCCATCCTTTCCAAGCTACCATAGGTGATGTTGCATAAGGGAGAGATGAACTTTCATGAGCAAAATAAAAATTTATAAGCCTTTAAGTTATTGGGCAATTTGCTTGTGAACCCCTGGTAACTAAGACAGAGATCTTCAGAAATTAATTTCTAGAATTTTAAGGCCAGAAATTCTGTATATAAGGCACAATAATATTTTCTTCTCTACTCCAATATTATTATCTCTCATGGGTCATTGGATTAAAATCTCATACTGTTGAAGATTCTTTAGTATAAGGTAAAATGTAGATGTTGCAACAAGTATCTCTTCTACGGCCATTATGTGGAAAGGTATCAATTATTCATGCTAAAATTTTCCTCAGTTTCTCACAAATTAAGTGGAATTTTCCAGTAGCACCGGTTGACAAAGTACTTTTATGTGAATAATTTTGATCTAAACAAGCTGAAATGGTGTCTATTATTGAAAACATTAACATAGCTAAAAGTACAGTGTGCATCTAATGAGCTGATTTATTTATCATGATCTGCATTTTTTTGATCAAGCTCAGTTTTCAACATTTAATAAGTTACACTAAAACCTTGAGAGCATAACTCATTCTAGAAACATTGTTTTATCCAAAGTGCTTGTATATCAAAGTGCATTTCCCTATGGAGATAGTGGAAACTAAGATAATTTATTCTGCAACCCCCAAATAGTCATATAAAAATGATTACAATACTGAAATATAATGTAGACTAATAAAGAAAATACAAAACATGAAGAGAAATATATTTTCCAGCACTGATTTATTTTTGCAATAATTTATTTATTTATTTTATTTTGTTTTGTTTTTTTTGGTTTTTCTCCAGTACCGGGAACTGAACTCACGACCTTGCGCTTGCCAGGCAGGCGCTTTTGCCACTGAGCTAAATCCCCAGCCCCTTATTTTCGCAATGATTTAAATTAGCCAGTTTTGAAAACCTTCGTGGCTGGAGTGAGAAAAACAAGGGAGAGGAGTTGTCATGCAGGGTAGACTTCACAGTCACTAACAGAATCACTGTTGTGTATGGAGTCTCAGGAATCTTTTTCTCTTCATGGCGTTTTAGCAAGGAACCTATCGAATGACACTTGCTTTTGAGGATTTTGTAGAAATGTGAGAGTGCATTGTTAAACACATACATCTCTTGCACTGCTACAGATTTATTTCGGTAATGACTTTCTACCAGATTTTGCATTGTTTCCTCCATTTTACACAAGGCCCTAACTTCATGTGAAGTGAGGAATTCCTTGCCCCTTTTCTCCTGCTTCTCTGCAGACAAGATCTCAGTAGGGTGGGGGCACTGAGATAGAAGAGCGGTGTAGCTCCAAGTGGCTAGGGAGAGAGGCACGGTGGGATCCCAGAATCTATGCAATAGCACCTCTCCAGACCTGCTATGTAAGACATTCTTGCAAGTTCCCAGGAGGTATAGATGGCATAAAAAGGACAGAAATGCCGTGAAGAACCCACCATTGTGGCTTTCATCACTATAGCCTGCTGTGTGTCTCCCAGGCCTAGGGTGTAATTTTATCTTATTTTATTCTTTTTTCCTTTCTTTTGTTCAGCCCAAGTTTACTGTGCAGAGCCAGTCTTTCCTTACTCTCCACCCACACTTTTTCAAATAAACTTTGTTTTCAGCTTGTCTTGGTCAAGTCTTTTTTCAGTGTGAGAAAGACCCGGTAATGTTGAATTGGTGAGCCATTTCCAAAAGGAATATAGCCAGTTATTGAACCATTGTTTCATTTGTGATCATGTGATGTTTCACGTCAGGTACTACTCCCACTGCAAGATATAGTTTAAAGTTAAATTTATTAGAAATATTTGCTTGTCTTGCAGAACACTCTCAGAATAAGTTTCTTACAATCCAAGATTTTACTGTCTCTTCTAATTAGCTTTATATTTTATTAGATAAAATACTCAATTACTACCTTATCAGATAATAAAGTGATTATGCTTTGACCATTTGACCCAAATTGAATAAGCAGATGAAATAAAATGACCTATGGCAATATAATTTTACACAATTTGCTCCAGAATAAACTTTCATTCTTGGTCAGTTACAGTGCTACCTGGGTTCAAGAACTTAATTCTTTGTACAGTGCTGGTTAGGTTCATTGTTGACCTTATGGGAGAAATTAGATTCAGTTCTCATCTAGTTCCATTTGCAACCAGAAACATGAAAAGAATTAACTTCATGGATGGAGGCATCACTGTATTTATTGTTAGTTGAACTCAGTGAAGAGACTTGGATACACTGTACTTTTGTATTTAAAAATGAGTTCATTTCTTTGAAGGAAGAAGCCAGAAAAAAATTGAATAGAGATATTCAGCCAAAGAGAGAAATACAATTTTTATCTTTATTTAAACCCTGACAAACCTGGAATACTGTTTTAAAGTCCTAAAATACCACGTGAAAAAGAATATAAAATAAATCAAAATTGAAATTTTTTTGTGGTGAAATTTTTTTAAAAATTCAATTTTAGTGAAATGTTATTTACTATATGGTTCAGTGCTAGAATGATAGAAACACTTTCATCATAAATGTCTGATATATTTTATTCTTAAAATAAGTCTCTATCATTTATCTATCTAGCCTTTGTGCTACCTATGTATGTGTTTAAACACTTCATCTATCATCTTTCCATGTCTATTAATATTGATAAGAAAAACAATGATTTATTGTATGAAATGCTTGTCCATTTGTTCTTGAAATTATTTCTAATTAGTCAAAGCAGTGCAATAAAACTGATAAATTACAAATTATAAATATTAAACACAGAAAATCTAAATGCACAGAAATGAAATGACATTTTCACTGTAACATAATTGCTGAATACAAAATCCAATATTTGAAAAGTGGTTTAATTCAATATTTATTCATTTATTTCTTCAATAAACATTTATATTGATCCTGGGGAAATATTTGCAGTGCACAGAATTGAAAAAAAAAGTTAAATACAAAGAAAATATCAACATAGTATACAAATCAATAAGAAAAATATAAGCAGCCCATAGAAAAACTGTATACCTTTTTTTTTTTTTTTTTTTTTTTTTTTGGTTTTTCTCCGGTACCAGGAACCGAACTCACGACCTTGCGCTTGCCAGGCAAGTGCTTTTGCCGCTGAGCTAAATCCCCAGCCCCTAAAACTGTATACCTTAATAAAGAAAAAACAAACATGGCCAGGAATATATGAAGAGGTATGAAGTCTCCTTACTGTTCAAAGAAATAAAGATCATAGAATAATCACATATTTTATAACCGTTTACTGGCTTCCATAAAAATTATAATAAAAGTTTGATAAATATGAAATATTTGGGAGGATACTGATGATCATGACCCATTTATTGTATAAATGAAAATGATAAATAAACTTTGAAAAAATGTTGTACTCCAATGTAACATGACCGCATCATGAAGAACCTATGCATGTCCTGTGCTATAGCCGTTTAACTGCCGAGCATTCGCTCATGATAAGTGATTTAGCGCTGCCCACTAGATGCGTGCAAGGATGTTCACAGTTCAGTCCTTTCAGTCAAATTCTTGGAAAAGTATCAATCACTCATAAACACGATAACACCTTTTAATATGTGCATTCACATAACTGAATAATGCATCATTTAAAATTAGCAAATGCAATAAATAATTCTCCAATAAATATATAAGAAGTGGCAATTCCTTTCTGGGATCTATTTCAGATTTTGTGGTGCATTTCCTACGTTTTATCTTTAGTTAATCAATACATAAGAATAGTGTTTATGGACTAAATGCTGACACTGATGTTGGACACAGTTGTGGAGATGAAACTGGATTCATGCGCATGCATATGCTTC
Source organism: Chinchilla lanigera (assembly GCF_000276665.1). Classification (NCBI taxonomy): domain Eukaryota; kingdom Metazoa; phylum Chordata; class Mammalia; order Rodentia; family Chinchillidae; genus Chinchilla; species Chinchilla lanigera. The sequence continues at coordinate 24,739,858 of NW_004955405.1, read as the reverse complement.
AAAATAGTGAAAACAAAACTACTTGAAACCGATATTCTTACTGTCTTAATTAAACCTCATTTAGAGAATTTACATATATTTAAAAGAATAATGGCTCAATATATATTCATAACCAAAGTTAATAATACTCAACAATCTCCCAGGTTTTCTTAGGTTTTAGTGTTTACTTTTCTTTTTCAGAAATGATTTTAAAAAGTAACAGTTATCATATCATTTCATCTCTTTGTAATTCTCATACATACTTTAAAACAATGCATAACTTATCAAATGGTACTGCACTATAAAAACATACACATTTCACAAAAATTCTTTGGCGTAAAATAATACCTAGTACATTTTAAAAATTTCCTGTTTATCTGAAAATTTAGTTTTTATTCTTTCATTGTTCTAGTGAGGATCCAAATATATTTTTCACATTGTAATTTCTTGTAACATTACTTGAGAGTTCTATAGTATAGAAGATTTTCCTCGTTATACATAGCTATAAGTATAGTGGAATAAAAGAAAAGAAATACTAATCATGAGACCATTTTAATAGAGGTGGAACAACTTATTTTACATAGTTCAAAAAATGTCAAAATAAAAACTAGTTGCAAACTAATAACAAAAGGACAATTCCTCTGATTGATAAGGTATCTCTGAAATAATCAGATATGTCAGAATTACTATAGGGGTCATAAAATCATGAAAATGAAACACTATGCATCAGGCTATTTTCATTTAACATATTTCTGGAGTTGCTAGCCTATAGACAACAAATAAACTTTTGAATAGAAGATATAAAACAATATATTATTTTATTTTGGGGAAAAACAGCATACTCTGAAAATCTGGAAAAATTCTAGAAAAAAATAAAGAACTAATTTGTAAATTTAGCATGTGTAGAATTTTGAAAGAAATATCTGTGTGCATACGTATATGTGTTAGGAATAATTTTAAATGACTCACTATTTACTTAAATTGACTTTTACTAGGACAAAATTACACTGTAACTACATAAATGAAGAGAGTTATCATCACTATGAATTGGATCTGTCAACATTTTTAGGATCTCAGTTCTTCCCAACCTGAACTACAGATTTAATGCAATCCCAGGAAAATATCGGCGAATGATTCTTCTAGTAATGACAAAGTAACTGACACTAAACTGTGCATTACCAAAAATAATTATTGCAACAAAAATCATTCTCGTCATACACAGGTTGTTGTGGTAATCTATGCCAGAGAATACTGAGGTCCTACGAGGCATTTAAACCTGCGAACAACCATGTAAGTTTGGATATAGATTCTTTCCCAGCTGACACTTTACATGACTACATCCAAGTGATAATCTGATTCCACTCTCACAGACTCTGAAGCAAAAGACCCAATTAAGCTGTTCCTAGATATATGACCCATAGAAACAGTAAAAAATGTATTCACTTTTGAAGCTTCATGGTAATTTATGTGTACCAATGTTTAACTGACATATTTCTCAAGTGCACATGAGGTATTCACCAATGTATATGGCATTCTGAGCCATAAAATAAGCCTTTAAGAAATTTAAAATAATGCAAATCATACATGTTTGATTTCTCAGAACAAAATGGAATGAATCCAGAAATCAATAGGAAGATGTACGATATATCCCTCAATATTTGAACATTAAGTAACATATGGATCAAGATTAAATTTCAGAGAAATTAAAATATGTGGCAGCCTACATTTAAATAAAATTCAATGTATAAATTTTTAAAAATACAGCTAAGTCCATGTAAAAATGAAATTGGAGCATCTAAGTTCAATGAGGTAGTTTTCACCTTTAAGAAACTAAAGTGGAAAGAGCTGGGGATTTAGCTCAGCTGCACAGCTCATGCCTGGCAAGGGCAAGGCCATGAGTTCAATTCCCTGTACTGGGGAAAAAAAACAAAAACAAAGAAACTAGAGAGCAAAAAAATAAGGAAATTAAATTTAGAAGCATGCAGTAACATTATAACAACAAAGAAATTAAGAAGTGCGAAATAATAGGGAACTTTATGAAACCAATGACTTTTAAAAAAAATTCAAGAAATAAATCGCTACTAGGCTGATATTAAAAAATAGATACAAATTTCCAATATGAAGAATGAAAAATGGAAACCAATTTTGATTCCATAGACATTAAAATGATAATAACAGGGAAATACTATGTACAAATCTTTGCCTATTATTTCAGCAACTTAGATGTTTTCTGAAAAACAAAGTTCACTAGAAAAGACAAAACTAAACCTAATTCAGAAAGAAAAAGACAGGGAACTTTAGTCCTATTCATAATTAATAAACTTCGATTACAAACAAACACAAAATACTCAAGACTAAAATAATTTAACTGGTAAAGTTCACCAAACATTTAAAGAAGGTACTGTATTGGACCAACCAGTATATTATAAACAAAAAAGTTTAAAACTGTAACATTATACTACATGACTGCAAAATCATCATAAAGATATGCTAATGAAAAATTTTGGCATTTCCATAAACAGAATCATTAAAGTAATATACTAAAGTGTTTAGAATTTTGCTTTCCAACATGGTAAACACTAGCGACTGGTGTTTATTTGAATTTATATTCAAGGTAATTGCAATTAAATAAAATTAAACATCCTTTTGCATATTAGACCTGGCCATATTTCACTTGTTCATTTGCCATATGTTACTGTAACTACATTATTGGACAGAATAGATAGAGATCTCCTCTAGCACCACATAAAAAGCTGCTGGACAGAATTTACACTTGGTTAGAAGTCTATTTGCACTTAGATGGTTATTTAATGTTTGACCAAGTTAAAGAGGCAGTTTCATAAAGGAAATGAATGTCCGTCTAATAAGTGGGCTCACACAACTGGATATCTATTTGAAAAGAAAAGGAAAAAAATATGAACCTTGACTCCAACTTCATGCTACGCAAGATAAATAACTTGAGATAAATCCTAGTCTTGGAAGTAAAAGCTAAAATTATTAATCAGCTGGCATAAAATTTTAACATGTAAGTAGTCTGAGATGGTTATTTCTGAAGTTCTCTGGATTTGTAACCTGCTATCTCTCATATCCTCTATCAACAAATTATTGAAACTTTCAGTCTGTCCTGATATCCCTTTCTATTTTATTTTTTACCACTGTACAATTCCATGTTCTTAGTACAGTACCTTTGTGGTTAATTTTCCTCACACTGGACTTTCAGATCATCTGGACAGTAGTTTGTGCACTATCCTCACTTGCCTTGCAACTGCTAGTTTTGCAGGTATGGTAAGTTTTTCAAACATTCATAATGGAACACTCTTGGGATAAATAGCCACCTATATGTGTTGGGAACGTTTAAAATTTAATCTTTGGCTAACTGTATTCTGCCTGTTTTATGAGGAGTATTGGGAAAAATTTCATTGAGTGAAACCTTGACACAATAAATGCAGAAAATTAACCTCCATGTAGAGGATATTTAAAGTGGGGGATTACCTCAGGTGAAGGGCAGTAGGTAACCAAATGGAAAGAATTTTATAAACAACTATTATTGTGAGGATTTCAACTTTTATTATTGACCCTGTTTTAGTTCTACATTCTTGTTACAGTAACAGAAGTAAGAAATCACAGTTCTAAATAAATCAATGGTAAAATTATGCTGTGAGGCAAAAATTCAACTAATTTGTGTACATATGGCTTTAGAAATAATTCTTAGAAAAATAATTGTATTAATTTTTGAAAAGATGTTTGTGAACATTACTGAGGTTTTCTAAGTTATGAAGATAGAGTAGTGGATAAGTAATGTTTATATTTCTATGGGACCTAAATTATAGGGAGAGAGACGATTAAAATTACATATGTAAGTGATATGTACATATACATGTTTGTGTGTGGTAAATATTTAGGAAACAATATTAGGAGTGAGTTTATGTAGTATACAATAGCGGAATGGAGAGTCTTTTCAGATAGGTTTACTCTGATTAAATTTGTAAGGCTCTGAGGAAACAAAATTGATCAGAGATTAATTGAATCTAATAATTTCCATAGAGAAATTTTGGGGAAATAGTATTTAGTAAGCAAGAACACCGATTACTAAAGGTATGAGGCAGAAACTAGCTCAATATTTCAGAGACACAGTGAAAAATGCAAGGCTTCCAGAGCATTTTGAATAAGCAGACAGTGGTTAGAAAGTTGTTATGGTAAGGCCACTTGCATATAATATAAGACCCTGCAAACCCTTTGGATTTGATCTTGACCTATAACACCTCAGCTATGATTCTAAAGGGAAACCAGCATCATATTCTATAAATGAAAATCAAAGCTTGCTGTATCGTCTGTTTCCAGCTTAGAATAATGCTCATAGCAATGGAAGAATGAATGCAGAAGACAATGACTTTACAAGCTTTAGGTATGGGCAAATGGCTTCCTCAAGATGCCCTGACTGACTTAGAAAGAGGGGAGGAAGAGCTGAGATGGAGGAATAAAAAAAATCATTAATTTAGCTAAAAATGTTAATTTGTTTTTTTAAAATTTAGTTTGGGATGTTAAATTTGGATGAATCAGTAATCAATCAAGTAATTTGCATACCAAGTATATTGGGGACAGTAGATTCTGCAGTTTAGATAAGAGGCAATGGCTGGAGATGTTAACTTAAGAGACACTGGCGTGTAGATGACATTTCCAACAAGAAATTACCTAGGGAACAAGTAAAAAGAGAAAAGTGGAAATGTCTGAGAAATTAGTCCTGAGACATTTCAGCATTTAAAAGCTAGAAAGAACAGACAGAACTGGTGAAGAGGTAGTAGTCATTGAGGACGAGGGGGAATATGGATAATTTGCTGTTTAGAAAATAATAGATTTTTAAGAATGAGCGAGCAAGAGTTTCCAAATTTAGATTCCTTATGATTTGTAATTATATTCTTCCTTTAAAAAAAAAAAACTGAATTCACACACATCCCACAGATGTTCTCTTTCATTTACTTATATTTGTTTTTTGTTTGTGCCTTATTGTCAATGAACAATAATTTTCTTCTTTGTTTTGGTTATCATTTACTTAGATGATTATAATAACACTTCAGCTGGACATTGTGCTGTGAAATAGCCAGAAAATGGCTTGTTTTAGAATCAGGGATTTAAAAAATAGTTGTTTACATTCATGGCTGGATTCCATAAGTGCATCTGAATGTGGGAATAATAGAGAGAAAAACTACATAACGATAGCATTTGAAATAATGCGATTCACACACAGTCATCCATAGGAACTTGGCTTAAAATAAGTGGACAAATTGAGGGAGAAGAACATTGTATTTTAAATAAGCAGTTAGTTCTCTGTACTTAGACTTTCTGTGCAGAAAACAATTCAGGTTTTGACATATTTCAAGGTAGGATAGCAGCATATAAACAAGGAAATCAACAAACTTCAGTCCTATTCTTGAAATGGCTACAAATCTTTTGTTGCACATATATGAAAATATTGGAAATGTAGCTTGAACTACCTGAAGAAGAGGTTATCTATTATCTGATTTTTGTTCTCTATTAATTTGAGCTCATTGGGTGCTTCCACATTGCTTGATATTAAAGAAATCACTAATGAAGATGTAAATGCAGTACAACTACTTCTAGACATAGAGATATCATATGCGTACCACATCAATAAATTACTAAAGAATATACAGCTTCAAATGGTTGAATAACTTTAAAGTAGTCTCTATGGTTATCTGGCATAAATCAAGAAATTTGGATTTTAGGCAGTTGTGTACTGCTAAGTAGGAAGACAAGTCTCACTGTAAACACTTTTAGCTCCAGTAATGATGCGTGTGAAGACATTTAGATGCTGTCTTAAGGACCACATCTGAAAAGTGCCTAGAACATTAAAATATTTAAAAATATTCTTATGATTATTTTGCATTTTCAGATCTGTCACATTGGGGGTTCCATTTCTTCTCTGTGTAATTGGCAGTGTTTTCTCTTATTTTGTATTTATTCAGGTTTCTTTTCATTTTTTAATAAATACTTCAATAATATCAGAGAAGAGCAAGAACAGAGATTATTGTCCAAAAAACAGAATCCAACTGACCATTTCATGTGCAAATTTGGTTTCTATTGTGCAGTTAGCTTTTTCTCACCTATGAAATACTTATGTTTAATTTTTAACAAATTTATGAACGATATTATTGTGTGATTTAAGACAGGTTAATCTGCTATGAGCAAGAGTATTCAGTGTATAGTGATTTAATAATTAAGCTTTGTAAATAAGGAGGGAAGAGTAGCTGAAGGAAGGGGAAGGGACTGCAAAGAAAGAGGAATCAAGATACAGCATACACAGCTAAAAATTCCCAATGATGAATAGGATCATTATTGTACATCTAAGTTATATAAATAAGTTTAAAGAAAAATAAAGGAGTTACACTTTTAAAAAAAGTTACACTGGCATTTACCTTTCATGAGACTTGATATGAGAGGTCTGGTTTCTGCAGGGTCAGCATCATTTCCAAAATGGTTCTACCCATACCACACACCCACCAGCAATTTATAACGTTCCAATTGCTTTGATCTTCACCAACAGCAAACACTGGTCCAACCATGATAATCTCACTAATATTTTGTACAGCAGCATAGAAAGAAGTGAAATGTAATACAAGAAAATTTATTACATGGTAACATCGAGGAAGTTACTTACTTCACTCTGCTTGTACACGACCGTGCCTAGATAAATGGGAGCCCAAGAAATATTTTATCTAAGAGTCAATTAAATTTTTGAGCATTTAACTGTGAAAGAAAGACAAACTACATTTTAAGGGAAACACGCAGAAATCTACCAAAATGGACTAGACAGGAAACTATCAATTTCATAGAATGACATCACATGCTACTGTCTCTTACACACAAAAGTGATTACAAATATCATATTTATTATAAAGTAATATATTATTTCTTGAAGATTGAAGTGTTAGCTCTTTAGAGAGCATGCTAAATGATAGATAACTGAATAAATTTTTATTAAATTTTATTTTCAATTCAAAGAGTGCGTGATTACTTAAAACTGAGTTTTAAAACTCATTACTCCAAACTTCAGTATTCCTATTTTACCACATTCCTCGCCTTAGCAGCCAATTCTTTACCATTCCTTAGTAGGAGTAGTAGTAGTAGTAGGGGCTGGAGATTTAGCTCAGCGGCACAGTGCCTGCCTGGCAAGCGCAAGGTCGTGAGTTCGATTCCTGGTACAGGAAAAAAACAACCAAACAAACAAAAAATAGTAGCTGCGATAACTAAAAAAGAAAATCTCTTAAAACATTTCCAGTGTATAAAAATATGTGAAAATAAAATTTACTGACTATGAATTAGGGGCTTGGCAAAACTCAATTCATCTGTGCTTTTCATCCTTGGGAAATCTTAATATTGTTTATAAAATATCTGCAGTCAAACTATGGACCAAGTATGCGTCACTTTTCCATTTGTGATCTCTTGTTACCAGTCTTGGAGGGTGATATCATGATCTTTTATTATCTGTATTTAGCCTTACATTGGAGGATCATAGCAGTTGACTATGAATATAACAGTACTATAATTAGTATTTAGGACCTAATACTGAAGGGATCTAATTAGGGTTCAAAATCCCAAATAGCCTATGGTAGCAGTATATTTAGAAGATTATTTTGTTTCATTGAAGGTCATAGCTCTTAATTCTCCCTTAAAATTTTTTTATTTTCTGATATTTTCATTGCTTTCCTCCCTTAAGAAACACCCTTTCTTTACAGTAAAATTCCTTAAAAATATCTCTTTGAGGTATATACCTGGCTTCTGCCCATTTCTATAATCAGGTCACACTGTCAATAGTGGTATGAAATCTAATCATATTATAAAAATTTAGAGAAACATTAAAATAAATGTAAAACTATTTAAAATATTAATCTGAAAGTGAAATCTACTGTACTTCTTTTAGTTTCATTTAATGATAATTGAAATTTATCTACCCAGACTCTATATACATGACTGCAGTTACACTTACTATTAGTATTGCTAATTATCATTTGATATGTTTCTCTTCTTTTTCCCCACAGCATATGGAAATATGTGAACTTTTGTCTGTCATTCTCAGCTTTCAGGAAAGCCAACCATGTGGACATCTTTCTGTCTGTGGCACACTGGGAAGAACTAGAAATATCCTAATTAGAAGTATGCAGTGTGCTGTGGTATACAAGAAACTTAAAGCATGAACAGAATGGTTATGTCAAACTTAGCCAAAATAGTTCAGAAGTGCTGGTTTTACATAAGATGAGAATTTAAGCCAATTCCCATTAAATTGTAAAGGGCAATATGAATCAAGCAAGAAGTAACTGGGAAACATCCAGGGAGCTGACATCAAAGAAATCTCTGTGCTATATCCCAAAGGATGTGTAATTAATTGTGGATATGTTTCAATATTCTGTATTCCTTGTATTTCGGGTTACCTGAATGCTCACAAGACTCTTAAGTTAGAAAGCAAGTAAGTTCTATTGGGGAGGAGCTCTATCTCATGTGTGATAGGCACGTTATTCACTGCAGATACATTTTCTCCTGTATTCACTTGGACATTTAATATCCAGTTTAAGTAATGAGAAAAGTAAATTTATATTGGAGATTTAAAGAGAAAACTTTTTTTTCTTGCTGAGAAAATTTGAAATAAGCAGATATTTAAATACACCTTAACTTGTAATTACCTTCTACATTATTTGTCTATCCAGGTAAGTAGAGGTTGGATCCACTCTGTGTGCATAAGTGGTTTAGACTTTTTGAAAAGTAGAGTAATACAACAGAGTGGTTGAAAGAGGTGTACAGCACACGGCATATTAACAGAAAGAGCAGTATAACTAGCATCTAATTAGGGAAAAGAACTGTCAAGTCTTCAGAAGTCCCTTTCACTGTTCCCTTTCAGTCACAAACTCTAAAGATAATCACACTCTTAGTTTATAAAACTTTGGAGTTATGATATATAACAAAGATTAACATGGTTTAAAGCCTTTCTTGTGTCCTTATACTCAATATTATATTTGTGTATTCAGCATTATTATTGTGTGCCAAATAGTAGTTTGTTCTTTCCTGTTTTATGGTATTCTGTTGCATGAACATTCTTTATGAAACTTATCTTTCATATGGTACATAGGCATTTAGTAATTTTATAGCTTGTATTTTGTGCTCACTATAAATAATGTCCTGAAGACTCCCACCTTTGGGTGAACATATGTATGTATTTCTATTCCACATACACTAAGATCTGTAATGGCTGGACCACAGGGCATATTTCTATTAAGCTTTAGTCAACTGTGCTAGACAAACTTTTCAATGCTGTTTATGCTCTAGCTTATGTTAGGTGATTTACTTCTTCACCAACACTTGATATTTTTCCTTCATTTTCACTGTTCTAATCATTGTATATCAGTATCTTGCATTTTATTGACTTAACAAATTTTCCTTTTTATGGAATAATTTATGCTAGTCTCCCACAGACATTGTTTTCTTCTATTTGTTTATAAAGGATACATATACGGTATATGGGCAGTAATCACTTTTAGAATGATGTAGTGATATCTATTTATCTAATTTATCTCTATCATCTACCTTTGTATGCCTGAATTTAAGATTTATATATCTTCTTAAGCACTTCTGTATTATGCATCTATAACCATGTTAAATGTCATTTCCACCTTGGAAAAATTCACTGGTGAAACAATTTTAGTCTGGTGATCTCTTTGAGAAAAAAACAAAAAGCATTTTTAGTTTCTCACATAGATAAATAACTCATAAGATTTTTAAAATACTTATCATTTTTATTAATCTGGAAATTATTCTATTTTATTTCAGTAGCCAAATATATTGGCATAAGTTTATTTAAATATTATGATGATTGTAAGATCTTTAGTATGATCATTATTTTCATTTCTGTTATGGATGATTCATTTTGTATAATTTGTGACAAATATTACTGGATGTTGATATATTTGACTTAGTTACATGTCTGTTTCATATGTTATTGACTTTTATACTATTATTTCTAATTGTATCCATTTACATTGATTGTATTTACTTGATCATTGTGCGATGATTGTGAACTGGAATCCAACAACATAATACACTGACCTGTTTCTTCCTTCCCCATTCAACCCTCTATTTGTCACTTATCCATCTGTCCTTCATATTTAGTAAGATAATATTGAGACTTTTTAAAATGGAAGTTTGGTATTATTTGAAATACATTTAGCATGGATGCATATTTGTTAATTATTGATTTTGGTCTTTATAAAAAAGATAGTATTATGTAATCTGAGATTTAGTTAATTCAAAATATTGCTGTGCTTAACCCCTTTTGGAATACTTCTTCTTTAAAATTATTACAAATACCTCTATGAGAGCATTTAAAATTTACATCATTTGTAGGTGTACAAGAATTTCTATTTTTAGATACCTAAGAATGTAAATATTAATGTGCAGGCTATGTGAATTTTGAGCTTCCCAAGAAAATATCATCCTTCCACTGAACATGTTTGGCCTGTTTGATCAACCTTCCATTCTTACATCGGGTAATCTGAGCAATGTAGTTGAAGACAGCGTTATGTAATGTAACAACCACTGTTGATTCACATTATTTTGTCTTGAGACCCTGTATCACTTTGAATGTTCTTACTTTGATTTGTTTATGTTTGTGATACTTGTATGCTGCTACTGTTCTCTTTATTTGTTTCTCATTTACTACTTTCTTTAAAATAAAAGAAGAAAATGTCAAATTATTTCTTATAAAGAATAGTTTAATTCATGTGACACATCAGAGTTCACTTTATGTACAGTCTTCAACATCTGTTGTCCTCCAACTTTATAAGTACCACCAATAAAAATGCACACAATAAAATGGGCTTAAAATGCTTCTTTACTGTGGCCTTCATTTGCAACAACCATGATTTTCAAATTCAAACAGGTCTTTTTATTTTCCCTTCACAGAGGGCTAAGTACTTCCCCCAAGTATATCAAGGATGCTTACAAGAGACCAAACTCACACATGATCACTTTAGTTTACTTTTAAATATAAATATGAATCGATATTTATTAACTTGAGTTGGAGTTGAGCTTTTGCGCTATTACATGAGTCCAGTGGATGATGCGGAAGTGGCAGGTAGTCAGACTTGAACCGTGAGAGAGGGTCAAGGGTCGCCAGAGTGGCCAAATTATTCTTTCCTGCAGGTGTTGATGTTCATCGAGTTGCAATAAGTTGTTCTTTCTGATGACCGGAAGTGAGGTGTGGGGCCACAGTGTGAAACGGCCTCAACCAGTTGTAAAGATACCCTAGGTGGAGAGGTGACCGCAAGCTAACTGTAAAGGAGTTAGTTAGTCCCCAAACTAACCACTGGGGACTTTCTACTCAGTGGGGCATGCTCCTGGACTTCCCAGAGTGTCGTTGGGGTGACCCCTCCTCATTACCATATGCTTAGGCTTCATACTTAGGCACTGCATATTATTAATTATTGATAGGAGACAGGAAAACACACGCACACGTCAGAACTGAAGGGTGAGCAGCTGCGAATTATGAATATGTAAGAGTAGGACGGGAAATACACAAAGTCAGGAAGTATAGAAAAGTAAACGAAATTACAAAAAAGGAGCTCTTCCTGGTTCACAGTCTTGTCAGAGCCCAGCTTGCCTATGGACCCCACCACACTTGGCAGTGAACTCTTTCACCTTGACACCGGTTTCTCCCTGTGAGAGGCCTCTTGTCTTTCCTGAGACTGGGCGAACTCTTCTCCTTGGGTCACCAAGATCCAGGAAAGACCAGGTGACAGACAGCACTGAGTAAATGAAATCACTTAAATTTTACAAATCATTTTGTTACCCTTACTACAGTGACCAACCTTTTGTCTCAAGAGCAACAACAAGCAGCAGATTGAACAGAGTCTATTAATAACTTGTCCAAAATTACAGAATTTGTGTGTAGTGCAATGATTTCACCTCATATATGGTTTATATGATATTTCTTTGATATTTTAAGATGAAATCCTTTCCTTTAGCTCTTTTAGACAAGAGATGTAAATTTCTGAAAGGAATTTGTATTTTACTCGTCAAATTTTGCATTTTACTCTTCAAATGGTGTCTTGGGTTTTTGGCTGGCTGGGCTATGTGATTTAATATGGGGAGAACTCAATAAGTGTTTGGTAATGGCTAATTTCTCCACAGCTGCTTATTTAAGTAGTAATTTGTCTTACAGAAGATAAAATTAGGGAAACTTTAACATTTCAAACAATCCTACAAAAGAAAAATCTTGGAGAAAATATTTTTTATTTTTTAGACAGGATCTCACTATGTAGTTCACACTGGCCTAGATTCACTATGGAAGTAACCCAGGCTGGCCCCAAACTCCTGCTCAGCCTGCCCAGTGCTGGGATTATAGGCATGTGCCACCACAGCTGGCTCAATATGCCTATATTTTAATTTTTATTTATTATTCTCAGAATGTTAGGTTTAGCTTGAAGAAAACTTGATTTTTGTTTCACTACACAAATCTACATTAGTATACTGGTTTGAGACTTTCAGGAATTTAATTTGTTCTGCTTTTACAGGAATAGATTAATCATTCCTTAGAAGAATTGTACAATATATTGTCTTAGGAAAGGACATCTAAATGTCCCATTTAATTTTTTCTCACAGGTTTAAGCTGTGATTGGAGAATTCTTGATTATTTGAATGCCAGGGATAAGGTATTATAGGAATAATAATGAACACAAAATTTTGTTCATGTATTATTTATGTCAGAAATCACAGACACTTTTTGAATACTTTCACAGAACATCAAACTGAAACAAAGTTGGAGCAAGCCATCTATGGACTGAAAATTGTTCAGGTTGTGAGCTACAATAAAACTTTTCTCCTTAGCTTTGGGTGTCAAGCATTTTGTCTCAGCAACAAGAAAAGTAACTAAGACAAGTTCTTTTTTTTTTAAGAGAAAAAGGTAAAAATAAAAGTTTCAAAACAGATCAGTAGGAGAGTAACAATAATTTATACATTGCATATTGTTATCTTCATAGTACTTACTGAGAATAAAAGATATAAGCATGAAATACTGTCCAAACAGTATTGGCTCAAACCGTTCCTTTCAATGAACTAAGGGAAACAAATTGTATAACTATCTTAACTATCTTGTGTGTATGTATATATATATATTTTTTCTTTCCCTTCTTTCTTTTCTTGTTTCCCCCATCCTGGTTTCTATTTTCTGTTCAACAGTTTCTTCCCTATTCACAATATCTATTGTGTATTTTGGATCTTATTAATTTGTTCAGTTTCTCACACTAGCAAGACAATACAATGTTTACATAGGTGGTTTATTTCACATATGAGTATGGTCTAGAGTTGCATCCCTTTACCTATAAACATTTTAAGTTTATCCTTCTTTATGGCTGGGTAGCACTCCATTATATAAAAAGAAATCTTTTTTACCCATTCCTCAGTTGATGGGCATTTAGGTTGTTTCCAAGATTTAGCTTTACAAACTGTACTGCTATGAACACGGGTGTATATATATCACTGTTGTATGATGTTTTTAATTCTTCTGGAAAGACATCCAGAAGGGAAATAACTAGGTGAAATGGAGTCTTTAATTATAGTTTTTAAAGGAATCTCTACACTTGATTTCCACAGTGCTTGCACCAGTCTACACTCACACCAACATTGAAGAAGGTTTCTTTTCCCCCACAGCCCCTCCAGCATTTGTGATTGGCTGATTTCTTGATGATAGTCATTCTTTCTGGAGTGAGATGGAATCTCAGTGTTCTTTCAATTTGCATCTCTGGAATGACCAGTGATGTTGAATACTTTTTCATGTATTTATTTGCCATTTGTATTTCTTCATCTGAGAAGTATGTATTCAACACAGATTCCCTTTTGGGAATTGGGTCTTTAAACTTGGGAGGCAGGATTTTTAAAAATTCTTTGTATGTTCTAGAAATAAGTTCTTTGCCTGAAGGATAACTGGCCATAATTTTTCCCACTCAATGGGTTATCTTTTCACTCTGTTGGTGATTTCTTTCATTGTGAAAAAGCTTTTTAATAAAGTGAGATTCCATTTGTTGGTTCTTTGCACTACTTCCTTTATAGTCTGGGTTTTGTTCAAGAAGTTTCTGTCTACACCTGTGTCTTCAAGATTTTTGCCTATTTTCTCTTCTAGTAAATTTAGTGTTTCTGTTTAAATATTTAGATCTTTGATTCATTTTGACTTTAGTGCATGGTGGTAGACATAGGTCTAGTTTCAATCTTTAGCATGTGGTAAGCCAGGTTTTACAACACCATTTATTAAAAAGGCTACCTTTCTTCCAGTGAACCTGCTTGGTTCCTTTGTCAAAGATAATGTGGCTGAGTGTCTTTGGAGTTCTGTCTGCACTTTGGTTCTGACTTACTGATCCTCAGGTCTGATTTTTTGCCAATACCATGCTGATTTTATCACAGTAGCTTTGTAGTATAATTTCAAGTCAGGGATTGTGATGCACTCTGACTTACCTTTGTTGCCCAGAATTGCTTTTGCTATTCTAGTTTTTTTCTGATTTCAAATGAATTATAGAAATTTTTGAGAGCTGTAAGGTCTGCTAATAGTATTTTGATTGTAATTGAATTAAATCTGTATAACAGTTTTGGGAGGAGTGCCATTTTCACTATGTTGATTTTTCCTATGTATGAGCAGGGGATGGATATATTTTTATTTTCTGATATCCTTTTTGATCTCCTTTTTCAGAGCACTGCCATTTTCAATGTATAAGCCTTTCACTTCCTGGTTAGATTGAGTCCTTAGTATTTCACTTTTTGGATGTTATAATAAAGTGTGTGGTTTCCCTAATTTCTCTCAGCGAGTTTGTTGTTTGTGTACAGGAATGCTATTGATTTCTGAGTGTTGACTTTGTATCCAGCTATGGTACTGAATTTGGTTATTAAATCTAAAAGGTTTTTGGAAGAGATTTTTGAGTTTTCTCTATAGAGTACCAAGTCATCTGCAAACGATGATAATTTAACTTCTTCCTTTCCTATCATTATTCCTTTTATTTATTTCTCTTGTCTCATTGCTCTGGCTAATATTTCCAGAACTATATTGAATAGGAGTGGTGATAGTAGAAATCCTGTCTTGTTCCTGACTTTGGAGTAAGAGCTTTCAGTTTTTGACCATTTAATATACTGTTAGCTACTGGTTTTTTGTAGATAGCTTTTATTATATTGGAGTAAAGACCATCTATTCCAATTGTCTGTAGGATTTTTGTCATGAATGAGTATTGGACTTTGTCAAATGCTTTTTCTGCATCTATTGAGATAATCATGTGATTTTTGTCTTTGGTTCTGTTAGTATGGTGTATTACATGTATTCATTTGCATATGTTGAACAATCCCTGCATCTCTGGAATGAATCCTACTTGATCATTCTATATTATCTTTGTGATGATTTATTGCACTTTGTTTACCTGTGTTTTTTTGAGGATTTTTGTCTCTATATTCATTAGGGATACTGGCCTGTAGTTTTCTTTTTTGTTCAGGTTCATCTCTGGTTTTGGAATCAGGGTAATAATTGCTTCCAGCAATGGTTTTGGAAGTATTGCTTCCCTTTCCATTTCCTTAAAGAGTTTCAGCTCTAGTAGCATTAGTTCTTCTCTAAAATTCTTGTAAAGCTATGGCCACCCCACCCTGAACATGCCTGATCTAGCCTAAATTTCTTGTAGAACTCAACAGTGAATCTGTCAGGGCCTGGACTTTTTCTTTTGTTGGTAAATTTTTAATTATATTTTCAATTTCATTGACTGATATCAGGTTATTTAGAAGTTTTGTATTTTCTTGGTTTAGTTTTGGCAATTCAATTATGTCTAGGAATCTGTGAATTTTTTCTATGTTTTCCATCTTATTGAATATAGACTCAGGGCTGGGGATGTAGCTCAGTGGTATAAGCAGGGGCCTGGCAAGCCTGAGGTCAGAAGTTTGAATCCTGGTATCAAAAAAAAAAAAAACAAAAACAAAAAACAAAAAACAAAAAACAAAAAAACACATATGCTTTCAAAGTAGGTATTTATCTCTTGGATTTCTGTAGGATCTATTGTGATTTGCCCCTTTTCATTCCTAAGTGCTTGAATTCGTATTTTTTCTTTCCCCTTTTTGATGAGGTTAAGTAATGATTTATTAATCATATCCTTTCAAAGAACCAACTTTTGAATTCATTGATTCTTTGTATTGTTTTCATAGTCTTAATAGCGTTCATTTTTCTCTTTATGATTTCCTCCCTTGTATGAGCTTTAGGTTTGACTTATTCTCCTTTTTCTAGAAGTTTGAGGTTCAACATTAGGTTTTTTTTATTTGGGCTCATTCTGGCTTCCTGATGTGAGAGTTCATTACTATAAATTTCACTCATAGAACTGCTTTAACTTTGTCTGGTAAGTTCTGGTGTGTTGTATCAGCATTAGCATCTACTTGTACATACCATTTAATTTCATCTTTAATTTCCTCTGTAACTCATTGATTGTTTAGAAAGATGCTGTTTAATTTCTATGTATTTATAAAGTTTTGTGATTTCTTTTGTTATTGATTTATAGTTTCATTGTGCCATGGTCAGGTAGTATGCATGAGATGATTTCAAGTCCTCTACATGTACGTAAACATATTTTGTGGCCTAATCTGTGGTCTGATTTGGAGACTCTCCCATGTGCTGAGAGGAATGTGTATTCTGATGTTTTGGGGTGGTTTACTCTGTACATATCTTCCAAATTCATTTGTTCACAGGTTTGTTTTAATTCTAATATTTCTTTGTTGATTTTTTGTGTCATTGATCTATATTTTTGTGAGAGTAGAGTATTAAGGTACCCCACTATAATTGTGTCATGCTTATTTTTCTTGTCTGTAAATATTTGTTTTATGTCATTGTTTCACCAGTGTTTGGTGCATATATATTTATGATTGTTATCTCTTCTTCTTGGAGATTTTCCTTAACAAATAGTGACCTTCTTTGTATTTTTTGGTCAGTTTTGGCTTAAAGTTTTCATTGTCTGCAAATAGAATAGATACTTCTGCTTTGTTCTGGGTTTCTGTGGCATGGAGAATTGTATTCCATCCTTTGACTTTTAGTCAATAATTTCTTTTTGGTTTAAATGTTTTTCTTGAATACAACCTATTGTTAGATATTGATTCATTCTGCCAGTGTGTTTCTTTTGATTAGTGAGTTAAGACCGTTTACATTGATGGTGTAACTGATATGTATTGGCTCACCTTTATCGTGTTATTTCCTGTTGTTGGTTCCCTGTCTTTCTCCTCTGTTTAGTTGCTTCCCCTGCCTGACAGTTTCCTTCTGTTGGTTTTCATGTGTTTATGGTCCTTATTATCTTTTTCTAATATATTCTTCAGAGCATCGTGTAGAGGTGGTTTGTTGGGCATAAATTTCTTCAGTTGTTTTTTGTCATAGAAGTATCTTCCTTCTCCATTCTTTTTGAAAGATTGTTTTGTGGGGTACATCAATCTGAGTTGAAGATTGTTTTCTTTTATGGCTTGAAATACCTCACTCCAAGTTCTCCTGATCTGAGGGTTTGTGTTGAGAAGTCTGCTGTGATCCTTATGGCTTTTCCTTTTAGGTGATTTGTTTCCATTCTCCAGCCACTTTTAGTATTCTATTCTTGTGTTGGATTTCTCAAATTTTGGTTATTATGTGCCTTGGTGTGGATTTATTTTCTACATGGTTATTTGGAATTCTATATGCTTTATTTATTGCATGTCAAATT
>NW_004955405.1:24688840-24721118 GCF_000276665.1 Chinchilla lanigera | reverse complement strand
GAGGCTTTTATAGGTAAATGGTCACAACTAGAGACCATACTCATAAGTGAAATAAATCAGACCTGCATGTGCAAGCATCACATTGTCTCACTAGTGTAAAACCTGAAAGAGTTAATTTAAACTCAGAGGTATGATAGACATTGTGAAATGATGGGAAAACACTCAAGGGTAAAGGGCAACTGGGATGTGGGAAGAAACAAGGGAAAGAAGTAGAAATTTCATATGTATGTACATACAGGATAGTTAACATAGTTGCTCTACTGTCTTCTATTTCTTTGCTGAAAGAAACTCTTAATGAGTCCATGATTGATCAGTATTGCATGTCTCTACCTGTTTTCATGAGAAACCACTTTGAAGATATCAATATGTAATACAACAAGCATTGTTAATCTCCTATCATTTTGTGTGTAACTCTATAGTGTCTGTACTGTTCTTTTGCTATTTTGTAAAAAGGTTGTCTGTCTGTTAATATTTTCCTCCTTTTATTTTTAAAATAAAAAAAAACTGTCTCCTTTAATGTAGTTCATTTTGATCATCATGTCTCTTTGCACCTTAGAGATTATTTCTTCTATAGCTTTTTCCATTGGATTTTTCATTTCTATTGCTAATATTTCAGAAATTTCCAATAGTTGGCTTCTGATTGCCTCTATTTTACTGTACTCTGGACTTCTCTTGAGTAGACTGCAGGTTTGGGATTGCATTTTGCTTCTGTCTCTTGTCATTTTCTGCTTTTCAATTTTGTATTATTCTGTTTTCTCTGTTGATGTTCATAGATATCTTATGATAGGTAGCTCTATCCCTATTATCAATGTTTCCCTAAGAAATGGCTGTTCTTCAGGGATGTCTTCTAGATATAGGTAATTCTTAGCTTTTGTGTCCATACAATGAAACTATCTTCCCAATGTGATCAACATGAGAAGTTGTTACATATTTGGCTCAGCACCCAGTCTTTGGTACCAGATTATGGTGATGGTAATGATCCCATACATTAACAGTATTGTCATACAGGAGAGAAAAACTGATTGTAGCAGGTATGGTATCCTGGCTCAAGGAGTACAGCTAGCAATAACAATGGTCTTAGGTGCAGCCTGAATACTGACAAACTATTAGCTGGATACTTTCAACCATAGGGGAAAATTTTACAGTTATATAACAGAATCCAGCATATCCAGGAACTTGTATGCAATGATTTTCCCTTTAGTGGAGTGATTCCCTGATGCAAGGAGGGAATTGAAAGGGACAGGGGGCCAGATAGGGAGATGAATGAAGTGTGATACAGTAAGAGCAAAGCTGGAGAACATAGGAAGATCACCCAAGTTTTGGGAAACTGGAAGACAGAGGAATGAAAGAATGGAAGAGTAAGCAGAGGAGTATTGAAGCGAACCAGGCAGAGAAGAGACAATATTTATTCACATAAAAGTACCCCAAAATCCAGCAAGACAGTGAGTAAAAGAGTTAGAAGACAAATGGATGAACAAAAATCACATAATATATTACATTAGATATAAGATATAATATAAGACATTAAAGAAAGAGAAAAGAGAAAAAAGAGACTAAAATAGAAAACAAAACTAACCCTAAAAAATAAAAGAAGTCCAAATAAAATATATTAAAAGAAAATCTCAACTTTACAAAAAAAAAAAAAAAAAAAGAAAACCAATGAATAAAATGTAGAGAAATAAATGAAGTAAAATTCCTCTAATGTTCACAGTTCTGTGGTAGGTCCAAGTCTAAACCCAGAAATCTGTTGTGTATTCCAACTAATTTTGCAGTGAGATTTTTGCATGGGATAGGGCTGATCTTTGCCTCTGGATGTGGGGCTTGGGGTTGGTGTTTTGTTGCTGGAGTTCTCCCCAGTCTTGAGATAGAAATGATAGGTAGAGATAGAGATAGAGATAGAGATAGAGATAGAGATAGAGATAGAGATAGAGATAGAGATAGAGATAGAGATAGAGTTAGAGATAGAGATAGAGAAAGATGGAGATAAAGATGGAGATGGAGATGGAGATGGAGATGGAGATGGAGATGGAGATGGAGTTGGAGGTGGAGATGGAGAGGGATAAGGCCAGAAACAGGGACAGGGACAAAGACAGGGACAGAGACAGGGACAGGGATGGAAACAGAACATGGACAGGGATACAGACAGAGATAATGGTGGCTCCACTTACCCCCTTTAATCTGCGTGTCTGTGTGCCAAAGCATGAAGCTGGTTCATCTGACTTACCAACTGCCGGTGTGTGTCCATGCCCAGGCCTTAATGGGTTGCTGCAGGTCTCTGCTTTCTGGTCTTGTGCATGTGCTCCTGCTGCTGCCAGTTCCTGGTGTGTGGTGAGGGGTCTGCTGCCTGAGGTGACCCGGGCCATGTGCCAAGACAAACTCTTATACACGAAATCTCAATTCTCACATCAGTATTTCTGGGAAATGCTGAATAAACAAATACATACTGGATCAATACAGTTCACTATTGTCACATTGATCAAAATCTTTATTAAACTAATTTACCTAGTGACACATCAAAAATAAAATATAAAATGTAGTACTTTTATTTCCAGAAAATATTTAACTGTGAAGCAATATATAGGTACTCTGTCTTCTTTAATACCTGAGGAATTGTGTGCTGTACCTTAGAAGTAATCTAATGAATAAAGAAATTTTGTAATGTTAAATCAAGTATTACTCAAGACACTCAGGATGTGTCTTATGTGCAACTTGATTTATGTTTTAGTTAATTTCTGTGACAGTTTTATCAATTTAGCACTCTTAAGTTTCATTACAAATTTTTGTGTATGCCAAAAAGATAGGCAAGGGGCTGGGGATTTAGCTCAGCGGCAAAGCGCCTGCCTGGCAAGCACAAGGTCGTGAGTTCAGTTCCCAGTACCGGAGAAAAACCAAAAAAAAAAAAAAAAAAAAACAAAAAGATAGGCAATAAAGATTGTTTGAACTGCATGATGCTACTTCCATGGAAAGGGCATAGGAAAACACCACAGTTGAGGTAAATTTTTAATTTCCAGGATAATATTTGTATTTTGAAAATCTTTTAATTTTAGGATTCTTATACTTAGTGGACAATTTCAAATATACAGTAATAAAAATTTCCACTTTCCCCACGTGCAGTTTCTTCTGTTACTAACATATTATATGTAGACAATGTTTGTTCCAATTAATAAACTAACATCAATCCATTTTATTATTAACATCTGAAATTTATATTTCTTTTTTTTTCTTTTTTTGGTTTTTCTCCAGTACCGGGAACTGAACTCACGACCTTGCGCTTGCCAGGCAGGCGCTTTTGCCGCTGAGCTAAATCCCCAGCCCCTGAAATTTATATTTCATTGTTAGGTTTTATTTTATTTTATTCAATTTTAGTTTTCAACTGTTGTCCTTCACATGTTTCAGAATGTCATACACAATGCCATATTCTGTTTGATAGTCATGGATCCTGATACATTTCCTGGCTGGGACAATTTAGTGTTTTCCATGTTTCTGATGACTGAGAGTGTTGAGCATTATAAATAAGGTATTTTATAGAAAGTCTTCCAATTAGAATTTGTCTCTTTTATTTTAATGCAAAACAAATGGATATAAAGTCATCATATTACATAAATATATTCTTACTCATGTTTATGGAATGGAATGTGTAATAGCTACATGTTTGAAACAATGTAAATGTCCATCAAAAGGTAAATGGATAAGAAACTGTGGTATTCATACACAGGGAGTACTACTCTGTCATTAACAAAGAAAAACTTGAGACACTTATAAGCAAATGGGTGTAACTGAAGAACATAATGTTAAATGAAATAAGTTAAACAAATATCACATGGTTTCACATATATATCAGATAGAAGGATAAATAAATAGATAGATAATAGATAATAGATGGATTGATAGGTAATAAATAGATAGATAATAGAGAGATAGATGGATGTATAGATAGATAGATAGTAGGGAGAAATTCAAATAATTCCTTAAATTATCTATTCAAATATTGTCTATCTCAAATTATTTTAATATATATGCTAATTTGTTTTATTTATACTACTAATATCTCTTAGTTCATTGAAAGGATAGTTTTGTGTTTTTTATCTCTTTACTTTTTCTTTGTAAGGAAGAAATTTTTGTTTATGATTTCTACTCTAAAATTTTGACTGTACTTTTAGGATTATGATATATAGTGTATTAACTATCGTTAATCTGTAATTACTTTATTTTGAAATTTTGTTTTTTTCAGAGATGTAAGAAGAATTCTTTTTTATATTTTAATATGTTTCTACCACTTACACTAAAATTAAAAGGCTGTTTTCATTTCATATTGAAGGTACATGCTATCACAATATCTTATTCATATTGATGTATATGCCTTGATCTCTGGCTCGATTAGTGCTCCTAATTTCTCTACTGTAAAGTTACACTTCTTAAACACATTCTATATTATAATATTCCTATGAAAATCACTGACATGCAGCTTACACTTAAGGAACTTAGTTATGCTTCTTTTCCTTAAAGGTGGAATATCTCCATGAATTAATTAGGATTGTATATGGGAAATTTGTCTCTGCCACTTATTTACTTTTTTTTTTCAATCAATGTAAATTCATACATATTTGTTTTACTATTTGGATTGTAGTTAACATTATGTTGCTCACTTTTTTCTCAAAATTTCGGTCTTTGGATGATCTTTCTGTTGACTCTGTCTCTTTGTGATAGGCTAACCATTGCAAGTGTTCGTTTGTTTTCAGTATTTTCCTATATTCTGTCACTGTATAACTCTCCAAACTCCAAATTACAGATTTTTATTTTTATTTATTTATTTATTTATTTATTTATTTGGTTTTTCTCCGGTACCAAGAACCGAACTCACGACCTTGTGCTTGCCAGGCAAGCGCTTTTGCCGCTGAGCTAAATCCCCAGCCCCCAAATTACAGATTTTTAGGTATGAATTTTCGCATGAATTGAGATCCTTAATTATGAGAGTGGTATAAAGTTACTGCCCAGTGAAGAACAGACTGTACTAGCTAAATTTTGGAGGAATATATCTAAACTTCTGAAGTATTACCCAATTCTACTCTCTGTGCTAGAAATTTGCTTTTCAGTGAAATCTATTGAGAATGACAAAGAAATAAAGTCTTTCCCTTTATTAACCAAGAAGTTTGAAGAATTGAAAGAGTGTCATGGTACAAAGCATTCATACATTTCAAAAGAATTATATTTACATTTATAATTTGGTTGAAGCAATTAAAAATATCGCATTTAATGGTCATGTAATATCATCAATTGTAGGTGCAGCATATTTTAATATAATTTTGATACTATTTTAGACTACAGGATTTAAGGAAATGAAGATTACGTGTTGTTCATTTTTCTGTTCTAAAGTCAAACTTACTGCTCCGGTATTTTATATACTCACTAGATATTTGATTAATGAATGCCATCTGAATGATTTATCTGTCAGTAAAATACACACACACACACACACAATCTTCCAACTTGTCTTTTAAAATTAGGTCTTTTTTCCTTTTTCAGTGTTTAAACAAAAGTCTGGAATACCTCTTGAGACCTCTTCTAGAGTGTAGAGGGTAAAATGTGTAGCACAAATTCAGGTTTAAATTACCAATAGGCTGGCGTCTAAATCCTAATACAATCTTGTATAAAATGTTCTATTTAACTAAGGTTGGTGAAATTTTTCTTTGCTTTATATGTTTGATTTGAGCTGTTATTTTAACAGTCACTTGTAATTTTATTTTCATTTTTTATCACTTTTATGATACACCCTTCTTCTGTTCATGAATTTTGTGGATGCTTAACAACCTGAGTGAGAAAATATAATAGTGCTATAGATTGCTTATAATCTAGGCTATTTGGAAAGATGACATAAACTGATGAGGACAAAATTTTGGAATGGTGTGAAATGGACCGGTACCAAAGGAAATTGGTATGAGGAGGAGTGAGAGACACCCTAAATTCTGGAAAGGAAGTGAAGCACGATGGAAGTTGATGGAAGGTAATGGAGAAAAGACAGGCATTAGCCAAACATTACCAAAGTTATTACCACACTCTGGTGCAAAATCACTCAGTGGAAATACTTTTATTCACCTATTTCAATTTTCCGTGCAATTGGTCATCTGACAGCTGCAGTGTAGCTTCCCAAGTTCCTTACTAAAGGAAGTTTTCTGTATGATTTCAAAAGCATGTCTGTAAGAGTCAAATAACAAGGAATTAAAAATGCTCTGCTATTAATCTATAAAAATGATATCCAAATATGTATAATCTCTGTACAAGACAAAATTAGAGCTATTTCCTTACTTTAGGGTTTACATGGGAATTATGTTTGGAGTCTTCTGCCCAAATAGTTCTGGAAAAAATCACACATACGACAGTGAATTTTAAAATATTACCAAAGTATGCTACATTTTATTAAAAAAATCAATAAGAAAATTTGGGAAAGCTGCTTCTGTGCAAAGGTAACTGATACATTGTTTTGCAGAAGAGGTAAAATTTACCTTTCACAAAACACCCTAACTGGAGTTTGAAGTTATCTAATGTTGTAGACTAAAGTCATAGGTGACAACTGTGAATCATTACTTATAAAATTGGCCACATCGGATTAATATGGTCATGGATTAGGACATGAATGCTGTCACCTATTACTTCATATGTGGCTGGATCCAATGGGACTTTCAGGGATGCTCTCAGACTGATGTTGACAGATGCAAATTCTTAAATTCAAGATGATGTTTTGAAAGAACACATAAACGTAAATATGAATATTCCCATTTGAAAATATCTTTATGTTTGTTTTCATGTTTTGAGACAAACCTTTTACCCAGTCTATTCTCAAATTCATGAAACTCTCAAGTACTTGAGATTTTAGGCATGCACCAACCCTCCTGGCTATTATAGAAGTAACACCACACAAAGATTGTAGAAAGTACCTAAATATAAACATGAAAACAGTCTTCAGAATGCACATTCAAATTTAATCACAGAGGAGACAAATGGTTTTTTAGTTATTAATTTCTCTCCCTTTTTACCCACCTAAACCCTATGTGGACTTTACTATACTATACCAATTTTTCATCGTGTGAAATCTTGATGTTATGATTGAGTAGCAACTCTACATTGCTTCAGAGCAGAATTATTTGCTGTCTACTGTGAACATATAGGAATGACCATAAAATATTAAACTACTGAGGAAATTTTCAAAGGTACTACTCTTGTTTACATATTTGTATCCATTCATGAATTATTAAAATCCATAAAAATTAATAAATTATTATAGGTACCCTAAGCTTACAAATTACTTTCTTAAATACCAGAAAAAATAGAAACATTTGAAACTTTAAAAATTATATATTTTTGACTTCAAAATCTATACTATACTATCACTGAGAAAACTTGATAAGATATAGACAAATAAAGTTTAAAAAGTATTCCACAAATTTTACTAAGTACAGCAAAAAGTTTATATATTTGTTATTTTTAGAATCAAATTTTATCGAAGATACCTATAAGTTTACTCTTTTGTAACCTTGTGGACACATCTAGAGTGAAATAAGATACTATAAATCTATACAGGAAAGAGTTGTACGTTTGTGTTCAGTTGTTTACTTTTTCTGAAAGAAATTTATTGAACTTTGTGATTTGGGTTAGGAGAGAACCTTAGAATCATACCATAACTAAGTCTCTACTTAGTGAAAATTCCATAGAAATTCACCTTTGAAGAAGTTTGTGTTTATGTTTTATATAAGAGTAAGATCAAAAGTCATTTGTATTTCCAAAAGCTAGAGATAATAGTGTAATCTGGGCATGATTACTAACCCAGGATCCAAATATATCTGCCTGTTTACTGTCTCTCACTTCTGTCAAACATAAGCTTTATACAATAAGAAATAATATCTATGTTTTATTGTCTATAAAGTGAACATTGCATACATGAGCAGATTAATATATCTGAGAAAGAATAAAGATGAATAAAAGACATCTAATATGAGAAAGACCATAAAGTAATTTTTGTGACTAAAGAGCAAAAGTGATTTTACTGTATAATATTGGAAGCAAGTAATCTGGATAAAGCCACATAAAGCAATTTACATAATAAAGACACCATTCATCTGTGCTATTTATTAATATGTCTTATGACCATAGAGACTACTTAGATTTATAATATTCAGTGTGGCACACATTTTTAGTGTAAATTTGCATAAAATATGCTAATATAGTATTTAGGGAAGCCAGATTCTAATGCCATATGATGTGCTAGAGCATTTGTATGAATGTGCATGATTTTCATATGGAAAAAAGTATAGGTACATTACACAGGTGATATAATTTTCATAATCTACTCAAGTACACATATTAAAAATGTCACTTAGGTGGTGTATAATCTAAGTGAGTGTTTCAGTCCTGTTTCTCTGTTTGGTTTTTAATGACATTAATATGTATTAATCAATATAACCTACAGTTTATATTTCTTAAGTGATATGAAAGTCTTTAATTTTCTTCAAAAGCTTAGAAAGAGGCAGTTAAGAATCACAGGACTCAAGTACCTCACTCTCCAAACACAGTAAGGAAGAAGCATAATTTGACAAGAGAAGACATCTGATTAAAGGACATCCCACAGATATGATTAAAACTTTCAAGATTAAATCCTTTCTCATGTCTTTATGGAATCTGACATTGACAAAAGAGCTGCCATTCCTATGTTAAAATTTTACAAAGACTTATATAATTTTACATGCTATTTAAATATTGTCGCTCAATAATACATCTCTGAATAAAGCCCTTGCACTGTGGAGCATGCATAAAAAATATTATCTGAATAGTTTAATTAATAGCCTCTCCAAATATCAAGGATGAGAATGTGTGCTGATACTTCAGTCTCTAATACTCAGCAGCCAAGATGGACTGCTCCATATATCTTTCATGTAAGAAGTTTATGAGGTCCCTTAATAACTTATCTGGTAGGGTAATACCTTACTGTGTGAAATATCAGGCAATGGTTCATTTCAGATATAGGAACATGGTCTTAGAGAATAAGATACAGTAGTTATGTTCATACTTTTACTAGCTCTCTTACAATTGGAAATAATTATATCTACTGTACCTTGACCTTTTGTCCTGGTTTATATTTGATTCTCTACTAAATGTACTGGTATATGTCTTGGAACAAAGTATAATAACTGGTGTGATAAGGCCTTTTTAATCTCGACTTGCAAAGCCTTTAGTGTTCAGCAAGCCAAATTAATGAAATTTATCTAAAAGATTCAACTCAATTAGATACATCATAATCCATCTTCCAAAGCAATCAACCCAGGACATTATTATAATTATGCAACTATAATATCAAATTACTGAAAACCCATAGTTTGTGTATCCAACCGAAACTTTATGTAAAAAGGTCTCATTCATTTTATAAAAGTCTTATTTCTTTGTTAAAAGGACAATAATACTGACCTTCTAACTATTGTGCACTCTTTTTTTCTCCCTTGGAGTCATGACCAATTTGCACTGTTTATTTACATTTTTTTAAATGATGGAAATGAACATGTTCTCAAATTAAACCCCAAATTATATTCCCCTCTTTATCTTTGCCTTGATGTTGTTTTTCATTCAAAGTACCCTATCAATTTTGATAGTAATTTAGCAAAGATACTATATTCTGTACTGCTGCAGGACTTTTGTGGTTATTTTTCTTCTCATAAAAATTAGTCCTAGTCTAAATAATATAAGTTGTACTTGAAACACTAATTGTGATCGATAATTTGAAAAGGTGAAGAGACTGAAGAGGGCTTAGTGTGAATCCGAGGAAATAGAAATAAGGTCAACTTCAAGTACACGCAGAGAAGACTGCTGCTAAATGTGCAAAGAATTTTACAGAACTACACAGCAACTTTCATTTGCAAAAAAAGAAGCAACCTTAAATTCAAGCTTATATTGCAACATGCTATAACTATTTCCCTTTATGGAACACCCATTTTTTCTATAATTAGCAGAAAAGCAACACAAAAATAAAGTAGCAAAAAATCATCAAATGTTACTTAAATCTAAAATAATTAGAAGAAAAGGATAGACAACTAGATCTTGAAAATTCAGGATTTTTTTCTTTTTTACCAAAAAGATGTTTACATAGTCATTTAAGGAAACAAAGTTACATGACACATATGTAATCCAATAGCCAGGAAAAAAAAAAGCAATTAGTAACAAACGTGGCTATTACCCTATGTGTTCTCTTTGTGTTTGTAAGGTTTAAGGACATAGAGGAAACTCTAGTTAAAGTGGTTCTTCCTCATACATCTGTCGAAGAAAATTTTCATACTAGCACTGTGGGGAAGCCAAGTTCTACACATGGATTTGGGAAATGTAAGAGAATGTGACAGTAGCACTGGGACGTACTCTGTCACTGATATAACAGAGAGCGATGAAAACCACGGGGTTCACTAGTAAGTGGAGGCGTGTTGGAAATTAAATGGCAAAAGAGATTGTTATAAGCTGAATGTTCTGTTGAATAAGAGGGATGGCTCATTTTTATACTCATATGCTCACACTACATCAATTGCTGACCTTAAAAGAGAATAGCTTTTGCTAATCTAAGCGATTGCTTCTGTTCATAGTCTTCGGGGAGTGTGTACAGCTGCTCTCCTTGTAATCGTTTCTTGAGTATCTGTTCTCTCTGCCAGAACGCTCCTCGTTAGACTTGGCTTACATTGAGACGTTTTCATAATAAAGGTGTTTACTTTTTAACTTAAAACATCCATGCTTTCTTCCATTCTTGAGTGTTTAGTCACATATTTAATTCTGAATATTCATTTATTTCTACTTGGTATAATTATGGTACTATTGTGCTGCCATTGGCTTATTGTTAATTAAAGGTCCATAGAAATGTAATTTTCCTTATTTTATGTGTAACTTAGTTTTTTTTCTTTTATTGTTTCAAATCTGTTTTATGATAAGTTTTTAATTGCACCATGGTTGTACTATTGCCAACAATTACTCTAATTATACAATATTTGGTTTTACTTTATCAGTTTGCTGTGCAGTGTCTGATCCAGTGGATTTCACTATGTCACTCTACCATTCTATGTACCTGCGGGCCAACAGTCCACTCAACCACCCACTGTTATCGTGCTAATTATTAAAAATCACTTCGGAGCAGCTGGGCGTGGTGGTGCACACCTGTAATCCCAGCACTTGGGAGACTGAGGCAGGAGGATCACTGCGAGTTCGAGGTCAGCCTGGGCTACAAAGTGAGCTCAAGGCCAGCCTGAACTGCATAGTGAGACCCTGTCTCAAAAAGACAAAAAAAAAAAAAAAATCACTTCGGGAAAATTAAGAGGACCAAAGTTGATTTTTTTTTACAGTACTGAATGAAGGATCTTCCTTAAAGAGGAACTGATTTTTTTTTGTTTCTAAAGCTTTATTAGTGTAGATATAACACTTTACTCCTATTAATCCCTATTGACTGTACTTTATTAACTTATATTTTCCATTTCCTTTTCTTTTCCTTTCCTCTTTCTTCCTTTCCCTCTTTCCCTTCTCTAATTCTTCTTTCCTCTTGAGCAATTTATTTCTGTCCTTATTTACTTTTTTAGTTTCTGATACCAGGGAGACAATGTGATATTTACACACATGAGTCTGATTATTTTCACATGAGTATGGTCTCAAATTGCACCCTTTTTCTATGAAATGCTTCAAGTTTATCCTTCTTTATGGTTGCATAGTACTCCATTGTATATTTTGTAAAATCCACATATTTTTATCTATGGCTTGGTTGATGGGCATTTGGAGTTGTTCCAAGATTTTAGCTATTACAAACTGTGCTTCTATAAACATGGGTACATGTATATCTCTATGGTTTGATGCTTTTAGTTCTTCCAGGAAGATACCCAGAAGGGGTATAAATGGATTAAATGGCACCTTTAATCCTACTTTTTTGAGGAATCTCCAGACTGATTTCTACAGTGATTGTACGAGCCTACAGTCACACCAACAGTAGAGAAGGGTTTCTTTTCCCCCACAATCCCTCCAGCATTTGTTATTGGCTGATTTCTTTATGATAGCCACTCTGTCTGAGGTAAGATGGAATCTCAGTGTTGTTTTGATTTTCATCTCTTAAATGACAAGTGATGTGGAAGAGTTTTTCATGTATTTATTAGCCATGTATTTCTTCATCTGAGAAAGTATGAATTCATCTCAGATACCCAATTTTGGATTGGGTTTTTACATTTGGAAGGTCTGATTTTTTTTAATTCTTTGTATGTTCTAGATATAAATCCTTTGTCTAAGGGACTATTAGCTAAAATATTTTCCCACTCTGTTGATTGTCTTTTCACTTTGTTGGTGATTTCTTTTTCTGTGCAGAAGTATTTAATAGGATGAGACCCTCGTTATTAATTCTTTATATTATTTCCTGGTTTTCATTCATGAAATCCTTGGATACTTGAATTTTGTATGCACATGCTTATAAGTTGGCTTCAAACTGCAAGTTCAGTATAGGGCAGTGATTTGCCATCATGATAACTTATTTGTATGTTCCATCATGTGTGTGCATTTGTGTGTGTGTGAGGGTGTGTGTGTGTGTGTGTGTGTGTGTAGATTGGGAAGTTTTCTAGTTTGCCTTCTTCACCTTTGGTTTACTAGTATTGACACTTGAAATCTGTGACTGCAAGATTTTTCACATAAGCAGATATACTCAACAAACCCCAGAAAACTAATTTTATGTATGTATATATGCATATATGTATATATATATATATTTGATGCATATCTGTCTTTGAGTTATGTCAAGCATACTAAGTAAATATTACCTTTACCGTATATCCACTCCCAGTCCAAAACACTCATTTTAATGTTCTTTAAATGTCAGGAAACTTTTTACCAATGTATACTTTAGTGCTTTGAAGAATTTTAATGAATGAAAGGGTAATGAGTATCAATAAGCGATAGCTAACAAAAGTCTGTAGGATACAGGACCTGATAAGAGCCCATGGGGCAACAAATAAATTAGTTCATGTTTTCATCTCTCACCTTTTCAGACAGTGATCCTAGACAATGTGACCCTGCACAATTTCTCTTTCTTTCCCAAAAGATTTAATATACAATTTCTCATTGTGTTTCTGACTCTGTCACTGTCTCTTTCTCTCCAATCTCTCTCACTATATGTGTGACTTTAAAATGTATGTACTATATATATATAAATATATATGTTTGTGTATATGACTTTACATGACTGTAAATCAAAATCTCTCTATATGTATGTATAAGTGCAGCTTTAAGTAGTTTTATTTTTCATTTATTACTCTGGTCAGGAATCTACAATCAGAAGTATCTTGTTTATCTTGTTTATTCTCTTTGTATTGGTTCTTGCCTCCTCTTCTGGGTTCTTAAATTTGCTCCCCTAGTCACCCTTTCTCTTTTAATAAAAAGTTTGCAGCTGGGCAGCTTTTCCAAGCTCAAGCAGTAGCCCACATTGCGAATGCTGCAGCAGTCATGAAATGACTCCAAAAACATATTAATAAAGCTTATGTGCATATTGTGGAGGTCTTGAAGTGAAAAGGATTTATTTTATATTTGGATTAGCAAGGAGGATCATAATGAATTTGTGTTTGTGTAGAATAGACAATGATTTTCATTTGTATTTTACTTTAGACCTAGTTATTTTCCTAAACTTTGTCATAAGTCCAAAGATGTCCTCACTGACCACACATCCCTTAGTACCTCATACTCATCCACTGAATCAGTGGTATCATGCTGACTTGACAGACCAGCACAACAACATGGGTAAACTGAAGGACTTCAGAGGACACAAGAGAACGTCTTATAAGTGAAGTGCCTTTCTTATTTTATGGCCAGTGTATCCCAAAGTATTTGTTCCAAAGAATGACACATTTTATATTCCACTCCAGGGCAGGGAGCTCCATGCTGGTCAAATTGCATTGTTGTCATTCTGTGATCAGTATGTTTCACATTTATAAGTGATTTGATTCATGCATAGGAAGAAACAAACAGATACTACTATTGAGTAAGATCTAGAGCAGGAAGTGCTTTGTAGAAAGTCTGGGCTACTGTGAAACATTCCTGCCACCTGAACCAGAGAACCTGGCAAAGCCTATTATATTGAAGGTGTCAGTGCTAAAATGATGGAGTATGGAAGTTTTGATAAATCCTACCTACAATCCAGAATAAATGGCTCTAGAAGCACATGTCATTACTACATGTGCTAGAAAATTATGTCTTTTGAGAAAGATCTTCTGGGATGAAAGTGGTCCTAGTAAAATAAAGTATTTGACCATCAGGCACCAAGCAACCAGACCTGTGGAACTGTTCTTTATATGCTGGTTTCTGTCAAAACCTTCAAGTCATAAAGTCAGATGAATAAAGCAGCAGTACAATCTAAAATGATAATAGCTGATCTAGAATTTGGTCCATGAAGAACCAAGCAATATTAGGAAGCTTCATGACCATATAACCTGGAATCTTGTCTTCCTAAGATTGTGTCTATACCCTTCCCTCAGATTCCACTTGCAATCCTGAAAGGGTCCTTCTGAGATGAGCTGAAGAAAGAGGAAAATGCCAGAACTTTATTCATGAATGAGTCAATTGAGTATGCAGGTAAAATCCTTAACAGTGTTAGGGACTGCATTAGATCCACATCCAGCCTTGAAAGTGGACCTGATGGACCACATGTGAAAGAAAACCTAACTTGAGATAAGAAAAATATGTATCCATTATCATTGAAAACTGACTAGAGCTTTTGGTTAGAGGCCTGAAAGTAGAACTTTTGAAATTTAGGGACAAGGATGTCTGAGATAGTGATTTAAAGATATGCCTACCTCAGTAGAGAGTAAAAAATATCAAGATCTTTCTACTATATGTTAAAACTAAGTAAAAACTTCCACTTTCATAAGAGCTACAAAAACAAGGAGAGGTGTAAGGCATTTTCTTGTAGCACATGAAAGGTGACCAAAATTGCAGTGACAGATGCTGCATTTGGGCACAATTGCTAAGGACAAATCCATTAGCTTTGATTCCAACTTATCAAAGAAGAGGTATAATTTTTGTTATCTCTTCATATCTAAACTGCCATCCACATAGACTAATCCTGAACCACTTATATGGTGGTTTAAGGAAGAGACCAAATTCCAGTTGTTACCCAGTTGACTGCATCGGGAACCTTCAATACTACAATGGCTAGTGACCTGTCATCTCTGAGATGATGCCTGTCCTTGGTGTGAGCTTATATTTGTTGTCTGCAGAATCCCAGTCAGCACTAGTCTGCAGTATTTTATGAGAGATGTGGAATATAATTGTGATCCTTTTAATACTCTCCCATAGCTCTGTATTTCTACTCAGTCAAAAATAAAGGAAGTCCTACAGTAAGAAATTCTTTTGTTTTGTTTCTTAAATAGAACTCCGTAGTGCTTTTTGCTTTTGTTTTGTTATTACTTGAGAAGTATTGAGTCTTTATCTCTACCACATAAATCTGTGAAGTATCAGAATTACTAAAGAAGCAAAAGAGGTAATGTTCTCCCACTTTCTGTAATGTTCATACAAATGGAATTCATAGAGTTTCGTGGTTCTACTTTCGAAAAGAAAATAATTTTTCAACTAAATCTCTTTTACTGGGACTGTATCCCCTTTCAACATGACATTTGGACAAGCTCAGTCGTAGAGTACTTGTCAGGCATATGCAAGGCTCTGGGTTAAATCTCCTACACAGCAAGATAAGTAACTAAATAAATAAACAAATATACATAAAGGTCATATTTGTCACATATACATAAGTATTAAAAATTTGTCTCAATTTTACATGTGCATTTAGTTGTATTATGCTCAATATGTGGTGTTAAGTTTTTGGATTATTTGTTCAGAAAGTGTATATTTTTTTGGTCAACTTTTCTATGACAATGCTTGCTTGCTGGATATATTTCCTTATCCATTTGTATGCATTTATCTTTGTTTTCCTGCATTTTAGGAACATTTACTTTTTATCTATTTTTTTAAACTCATACATCTTATCTGTTTCATGGTTACTTTTGTTGACTGTCTTAAAAATGCAAGCAGTGCCCCTTGCTTACCAAAGCAAACAATCCTTTGATAGTTCACGCATCTAATACTATGAATGTTCGGTATGATTCTAGCTTTAATTTCTGCCTTCATTATTTACTTCATGCTACCACACAGTTGTTAAATTTTACTTTTGTTTTATACACATGGAAACTGAATCTTAAAATGGCAATCACCATGGTCACACAGCAGATTGCACTCACACATGTGAAATGTTAGTGTATAAAAATTATTTGGGGAGACTTGTTAACCATGCAGATTTCTGGGCCCTAATGCCAGAAGTTCTGATTTAGCAAGTCTTTCCTGAGTCCTGGGAAATTACTCTATTTTCTTTCTTTTCTTTTTTATACAATTTTTAGTCCAGCTTTAAAGGTAAAATTGTATCCTTAATGTGCACATGTTTTGATATACGTATACATTGCAAAAAGGTTAGTGTAATTAAACTAGTTATCATGTTCCTCCTGTCAAAGTTACCTTTTTGGGGGAAAGCCTGATTACATGCAAGATGTACTCTCATCAAATTTCAAGCATGTAATATAGTGGTATTAGCTGGAGCTGTCATGCTATATACGAAATCATCAGCACTTATTTATCTTGCATAATTGAAACTTTGTACACGTTGACCAATGCCTCCCCATTTCCCTACTCATCGCAACCCCTGTTCCATTCTCTGCTTGTCCTGATTCAGTTTTTTGAGATTCCATACACAAGTGAGCTCCTACAGTTTTATCTCTCGGCATCTCACTTAACATAATGTCTTCCGGTTCATCCCTATTTTTGCAAATAAGAACTTTTGGCTTTAGGCTGAATAACATTTCATTATATTTGTGTTATCTAGATGTTGATAGATAGAGATATGCTTGTTATCTACTCATCTATCAACAGGCTTTTTGCATAAATTCTTTTGGGAAAATACTTATTCAGATCATTTGTCCATTTTGTATTCAAATTATTATTATTTTTTGAGACAGGATCTTGCTGTGTAGTTCAGGTTGGTATTGAACTCACTGTGTAGCCCAAGCTAGTCTCGAAATTGCAGTGATCCTCCTGCCTCAGACCCCTGAGCGCTGGGATTACAGGCACGCACCACCACATTGGGCCGTGTTCAGATTTTTTTTTTTTTTAATTGTAGAGTTCTTTATATGTTTTGAACATTAGCCTGTTAACTGTTATGTAAATTTTCCAGATATTTTTTCTCAACCCTTAGGGTGGTATGTCACCTTACTACTTGCTTCCTTGTGGTGTAGCAGCTTTTTGTTTGGCTAAATTTCATTTGTTAATTTTTGTTTCATTACCTTGTTTTGGGTGTCAAATCCAAAAATAACTGCCAAAACCCATATCCAGGATATTTTTCCTAAGCATTTTACACTTTCAAGCCTTCAAGGATAAGTTTCGTGGACATATTTATCACTGTGAATAAATGATACAGAGTCTCATATTAGCCACATCTAACTTTGTACCAGCAGCTACATTGCT
Source organism: Chinchilla lanigera (assembly GCF_000276665.1). Classification (NCBI taxonomy): domain Eukaryota; kingdom Metazoa; phylum Chordata; class Mammalia; order Rodentia; family Chinchillidae; genus Chinchilla; species Chinchilla lanigera. The sequence continues at coordinate 24,703,580 of NW_004955405.1, read as the reverse complement.
AAACTTATCAGGACCTTACTACGTGTTATGATTTGTGTCTAGATGTCCCCCTAAAAACCTCATGCAGTTACATGGTTTTTTTAAAGTGGCTTAATCTAGAGTGTGCAACTGATTGTTGGTTCAGTGCTAAAATTAAAGGTGCTGGGATTAAGGGTGAGTGACTCCTGCATCAATCCACTGATTGCACTGGCACCATTCTAATCACGGGAGATTGGGCACAGTAAAAAGGACAGAAAGATGCTTGTCTCACCCTTGTTTCTTTTGCTGTGTTGTGGGCACCATGAACTATTATCTGCCATGCCACTCTGCTGGGAGCTAGCTGATTATGGACTGAAACCTCTATAAATTGAGATTCAAGTAGGTCTTTCCATCTTTAACTTTGGGTATTGAATATTTTGCCTCAGCAATGAGAAAAGTGACTAAGACAGTATGAAATCATTACCTAAGCTAATGTTAATGAACAGAAGAGGGAAAAGACACCCACTTATGCCATTTTAGTGACTCATTATTTAATTAATGACTGATAATATTTGACAATCCTCTACTTCTAAAAACTTTTCAAAAGATTGGCATTGCATATACAACCAACTCTCAGAAAACATGGAAGACCTTTTTCTCATGAATTATAGTATATTTCAATCTACTGCAGATTCCTTGTGATATCTAATCCAAGCTGTTAATATTATTTGTATGAAAATGACATAAACATGTAGCAGCACATATTTTGTTTTAATAAAATAAATGATGCCCAATAAAATTTTAAGTATGAGTGACAGGTAATACAATTTTCCAGGCATGATAAGTGATTATTGTTATTAATTTGCACCAAAAATGACCTTCATGCTATGTACACTTATTTTCAGTGTAATAAAAATCTATTTAGTGTTTGTATCAGCCAAGATTATCTTGCTTGTATAGCAAAAATGTAACACTTTAAAATTTCTATGGCTAAAATAATGAAAAGCTCATTTCCTCCAGTGTTAATTCAATTTTGGTTGACCTAGCTGCTTGGCTCATGTCTTGGTTTTTGTCAGCCTTAGCCTGTTGAGTGCCCAGCCTCTTGGGTATTGCTGTTATGTTTTCTCACCCAGAAATCCAATGCTTTCATCCAGAATGAATCGCATTATTCCCACAAACCATTTAATGGCCAGAACTGGTTAAATGGCCTAGGTTACATGTAAGGAAGAATATATTAGGGTATCAAGACCAGTAATAGACTTGATGATTTCCTAGGAGGACTCCTATGTACAGCTCAGCATATAGTAATAGACATGACTAGTACTTATTATATTGAAAAGACGTGAAGCAAAATTTAAAAAAGAAAGATGCGTGGGCTGAGGCCTGGTGTAATAGAGACACACTTTTCCTACTGGGGTCACACAAATCATTTTTCATTCCTCCCGCAAGAAGTTGTGACAGCACATGCAAAATGTTGTCTAATGCAAAGCTCATTAAACATTCTTGCCTCTTTTATTAGAAGCTGATCAAATTGGCTCCTCTGTCTAAAACATGGTAAGATTGCAGATTCACACACAAAGAGCAAATGTTTATGTTAAACATCATCCATTTGGGTACAGAAAACCTACCATTATGAACTGACCAGGGACATACTGAGATCTGGGTTCCAATATGTCTGCCAAGATCCAAGCTTACAAGCTAGTAATTTCAGGTCTACTATGTCAATTGTTTTCTCTATAGGTGGTAAAACAGTTTAATTTCCACTGTACTCCCAATAATGAGAGAAATTAATTCATATAAGCACTAAAATCTCTTCACTATTGCCAAGTTTAACACAGGGATGAATACAGGTATGACTACCTGAATTTATAGTATTCAGATTTCTCTCAACAATCTGTTACTAAAATAAAATAGACTTTTCAAGGAAAGTATAAAGTCTCTGGCAAAGAATTTTAAAGCAGAAGGTTTAACTATATTTACCCAAAGTATGAGTCTTAAGGAAATTAGTGCTATTATTTCATGTTATACAAGTGAAGAAGGTAAAAGTAATTAAAAAATTGTACTTTAGATTATCTATATTTGTACTTAAAGATACATAAAAATAACACATGCTTGTATATGTGTGTGTGCACAAGCAAACAAAAACATATTACATATGTTTGTACTATGTGTGAAAGGAAGAAAGGTGGACATCAATTACATTTTTATATATAGCTTATTGAAATATTTTTCATCCTAGTCACATGCTATTTTTAAACAAAATTAGTTTTTGAAATTTATTTGGAAGGGTAAATATTTGACAATTTCTTTCACATTAAAAAATAGAAAGCTTTTTAAAGTAGCTGATATCAATAGAAGACAAGACGGACAAAAAGTACTCATTGACAAAGTGAAACACAAGTAAAATTAAATGTATAATTCAGATGTGCAGATAATGAGCAATACATAAGTTTAAATTTTGGGGTATGATGATGAGAAGAGAAGGTCTCGTGGCCCAACAAATGTCAAAAAAATCTTTTTCCATCAACTTGACATTCTTTGTACATTGGGTCCTCAAAGAGTACTTCCTCATTCTCAAATTTTAAATAATTCCTCTGAAGCATTATCAGTTATATGTCCTGCCCTTTACCCCTTTCATATAAATATACTAATAGTTCTATAATAACAAGTATTTAAAAAGTAGATATCTTATTTGCAGTCATTTTTTCTAGACCTTGAGATGATGAAAACCTTGTTTCTCACCTATGCCTCCTTATATTTTTAATACAATGATAATATATTCTGTCAAAATTAAAAAAGTCAAAAGAGGTGGTATTGTATAATGTATAGAAGATTTATAAAACATGAAAGAAAATTATTATAACTTGTGGAATTGCAAATAAAAAAAAATCATTTCATTAATTTAATCCAGATAGTGACATTTACAGGTAAAAATTAAGAAAAGTATTTCATTGACAGTTATCCATTTCTATATATTAGCGTCTGCAAATGCATGTTTTATATGTTGTCTTTCTATATTTCCAGTGCTGATTAGTTTTATCTAGTTAATGAAAATGACATTATTTTAAGTGCAAAGCCTTACATTAAAGACCTTAAGTAAAACGGTAAGAAAATTTCAGTAATAATTCTGCAAAACATATGCACACTTGAGCACTCTGCATCTCAGCCACCTCTAATCCTTGCGAATTATAGCTTTGCAATTACACTAATGTACACTTGTCCTCATATAGGTTGGAAATATTTAGAAACTCTTTAGTCGACTCATCATTTATTGGGTCCTGTTTTGTAATAATGGTAAGAAGATCGGGAACAAACATGAATCTTTTTTCTCTTCTCTTAATCATTGCAGCGGTTGCATTTGCCTTTAGCATCAACATCCTTCCTTCCAAAGGCCTAGGTCAACTCTCAACTTCATTACTCGTTATTGTGTGAGGGATAAAAAGTGACTATATTAGTGTAAGCTAAATCCAACATGACTCATTTACCTTTATTCTAAAATGCCTTAACATATATAAAAACCTTTATCTTTTCTCTATACTACCTCAACCAAAATTATGCATGAATTAACAAGCCTACTCTATATTTGAAAACAGACTAATACATTAATGAATGCATTTGGGAGGGAGGAAAGAAGGCAGAGAGAGAATTTTATATTTTCTCAAATGTTTTCTTTTGTTTTTATGTGTACGTGTTTGGAATATATGATGCCTACATCCACCTTAGGGAATATGTACACATACTGAATGTGTCTGGACTACTTTTTATTCCACGTCCCCTTGCCTTTGTCATCTACCTTCCCCCCTTGATATTTGTATCCCCTTTTCCTACTTTCATTATTATGATCAAAATTATTATTTTAGACCATGTTTAGCAAATACAAAGAGTATATTCATCGAGGTAGTTGGTACGTATACACCGTGCATTTTAAATCTTTTTATGTCCTCTTATCTTTAGAGGGAGATGAGAGAGAAAGAGACAGAGTGGGAGGATTTGTGTTCTCAGTGTCTTAGAGAGGGCATGTTTTAGGTATAACAATTTGAAAAGTAGCAAAGTTATGTTTCACTGTGAGCGACGGCAGGGCTCTTTAGCTTGATGGAAAGCCTAGGAACACTGTGTTTGGGCTCTTCCATTAAGAGGAGGAAATGATGACACTGAACCATGAACTTAGACCTGCCATCTTCACTGCTGATTTACAGTAAAGTCTTTGGAGGGCAAGGTCGCCTTGCTGAATAAGCTGCTAATGTGGCTCAGGGAAAAGGGGCATTTGTATGTACTGTGACTTCTCATCATTTTAGGAGCAAAGTGAATTTGGAAAGCAAGACTTGACATTTGCAGAAAATTGTTATGGTACTACAGAGTTCAAAGTATTTATTTTTGATACCTGGAAAATAAAGCGCCAGTTTGATCTGAAGTTTTCAAATAAGATTGCTGTATGAAAGTTTAATCAGCATTCAGTCAAAAATGGTCAGGAGGAGGCTAAGACTAGATAACAGAATTACAAAAGATTTTGATTTTTAGGCCTTTTGTGACACTGGTAAATGAAAGTAGTGTTAGGACAATAAAAAAAAACTTAAGCATTTCTTTTAAAACTCTTCACTATACCTAAACAAAAATAATTTATTTTTCTGTTACAATGTCTTTATTATATGTGTGATTGAATTCTAGCTTCTCATAACTATCTTTATCTAGAATTCTTTGGAAAACACACACACAGGCACACATGCACACAGGCACAAATATATATTTATATGTATTGTGTCAATTGGAGCCATTTAAAATTTCACTTAAGTGATTCAGCAAAGAACCAGGGTCCTAACTTTGTGAACATCCTCAGCTTGTGGAAGAGGAGGGCGCGGAGATGGTGTGGGTGTGGATAGCTGGCATACACTATAAGGGAGGAAAACAGGCTTCCCCTTCCTTTCTTGCTCTTGTTGCTTTTGAACTCATTGCCACCTTGAACTGTTGCCCCTGTGCCATGGCACCCTACCTTGGAGCCAGCTGATTATGAGACTGAAACCTCCATAAACTGTGAGTTAAGTAAACCTTCCCTTCTTTAATTTTGGGTGGCAGATATTTTGTCTTAGCAACCAAACAAAAATAACTGAAACATTATTTGGTACTGAAGTGGGGCCATTGCTGTGGTTATACCTGATCAGGTGGTTCAAGAGCCTTTGGAAATGGCTTGTGGAAAAGTTTGGAAAGGTTTGGAGATTTTGCCTAAAAGAGAAGTGCTACAATGCCTTTCGCTGTTCTGTATGGGAGATTCTGATCAGAGCTCAGAAGACCAGAAGGCCAATAAAAATTCTGCTGGTAAAGACCAGGTTTGTGAGGTTTCTGCTGGGAAGAAGGACTGCCTTGGTTGTTGGACTCCAGATGACATGTGTTATGGCTTGGCAAAATGTTTGTCTGCACTTTGCTTCGGTCCAGAGACTTTCCCTGAGATGGAGATGAAGGGTGGAGGACTGACTAATCTGACAAAAGATATTTCAAGGCATTGGAATGTTGGGGCAGTGGCATGGCTATTGTTGGGGGCTTTGCACCAGATTTATGTTGAGAATCAAGAGCAAGGAGCCCAGCAGGGTGATTTAAAGTGTTGTGAGTTTGGCCAAAAAAGCTCCAGTAAAGCTGTAGACTGCAAGATAGAGCTGAGAAACTCTTGACTGCTGAGAAGGGACTGGAGAATATAAAAATGGGCTGAAAGCATCACAAGAAGCAGCAAGTCTCTACCGTTTGCAGCCTCAACACTGAAAAGGTGACTTTGCTTTGAGAAAAAAGTCACAGTGCACCATGTTCCAGAATGGCGGCAGCATAGAAAATTTGTTCCTCAGAATTGGATTCAGAGTGCCCAGTGATCCAGGCACTCAAGCCCTATGCCCAAGAGAGAAAAAAGAGTGGCTACTACTCCATCTGGTAGCAGACCTTGGCATCATCCATGTGGTGTGGGTTTCAGGTACATGCAGAATGCAGGGTTCTTAGGTTTAAAAGTCTTCCACCCAGATTTCAGAAGAAGGCTTGGGAGGCCAGGCAGTGTGCCCCTGAGACGGCAGGGTGTGAAGGTATGAGTAAAAAGCCTAAAGTACAATGGAGACCCCAAAATATTGGAAAAGCCAGAAATGTGAATCATCTAAAAAAAAGCTACAAGGAGGGAGTACAGTGGGTCCAAGAGAGAAGCTGTGGGAGCTACAACCACCAGAAGTGCCATAGGGGTGGAGTCACAGAAACCCTTTAGACCTCACAACGTGCCACACATTGCTTCAGATGCTAGACTTGAAACTACATAACTTAATGTTAGACCTGCTGCATTTTGGACTTGCTTTGGTCCCATTTCTTTGTATTCCCCTGTTTGTAACTTTTGGAATGAACATGTTTATTTTATGCTGTTAAATGTTAGAATTGTTAACTTTTCTTATGTACAGGGGCTTTCAGCTAAAGAGTTTGCCTTATATCTCTGAGAAGACTTGGGACTTGGACTTCTCAGCAAAGCTGAAAATGTTAGGACATTGGCAGCTCTTACAGATGGACTAAATACCATTTGCATAAAAATAATGTGTCTGGTTGCCAAGTTGACAAGGGGCAGATTGTTATGGTTCATACACTGTGTCGGACTTGAGGAGTCTAGAAGCTTAACTAAGTAACTCAGCAGTCCCAAATCCTGAGGTTAAAAGGACATGCAAGCCCTCATGCTCTAGGATGTTGTTCACTGGGTCAACTTGAGAAGTTTAAAAGTGCAAGTAAGTGATTCAGCAAGGAGCAAAGGTCCTTACTTTGTGAATATCCTCAGCTTGTGGAAGAAGAGGGCATGGGGATAGTGTGGGTGTGGGAAGACAGCAGGCATACAGTAGAGGGAGGAAAAGAGCCCCTTTCTTGCTCTTGTTGCTCTGGCTGTCTCCTGCCATCTTTAACTGTTGCCCCTGTACCATGTGCCACCCTGCCTCAGAGCCAGCTGATCACAGTCTGAAACCTCCACAAACTGTGAGCTAAATAAACCTTTCCCTTCCTTAATTTTAGGTGTTAGATATTTTGTTTTGGTAATGAGAAAAAAATAACTAAGACAATAATGAAGTTACAATTAAATTTTCTTTTGAGAATGTAATCACCTGCACTAGGTTTTTCTGGCTACATCTTGCAGCACAAAATAAAAAATATGAAAATTAAGACAGTAGTAGAAAGAATAAAAATTAATAGGAAGAGCTGCCATTTTGCACTTCATTGTGTTTTGGTATGCCTTCAAAACCTTTGGGATTATTAATAACTCTTCATAATTTTCTTGTTACTTTTAATAAGCCTTTCTTGAAGAAAATTTTATGGTTTCTGTAAGTCTTCAAACCACCACTGCCACCCTATTATGAATAATGCCTTATTTCTTTCACATAACAATATATCTTCAAGTACACTGTTCAGTGTGCCATATCAACCCATTGTAGGTTGAAAAAAAATATTTATTTTTTATGGGTACGTTTGCAAATGAATTCATAAGAACAATTATTCTAAGAGGAAGAGTGAATCTGACAGATGTTTCAAGTTTTGATATGTCTTGCCAGGTTCCATTCACATTGTATCACTTCTTCTCACAGTCACATGTCTAGATAGGAGCCCTCTTTGTCCATTTAACAATTACCTGCCACTTATAAATGTTACAGTTTCTGTTTTGACCTTTTCAACATTCTAGTGAATTACTATTTGTATGGTCAGCTTCTTGTGACTGGGCCCAAATACCTTAGAACTTAAAGGAGGAAGAATTAATAGTCTGTGACCAACAACTGCAAAGCAGAAATATCATGGAAGAACAGCTTGGCCAAGGGTAATGCTCAGCTCATGGTTGGAGGAAGCACGGTGGGGCAAAGGAGACCGTGAGAGTCCCACCTCCTAAAGCCACGTCCCCTGTTCCTCTCCTCCCACTTGTCTCCAATTTCCTGTTAACAATAGCTTTAACTATGAACACCAGTGACTTAGTCCACTGATTAGTTTAGCACCCTTGAGAGTTAATCATCTTCTTAGGTTAATTCCGTCCAGTAGATGAGTTTAACCTTTATACTATTCTATCAGTTTATTGAAAATGTAATCTCACAGTTGATAGGTTTACTTTTCACTTTTATAATTTCACTCATGTGTTTCAGTTTATATCATTGATTGTGTAAAATGTACTATCTAGAATTTGTGCCCACTACAGGATTTAATAAGCAATATATATTTTCTCCTACATTGACTAAGACATACTGATTGACATGCATATGGATTTGTTCCTCAAATATCCGCCATGGTTTACAGACACATAAATTCATGTGTCAGTCTCACACTTAAATATTATATTTGCTTCCTTAGATACATTTTTAAAAATCTTATATGGCTATTCATTGGCAGATAACTAATTTTAATTTGGGTGACATTTTCTTACTGTTTTGCATTTTTCCATCCATATGTATCAGGGACCCCTGCAGTGGCTCCCCAGGGTTGTGCAAGGTGTTATCCTGCACAGCAAGAAGAAAAAGCAAGACACAAAATGGCAATGCAAGGGGAAACTGGAATGACCAGTTGTTCATGGGGAACAAGAAGCCACGAGGTAGCCAGAACGTTGACATTTATTGACTGAGGAAAATGGTGAGGGGATTATTGTCTGACTCAGAGGGCCGTGGTAGTCTTATTCTAAGGAGGATCTTTATGTTGATTAGGATGGTGGGGAGAGATGGCAGGTTATTAGGGAGTTTCTGTATTTCAATCTGGCTCAGAAGGAAGGACAAGGAGGGCCTAGGACAGGCCCTAGGCTCAATTTATAACCTGTGGTCTCCAACACTTATCACTATCAAAACCATTTTCTTTAGTTAAAGTATGTAATGGAGGACTCTATAAATATAGATAAATATATCAGAATATTTTCTGTTTAGCTGAAATTGATTGAATGTTCCAAATAAAGTAGTATAAGTAAAAGTGAGTATTTGTTACCACATGAGACAGATGTCCAAAGACATCTTGCTGTTGGAATTAGCTAAATCAGTAGTTAAAAGCTGGATTGATTTTTTCTTATTACACTACAATTCTTGATATTTTGATTTCTGACATCAAACAATCAGGGGTAAATAGCAGCTCTGTTACCTGAAAGAACATCTAAAGTTTAAACACATGAAGATGAAGGTTTGTATTTAGAATGAAGGAAGTATTACTGGAGTTCTCCTGTAGATCTCACCTAATTTTTGACAATTACACTTCTGCCTATTATTATAGTAGTCACTGGTAAATGAAATAATCCTTAGGATGAGAAAGATATCACTTTATATTAAAGCACCAGGTAACCCAATACTTGAAAGAAGAAGTTTTCCCGTATTCAGAAGAAAAGAGGTGAACAGAATGTTGGATTGGAAAACAACAAAATTAGTAATACTCTATCTAGGGATAATTTAAATATTTAAACAGATTTATCTCCCCTTTCCATATATGCCTGGTACATATGTCTCCCCTAAAGGTTTATATTTAAATGCTTTATGTATATATACATAAATATATGTTATACTTACATATATAATAATACTATATAATATATAAATGTATATATATGTGTGTGTGGGTGTGTGTGGTGTTCACATAAATAAATAAATAAATATAATATATATGGTACATATTTAGTATAACCAAACAAAAATTTGAGAAAATACTCTGTCTGTAATATGATTTGCTATTGGTTAGACATGTTTTCAGTAATGACTCTTGACATTTTTGTAATTTGACATTTCAAACAAAAAAGCTAGTTTTAAGGTTAAATTTGCTTATTTTTTAAATTTAGCTTTACAGTTTACTAGGTAGTCCTCTTGGCAGGTTATCTTTCTCTGCCACTTTCATTTAATAAGATTTCCTAACTCATGAGAAACGTGTGAAAATAAAAAGGAAAATTACAGTGAAAGCAGCACTGAAAGAGTTTCTCACAATGGAGTTGTGAAGCCATTATGAAAGCAGACTTTACGTACTATTCTGCTGCTGCCTGGACTACGGACTTCAACTCTGGCCTTTCTTTGACCACAGATTTGTTAAGACTTAAATGACGGAACAATTACATTGTTCCAAAAAACCCAAGATTCATTTTAACATGTTTCAAAGTCATGTTTCATGGACATTTCTATTTGACTCATATATTCTTTTTAAAATTTTTTTATCAGCTGTTGTTACCATCCCTTAATTTTTGATAGCATATATCAGTTTTTGCTTTTCCTACCTTCTTAGAAGCCTGATTTAGAGGGGCTGAGGATTTAGCTGAGTGGCAAAGCACCTGCCTGGAAAGCGCAAGGTCGTGAGTTCAATTCCTGGTACTGGAAGAAAAACAAACAAACAAACAAAAAAAGAAGCCTGATTTAGAGATACTGAACCTGTGTCTCCTGAATGTCCACTCTTGAGATCCCAAGTAAAGTTTGTTTTACCTTTCCAAAAGACTTCTCTTTTTCAGTGTTTAGAACTTAGGAAGAAGATTAGGTGCGTAATTTGAGTGATTGACTCACTCTTAAAATAATATATCCCAGAGTGTTCTAAGGAATCCAACTCCCTTGTGACTGAGTTATTAACCAAGTTCCATAGTAGGCCAAAGGAGGGATGATTATTTTCTGAAATGTCAGACCAAATCTGTGATATTTGCTCTATGCCATTATAAAAAATGTAGCATTAAACAATATAAATCAATTTGAATTTTTTTCATTTTAACACAGATATAATTTCCTAAAAACCTGAAATAATTAAGAAACAAATCAAGTTCTCCACTTGATTGCAGACATGAAACTCTTACAATCATCTATAATTTCTTTTCTAAGTAAAAACATACAATGGAAATACTTGAGATTTGATTTCTAGAATATGAACTTTGGTCCTTTATGTATACGTGTCACAATTTTCTATTTACAGATCACTCACAGCAGAAGCTTTTGCAAAGTATAATGAGAAAAAGTAAAACTGCTTGATCAAACTCTTCACCTTAAGTGCTTATGTAAGATGAGAGACAGTGATAGTGAACCCATGTGGGAAAGACAGACACAACGTATGGTCATTCTGGTTGACAGGAAAACAGACCAAAATAAACAAAAGGAATGGACCTAGAATCGCGATTTCCATCTGCTTAGAGTCCTGCTCATACCTGTCCTTCAGAGAGGGCACCGCCACAGCTCAGCAAGTGCAGCGGGCTTCCGGCCAGACATTGATAGGATATCTTAAAATGTTGTATTTGTTGGTTTAATAATCTCCAGGCTGTATTCCAAGAACACTAACCCCCTACAGAAGTGTCAATTAGGCTATCAGAGACTATTTTCACTCTGTGGAGAATATTATTTCAAAAGGCCCTTGTAAAAACAGGGAAAGAGAAACGGACTAAAAAGGCAACTTGAGAGCAGAAAAACAAGCACGCTGAAATCTCTTTTCCTTTTAAAAATACCAATTGAAACCGAAAATAAATGGACCATCACTATTGTGCTTTACATGTCTATAAAACAATGCTTTTTATGTCCATGATACATGCCCATAAAATAAAACAAAATAAAAATAAAAACCTTATACCCTTTGGAATTCCTCTGAAAAATTAAAAAAAAAAAATCAAATATAAACCTGTCTAGTTTGAGCAGAAAGTCTTATTAAAAGGCTATGGCTTGGTTTATGGCATACAGTATTTCAGAATTTCTCATGATATATTTTAAACAATTCTTATCAAGTTTTACCAGAAAATATTTACTGTTAGCAGTATCTAATCACTGAAAGGCCAACCACATGATATAAAAAACTCCAAAACATAACAGTATAAAAACAAAAATGAATGGTTGTAGGAAAGTCTTCAGCAAACTGAAGAAATAAGTAGGATTAATCATCAGCTCCTACCTCTTCACGCACACGTTTTAGGAGAAAATCAACAAAAGACTGAAGATCCCAGTAACGTCTCTAATCATGGTAGGAGGCTGATTTAGGGAGGACCTTGTGCTGTCCCTCCTTTGGCACAGAAAAACTTAAAATAGCTGGTCAAGAAAATAAGTGGCACAGTTATCAAACTGAAGTTTGGCCCTTTCTGACAGAAGTTAAAATCATGAAATAAATAAAAAAAACTTGATCAAATGATTTAATGATTAGAAATGTAACTTCATGAAGATAGTATGTCCTCTAAATAGGTGAGGAAAATCTAATTTAGAACTGACAAAAATCTCACGGCCAGTAGCAAAAACAGGGTACTCTAAAGCAATGCTAGTTCATTTATTTACTAACTGAAATGTCTTTGACAGTTATTTAAATTTGCTATGCTAGGCTTTCTTATTTATAGAAGATGGGTGATAATGGCATGCATTTCGTTTTCTTTCTTTCTTTTTCTTTGGAACAGGGAATTGAACTCAGGACCTTGCACTTCCCCAGTAGGCACTTTTTCACTGAGCTACATCCCCTAACTGCGTTCATTTTAAAGTGTTTTTGCCAGAATTAAATTATTTAGTATTATTTAAAATACTTAAAAGAATGACACATTGTGAGTGCTCAAGTTACTTATTATTATTTCCTCTGGAGCTACACTCTCCTGTGTCTTTGCCATCTCATCAGACTACCAAAATTGGCCAGAGTACAGGTAACACAGTCTCTCCTCTCCCTGTTACAAATGGAAAACAATAGCTAACTGCTTTCCACTAGAGAGAGAAGAGAGTCAACTGATTATCAACACATCAGAGAAGAGAAAGAATACTGAAATAGAATCTTCCACATTTATGACATTAAAAATAAACTTTGCAAATTCTAACAGTGAAATGAAAAAGAATATAGTGTGTAAACCCCAAATAAAATTTAAGAGGGATAAAAAGAAATTCTTTACATTGATGGATTCCATTGTTGGGAACAATTTAAATGATGTATTTAATTAAAATAGTTCAAGATTTAAAAACTGTAGAATTAAAAGTTATATTGCTGCTGTAAAGATGGGAAGACCAATCTTATTAGATATGTTAAACGTTTCTAAGAAGCACAAATAATACAGGATAAATGCTCACTGTTATACAGAAGTAGTATTAAGATAATGGCAACAAATATAGAAGTAAATGATAAATCAGTTATTGAAACTTAAAGAATTATGCAGATTTGCATGGAAATAAACAGAAAAGTAAACCATGAACAAGAAAAAGTCAGCTATCATCTCCATCAATTTCCAAAGATAGAAAAAGTAGAGTGTATATCTGAGAGGAAGTATTAGGCAAGGTGGTGATTAATGAAAATGTTAAGGAAGTAAAAAGGAAATAATTAACAGTTGTCAAATATGGAAATCCACCACCTAGTACAGTACGTATTGCACAGGAGCTCCTTTGGAAGAGATGAAAGGATTCTGATTTTTGCTTTTGTTTTCTCTCTCTTTTTTAAATTTTTTTTTTTGTGTGTGCTGGGAATTGTACCTACAAGCACTAGGCAAGCACTCTACAACTGAATTACATTCTGCGGCCACTTAATTTCAGTTAAAAAAGAGTGGAATGAAAAGCTCAGGAATAAAGAATACACAATGAAATGACCAGGAATTAGGTGATTATGAATTGAATATTTAACAAATTTCATACAAAGATTAGCACTGCGGTGTTATAAATACAAAACTGTACTTCAATGTTAAATTTTGAATGGTAAAATGATACTAAGAATAATTAAGGAGTTTGGTATGACAAATAAAATCAAGTATGATAAAATGTCAACTTTTAAAGCATCAATTTAAAGATTTTAAATTTAAAACAAGATTTACAAATTTTTAAATATATTTATTTTGCTTATATAGTATTTTCCCAGAAATAAAAGACCATCTGGCAATATCTACATATGAAGATAAAAGTGTCTTGCGTGCAATGATTTTTTTGTAAGAACTTTAAATTGTGTGAATAGTAGGCATCTTTCTAAACATAACTAAAATCAACTTTGTAGTAAGTTAAAAAAAAATATTAGGGGGCTGGGGATTTAGCTCAGGGGCACAGTGCCTGCCTGGCAAGCACAAGATCGTGAGTTCGGTTCCCAGTACCAGAAAAAAATAACAAAAACAAAAACAAAAAATATAAATAAAATAAAATATTAGCAGGAAATAGATATGCCAGATTTTAATGTGTTAAATTCTTGTTCGTACAAATTGTCATTTTCATTGTAGATTCTGGTTCAAAGTGGACATTTTTATGCTTTTATTTTATAAATTTATTAAATATAAACATTATAATGTATTATATAAATGAATATCTTTGAATTATTTTAGCAATGATATGATCTTCATAATTGTTGACTATTACAGTAAAAATGTTTTCTATGACTTTTCAGAATTTTTAATTTGCTTTTTACAATAATTTTATCAGCTCTTTAGCTATGTGTATAAAAATATCCTCGTATGTCTCTCAGGTGGTTGATCACACAGAGTGTTCTAAACTATGCCTGTTAATTTAACATCATTTTAATTGAAAATACCAATAAACAATTATTTTCTTTTCATTTCATAGTATAGTGTTCCACAATTAATAACCTACTGGACTGTGTATAAAGAAAGATGTTACCTTTATTTTCTTTTTCATTAGCTCTCATCCTTGCCATGAGGGAGAAAATGTTATTTAATTCAGAAAACTTATACCTCATTAAAATAATTAAGCAATAATTTTGCTTTTTCTTCTAATTCCTTTAGAAAAGGAAGCATGAAAAGCTTTTCTGCATGTGCTCTTTCTCTTTTCTGAATGTCAGTGGCTATTACTGTTTTATCTTCTATCTCATCATTTTCCAATGGTATTTACCTCCTCAAGAAATAGAATATTTTCTTTAGCTGTCAAGTATGTCAGTGTGTCAA
>NW_004955405.1:24665490-24688702 GCF_000276665.1 Chinchilla lanigera | reverse complement strand
AGAGCTTAAGGCACCAGTAGAAATTTGAAGGTTTGGTGCTGCAAGATAGATGCCTGGAGATGAGCATCCAAAAGTTATGGCAAAGACGGGAGCTTCTACAAAGAAGCAGAAGCCAGAACTCCTTCTTTGCATTTTTATTCTATCCCAGGCTACAAACCTCTTAGATGGTGCCACCCACAGCCAGGGTGGGTCGTCCGTCTTCAGGAAATTAGTCAATGAGACACCTCCAGAACAGTGCTAAAAAAGTCAGCTCTATGTGTCTTGATCAAGTTGACACTACAACTAATTATCACAGTCAGTATTTGGAAAACCACATAGTTTTCATTTTTTATATAAATATTTGCTGTGGTCTCAATGTATCCCCCAAAATTCATTTACTGTAGCTTTAATCCTCAATTTTATAGTAAAACATATATATATATATATATAAATAGCTGTGATAACTGTATTGCTGATGTCTGATGGTGTATTGAAATGAACAGTTAATGCTTACAGTTTTTTATGTTCTGATCGATTGTGCATGCTTGTGTCTGGTGGTCTGAGCAACTGATCTGAGGGTAACAATATGCAATGGAATTACAATGGTGAACTCCTACCATCTTGTCTAGTGAAACTCTGTATTATCCCTACTGTTCTATCAAAGAATTATTTTCTTATTCCCTGTAATGGTTTGAGCAGTCTTTCATTCTTACATCTGGTAACCTGAGCAGTGTAGATGAGGATAGCGATATGCAATGTAACAACCACTCTTGATTCGTATTATACTGTCTTGAGACGCTGTATCACTTTGAATGTTCTTGCTTCGATTTGCTTATGTTTGTGATAGTTATGCTGCTACTGTTCTATTTCTTTGTTTGTTTCTCAATTACTACTCTCTTTTAAAAAAAAGGCTCCACAGAGCAATAAAACATTCATTTCTAAACAAAAAAATATTTACAGTGTACGAAAATATGACCTTTGGGAGGTGTTTATGTCATGAGGGTTCTTCCCTCATGAAAGGGTTATCATTGAAAGAGAGCTACAGATAGGGAATTTGTCCATTTTTGCCCACCCATCTCCTGTCATGTGAGGACAAAGTAGAGCAAAGCAGCATTGCAGGCACCCTCTTTGAAATAAAAGCAACCCTTGCCAGATATCAAACATGCTAGGCTCTCAGTATTGAAATTCCTAGCCTCAGGGGCTGGGGATTTAGCTCAGTGGCACAGTGCCTGCCTGGCAAATGCATGGTCATGAGTTCAATTCCTGGTACAAGAAACCAAACATCCCCCTGGCAAAAAAACAAACAAACAAACAAAAAATTCCTAGCTTCTAGAACTCTTAAGAGAATAAATTTTATTGGGTTTTTTTTTTTTTTTTGGTTGTTTTTGTTATAAATCACCCAACGTGCAACGTGCTATTTTTCATAGCAAGAAAAAATGTTCCAAGACAACATTGTTTAATAGATTTCAACTGAGCAGTCAGCTTATTATTTCAGCAGTCTATTATCAATCTGTCAGAAATAGGGCTGAATCAATCTTGTATTCTTACATCTAGTAATCAGAACACCTTTGTTGAAGAGAACAATATGTAATATAACAACCATTGTTAACTTCCTATCACCTTGTTTTGAAATCCTGTATCAGTTTTATTGTTTTTGTGTTGTTTTGTTTTTGTCTTTGTTGTTGTTATTTTATTTTCTTTTGTCTTTAAAAAATAAAATAAAAAGAAACATGGCAGAGACAAGGACTGAGACACAGGATTAGATAAATATTATCCAAATATACTTAGGTGAGGTAAATTTTTTAAAAAACACCAAAAACCTAAAATATTGTGCCCATAATTTATACAAAGACTAAGCTAATTTAAGAGTCCATTCAGTAAAATATTAGTGATCATGATGAGAAAATAAAAAACAGCAACAAAGAAGAATTTACAGGTTCTAAAAATTCATTGCTTTCAATATATTTTTATTTCTTTGCTAAAATTAATCTTGAATTATGCAAATTTGAAAATATGTAGTGAGAGTTCTACTATGAATTCAATTATAAATTTTATTTTTGGAACCGTAAATGCTATGATTAAAGGTATGGGTTAAAAAGAGGTTTATCCTTAGGTATTAATTCCACTCAAGTTGGGTAAATCAAGTTGTAGTGAATATCTTTGGAAATTTTTTAAAAAACTGGTAAGAAAATTTTGAATTGAGAATAGATGTCCTGTTTTCTTAAGCACTGAAAATTTCAGTTTAAAAGATGAAAACTGGAAAAGAGACACTATCAAGTTAAACAAAAAATGACATTGTTGCTGTTGTATTTCCTGGTATGAAAAATGAAGGTTGACATCTCACTCCAATTTGTGGCTTTCACAGGGTGCAGTTAAAAGAGCAGTTGTCCTATATAACTGTCTTATATTTTTGTGACACTAGGAACACCTTAGAACTACTGTACAGATAAATCTGCCCCTTCTACATAATCAATAACTGGATTCAGGACTCTTTCCAATACTGTTTAGAGAGATGTGAAGACATGGCTTAAAATTTTCTGCAAGAGAAATTATGTTCCTCAAACGAATATTATGATTTCCAAGAATCTTTGAGTAACCAAAAGGGTTGCAAATATTATAATAAGGAAACGTAATACAACATAATGTACTAAGAATAGAGAATATAGTCTAAGAATATATTAAAATTTTGATTATTTTTCTAAGATTTGTTTCTGCCAATGTCTTGTATGCAAAGAATATTAAAGTATTACAGTTTTGTTTTTTGAAAATTTTAAATTCATAGTTTTATATAGTATGCCAAAATCAACTATAATGGTGTATCTTATCTACCTACATTCTTGTGTAATAATAGCAACTATGTAACACATATAAAGCATATGGGGACATTTGTCTATGTGTGCATATATATTAATAATAATGCTTTTATTCTGCAATATATACTCGACCATTTCCACAATTTCTTTGAAATTTTCCTCGGAGATCTGATCTAAAAAAATTTCTCCGGGGTTACATTGTGGTTCAGTGGCAGAGCATGTACTTAATATGTGCAAGGCTCTGGGTTTGATACCTAAGAGCCCTCAAAAAATAAAATAAATTAAAAGTGCTTCAATATTTGTTTTAAATAGAATGCATAGAAAGTGATTTCTTTAAGAGCCCTCTGTTTTGACCAATTTTATTCTGTCCTGATAGGTAACACAGGAACCTATGGTAGCCACCAGCATGGATGCAGTAATTTGTCTCATTGAGGCATAAATACCTATTCCTAAAAAGCAGTACGTTCTTACATAGCTCCAATTCTAACAGTAATTTTATGGTATTTTTAGAATCTTATAATAGATTTTAATTATCTATTTGATGATGATATAATTACTTGTCTCGGAAAGATGGAAGATACGGTTTGAACATGAATCCTAAAATAAATACGAAGGATCAGAGGCACTCACACTTAGCAGGAGTATATAATTATCTGCAAAAACTGCCACATATTTAATAGATTTTGGATTTTAGATTTTAGATGGAAGTTTGAATAGATGAGTATATATTACAACTTGTAAAAGATGTATAAACATTCACAGACCATGAGTTCAAAGGTACAAATTTAGGGTCATGGTTATTACTCAGATGTTGAGGCAAATCCATTGGCAAACCTGGGCCTTAGATCAACATCAGTGAAACCGTAAGGAAAATTTAACAACTGATCTGTGTACTACTGGACATTATAACTAGTTCATCCAAAAATTTAACCAGTTGGTTTATGAATTTTAAAGTTTGGCTTCTTCTATGTAAATTTTAATAATCTAGGAGATGTAATCAAATTATAGACCGATATATAAATTTTATAAAAATATTACAATAAAAGATACACTGCCATTAAACTCAAAATACACCCCCTTGCTTTGAACATACTTACCTGATCATTCTTGCTGCTTTCTGAAGCAGTTCAGTTTATGAAGTCATGTTTCTTGAGAATCTAGTTGCACAACCATGGGTCCTCAGACATACTGAATCAGTTCTAGACATTTCCCTTTCTTGGTCGTTTTAACTTTGGGGAAAAGCCACACGTCAGGAGGTGCAAGATCCAGTGAAGAATGTAGAGGTGGGGGAGCTGGGGATTTAGCTCAGCGGCACAACGCCTGCCTGGTAAGTGCGAGGTTGTGAGTTCGATTCCCTGTACCGGAAAAAAAAAACAAAAACAAAAACAAGAATGTAGAGGTGAGGACTTTATCGTATTTTCATTTGATAAAAAATTGCAGTAAATGCTTGATTGACTCAGAGTGATCATAAAATACAGTGACTTTAAATTTTAAAAATTATTACCTCAAAATACACATTGTCATTAATCCCCTTCAGAATACTTTCTCTTGCTTTGAATTCACTTATCTCATCATTCTTAGCAACATGCATTTAACTGTAATAATATTTTTAAAATTAAAAGATGTGCTCTGTCTTTTGAACACCTCTCTTACTTTTAGTAAAAATTTTCTTAAAATGATAATAATCTAGTTGACTCTTTGAACTTACTACTTATCTTCATATCATCTTTCTTTCCTTTCTATCATAATGCTTTCATTTCCCCTATGCTATACAAAATAAGATTTTCAGTCTCAGAAATTTCACCTAAGTGCACGGCTAATCACAGACTAAATGGGCATGTGAAGAATAAAGTTATGGTACATGTCAAAGGTTTTACATCTTATTGCTTGCTTTTATGTGTTTGTCACCACCATCAATCTCATCATCATCAGACCACGTGTGTGTTTGTGATATGTCAGTGTTTGGTACTGTTTGTGTATGTGTATAATTTCGTAGATGTATGTATATAGTATAGTCTGTGTGTACTGTGATATGAAGCTGTATGGTAGGAACACAGTGTAGTATATGTAGTGTGATATATGTGAGTTGTGTGGTGTGTAAGTGTATGAGATGTGTATGCAGTGTAGTATATGTGTGCATATGTGTAGTGTGGGATGTGTGTATGTGGTGTGCATATGTATGCAGTGTGACATGTGTGTCCATATGTAGGGTGCTGTGTATGTATGCACATGTAACACGCATATTTTTATTTATATACAGAAAGCCTAGATGGCAGTTTTTTCCAAAAATGGCCATTTAATTCAATCTTTTACCAGACCACCAAGCTTTCTCCACATCAGCCATAAGTCTATTTTACTTTCTTATTATTCATATTCTTCCTGGAGTAGCACTTTTAATTTCTTTTGAGAATTTCTCTTCTGTGCTCACAATTTGATAGCTGACACAAGCAACCCAACCCCACGTTCTACATGCCTTTCTCACTAACTTAAATCATTTGTAGCTTTGGATATAAAGTGAGTCACACACAATTCACCTGTTTTTCTTGAACACTTAGAGGCCATTGTGAGGTTGTTAACTGGCCTAGTTTCATATCTTGGGCAGAGGGAGACTTTGAGGAGAAAGAGGAAGAGATGAGGAAACAGACACTGAAAGAGCAATGAGAGTACATACATTATATATTGAATTTTCTGCCTTATATGACATAGAAAATGATACCTCAAAGCACTTACAGCATTAACAACTGATATCACTAAACCACAGACCTTCTTAACACATACGGTGAGAATGAGATTCTCAAATGTGATACAAAGGTATGTTGAGACTTATTGGACATTTCAGGAAAATGATGCTTGGAGACTTGCTTGATTAAAGTTTGTCCTAAATATTCAATTTATAAATGAACAAACAGAACAAAATATAGTATTTACAAGACATAACAAAGGTAAACACAATGATGATATGTCGCTGTATAAAACTAAAATTTTATCATTTTCTTATGTGAAATGCCCATTAAGCAGTAGTTTGAGAATCTCATTATCATTGTCATTCAGGGCCTCAGAATTATAAAGCTTCCCTCCAGTATGTCTTTATGATCTCGAGGACATAAGTGCAAATAATGCCTTAGATCATAACGTATTTGCCTGAATATAACACATTCTAATTTCAGTTATCAAAGAAAGTCAGTTTTTCAGAACTACTAGCAAAATAAGTGAAAAGGCACAGTCCTACCACCTATGCCAGAGGACAGCCTGAGGATAAACTTCTTGACAAATACTGCATGGTATAGCTGGTATAAGAATAACACGAGAGGGATGACAGTATGAATATCCCACTGGTGACATTAACATAGATGCTGCTATAATGGATGGTGGAATTTTGTTTGGAGATGAATATATCTTTTTTTATTTGAACATTAAAATTTCATTACTTTAAAAATGCCTTTTTATTCACCTGGTGAATATTTTGTTCATTCTTAAGTCCCCAATCATATTTCCTTTTCTCTTGGAAGTCTTTGCTGACACACTAAAGTTGCAATAATCACTTATTTTTTTGTCAAATCTCTGCTTGCTTTTCCTGTTTTGTATCTATCGTGCTTAACTGTCATTTATTTATTTATTTATCTGACTCCCTCCCTGAATGTCATGTACTCTGACTGCAGAGACTGCTTTATTTCTCTTGCTTTCTCAGCGTGTAAGTGATACATGGAATATACAGCATTTTCAAATTACATTGAATCATTTATTATATTCTGTGAGCACTACTTTTGAAGAAAAAACATTTGGTTACTTGTTGGGAAGAGGACATTAAACGTTAGAAAAATGTGTGTTACTAGAATAAGGGGAAAACTTGTTTAGGAAATTGTTGTGGATGAATTCTAAAGAGTACTGCTTCATCCATCTGATACATGAATTCTATAGCAAGAATTTCAATTAGTTATACTTTAGGAGTTAGGTTATTATTTTGGAGAAGAGACTATCAAGAATA
Organism: Chinchilla lanigera; assembly: GCF_000276665.1. Taxonomy (NCBI): domain Eukaryota; kingdom Metazoa; phylum Chordata; class Mammalia; order Rodentia; family Chinchillidae; genus Chinchilla; species Chinchilla lanigera. The sequence continues at coordinate 24,681,925 of NW_004955405.1, read as the reverse complement.
AAATTGAGGAATCTAACTTTTGTTGTATAAAATTTGTAGGTTGAAAGCATTCACTGAAAGAATATTTAAAAATTCAAAGCACTTTGTGTTTAATATGAAAAATGCAATCCCTCTTTGTCATCACTTAAATAACTTCACTGCTCTTAAAAAAAGAAAATAATGATGTGTACTTTCATAGATATACTAAAAGATTAGGCTTCTGAAGGCTCATCTCAGATGAAATTGTTAAGTCTCCTAATTAGCATTACTTTAAAAGTGAAAATGTAACAGTTTGGCTAACCTCTGTTGGTAATATGTAAATAAGAGTTTTAGCCTGGTATGGTGACTCATGCCTGTAATCCTAGCACTCAGAAGCCTGAGGCAGGAGGAACCTTGCAAGTTCCAGACCATCCTGGGCTACAAAGTGAGCTCAAGGTCAGCCTGAACTGCATAATGAGATCCTGTCTCAAAAAAGACAAAAAAAAAAAAAAAAAAAAAGAGATTTAACTCAGTCCATGTTATGGATGCCAAGCTGGGATGAATACTGATGAAATGACATCACAATTGCTCAGTTGCTTCAGCAATCTTATTGCAAAGCCAGTTAATTCAATCTGAAGTTCTTGGACTCTAGCTAAAGTAAAAGTATGTGGGGATGAGTATGTCTGTCTACTGTGAATTGATTGTATACAGATAAATGGTATATCCCAAAAGAATGTAGAATGCATTTGTATAATAGGTTACCTTCTCCTTTGCACCATAATATGGAGCATGATTTTGTTTGTATGAGAAAAACTTCCGTGTAAAATTAGAATTGATGTGGGAAGCCTTTATTTTTAAAACATTGCAAAGTGTAGTAGGCCCATGACAAGCAGAGTTACAACGAAGCAATTAGGTACTAGATTGATCCAAAAGGCCCTTGTGATCATCACCGAAATGTGATGTGCTTTAGAATATTGTTCAGTAGTGTAGGAATTAGCACAATGAATTCAGAGTAAAACTTTGAGATTCAATCTGTTTAGTGCCTCAGCAGTAAGCCAAATAACTTAGTTGTCTCATTTTTAAATGTGTTGATTGTTTTCTAAAAGTTCACTCTTTGAAGCTCCCGTGGCGCAATCGGTTAGCACGCGGTACTTATATAACAGATCACTCTTCTTTAAAGAAAAAATCTTGAATTTTAACTATTCTGATATAGTTATAGTTGTAGGTATAATATTCCTCCAGCAAATAGTCATGAATGAAACTCTTAGCAAAAGTGGTGAAACACCTAAAGCTAGTGAGGATGGCATGATCTTGTTTAGTTCTGTCTGCTAGAAAAAGCATGATATATACACACACACACACACACACACACACACACACACACACACATATCCTATCCTCAGGAATGCTTCCTGTAGATACTGTTCTAGGTCCCTGAGGGAGACAGATATTTGTGTACAGGGCCAAACCATGTACTAACATTATCAGTAGCTGGTCTTTGTTCCACTCACTTCATGCAGTTACCTGAAATGATGATTATATGTGAATCATGGAGACTAAATCTACAGGAAAATAAAATTAGGTTGAGTGAATTCCATAAGCTGTTATCCATAGTTCTTCACCTCTTCACCCTCATTTGGGTCTATAGATCCTAAAGTGTTAAAGGCAAAATGAGATGAAGGATGCCTTCTTTGGGATGGAAGATTTAGTAACTCTTTCAAAGTGTTCAGAGCTAAAAAATGATTTATTAGAATTATAAGATAGAATATATTTTATTCTTCTCTCTGCACAATATAAAGTATACCTTGGATTGAAATAGGTTACTTGAGAATCAGACGCTTGGGGTACTCCTCATGTAATTATCAAACAGTTCCTCTCCTTAATCTCTGCTAAGGAATATAACAAGCTGTGTGTATCTTAAGCATGTGTTAATAATAGTTCTCAACATATATTCTTTAGAAGGGAAAAGCAGATTCTTTGTTTTCTGCACGCATTCTCTTTTCCCTAAAAGACTTGACTTGGCATGTACCTCATGTGCAGTGTGAATTTTTTATTTGCTATAAAATTTGGAGATTCATTTCTAAAAATAGTATGGACTTACAAATTGCTAAGCTTGGAACTTTAATTTTCATATTTTTGTTTTACCTGCTTTTACAATTGAAGTACTTTATGTTGTTATAATGAGTCTTTAAGTAATAAATTCCTTTTTGAAGAAGTCTATTTGTATATACGTATTTATGCATGTATGTGATGTTTGTGCAATTGATGAAACAGATATGTTTAGTTTTATATTCTTAAATAAATATTTTTAGCTCTTTTGACTGCATGGAAATTACCTTGACTAAAAATTAATATAACTCCCTGTATAAACAATAAGTTCACTGATTTCTTTTTAACCGATGTAGGAATCTTGCTGTCATGTAAATGATCTAAGAGGGAAAAGGAAGTTGAGAAAGAAATAGACTTTTAGGGGCTTGGGGATTTAGCAGCACAGCACCTGCCTGGCAAGCGCAAGGTCATGAGTTTGATTCTGGGTACCAGAAAAACAAACAAACAAACAAGAAAAAACGAAAAGAAATAGACTTGTAAGACAAAAGAAACAAAATAGGAAAACTAAATAACTATAGAAGTACAATACAAATGTAAAGTCACTTACTTAGTAAGAATACTAAGATAATAGTAAAGGCTAAAATCTTAATCTCCTAAAGGCTAGTTTTTCTCACAGTTATGGAACAATAACCTTCTTTTTCTTAATTTTCCAAAAGATAAAAACAGGCTTACTGAAGTATAATTTGGATAAAAAGTCACCATTTAAAAGTACACTGTTCACAAATTTTTGAAAAAAGTATGAGGTCATCAAAACACCACCACACTCTACTACAGCCTGTAGCCATGACTGATTTGATTTTCAGACCTATAGTTTACCTGTCCTTACCGTCATACAAGTAGGATTTGTAACAGGGGAAGAGGATGTTGGGGAGGGTGGAGAAGAAAAGGGTGACAGAATTAGGATGGGAAGAGGAAGTAAAAGTTCCAAATTGCTAGGATTTCAGGCACATGCTAACATCCCCAGTCTGACAGTACACAGTTTTAGCTTTAGTCATTGCAGTAAGGATTTGGTAGTATCTCTCTATGGTTTTATTTAACCTTAGACACTATGACTTGAGAATATTTTAATGTGATCATCTGTCATATATTTCATGAATTTTCTTCCAAATTTCATATTTTATTAAGTTGCTTGCTTATTTTTGAGATTTGGAAAGTCTCTTTAATTACATTTTGTATACAGAACCAAATATATGTTGCATAGATTGCTATTTTGATTGTGAAACTCAAATTTCGTTCTCTGTAACATGGCATTCAAAGATCAGAATTTATAAACTTTCAGACATTAAAGTTTTATACTTTAATTTAAATGTTTCCAAACATAGCTTCCTAAAGTATCTCATAAATATTTTCATATGTCATTGTCAGGTCTTTTTTAATTTGAGCTCATACATTTATATAGACAATTCATTCTGAATTAATTTCTATATATGGTATGATGAAGGATCAAAGTTAGCGTATTTGTGTGTTTACATATGTCTATACATCATTTGCATATGTCTATACAGCATTTTTTACACTGATTTGGCTAGAACTTTATTAATTATATTGGTCTTTTTAAAGAACCAATGTAATTTATTTCCTATTTTTTCTATCATTGATTTCTGCCCTTACATCTACTTTCTTTTCTTGTTATGTTTAGTGGTTACTGTTCTAGCTATGGTTTTTCGATGGAAGCCACAGTCTCTAATACGATAATTATATTTTGTTTTCTAATTTAAGCATTTGATTTTATAAATTTACTTCTAAACTGCTTTAGCAGCATGCTATAGATCTTATTGCTAGCATTTCCATTCAGTTATAAGCATGTCTAATTTCCTAACACTTTCCTGTATGATGATGTATTGTTTTTAATTTACAAATATAATCAGTCATTATAACTTACAAATACAGTCTGTCATTTCATGTCATTGTGTGTTCTATAAAGACATAATCAACACTAAACTGGTAAATGTAAGATTGTTACTCTTCAGAGACATATGTAAAGTGAATATATGTGTATGTGAATCATATTTCAAGTGGATTTTATTTTATATTAAAACAATTCAATCGTCCTCCAACTTGCTCAAAAACCACATCACTATATCTCTGGAGGAGATGACTCAAGAAGTTATTTAGTTTTCAAATATCTGGGGACTTTTCCAGGTAGCTTTCATTATTGGATTTTATATATGATCATTTATAGTTTTCATTCACTAGTGATCTTCACCCATTCTTTATATGATTTAAACTTTTAAAATTTATTTAGCTGATTTTAAGTCCCAAATTATGACTTACATTTGTAAATGTTCTTGATGTACGAGAAGATGATGCCTGTCTGCTGCTGTGAGGCTGTGTTTTATAAACATCAGTTAGGTCAAGTTGATTCATGTTGTTTCTTACGTCTTCTATATTTTTAGTGTTTTCCTGTTTCGTTATTCTGTTAGTTATTGAGAAACTGAGATCACAATATTAAGTAAGGTAAGCCAGACTATCTTGGTTTATATCTAGATGTCCACCCAAAGCCTCAGGTGATCACAGGTGTGGGTTTTTGGACACAGCTGGATCAAGTTGCATGATGCTGGGATTAAGTTGTCCCACTTGGGATGTGGGTGGCACTGCTCCAAAGGCAGGTAGCCTGCATGACATTTAAAGGCAGACTTGATTGCTGCTGTTGCTGCTTCCTGTTTTCCTGCCTTCTGCCTGCCTTCCCTGGATGATTTCTCATCGTGATGCCCCTCTGCCATGCTACCTGCCTTGGAGCCAACTGACTATGGACTGAACCCTCTACAAACTATGAGCTGAAATAAACCTTTCCTCCTTTAACTTTGGATATTTGGCATTTTGTCTCAGCAATGGGAAAAGTAACAAAGACACAGGTACACAAGCTTAAATATCATATGGATTCTCTTACATAAGAAGTCAAAAATATAAATAAAATACAAAATAAATAATAGGCAATAAAAATATCAAGATGGATCTTCAGTGTATGGGAAGAGAAATAAGATGTGGAGGGAAGTAGGGAGAGAAGACAGTGAAATCAGACTTTTTAAGAAGTGTGGGATGGGGGATTGTGAAGTTTTGTGCACATGCCACAAGTCTCTACAAATAATTTGATATAAATATGAAGATGTCCAAGAGAAGCAGGGAGGGGAGGGTGGGGAGGGAAAGGGAATATAAAATGAATTAAGGCATGTCATGTTCGTGTACCAACTTCCCGGGATGAATGAAATGTAATCAATCTGGACCACAAATAGGTAACAATAAAACAAAAAGATTATAAAATTTATTTGAATTTCTGGCTCTAATTGTGTAATCTGTTCCTTTTCATAAGTCTATTAGTTTTAAAGTAGTTTATATGTGTGTATATATATATATATATATATATATATATATTTAGTATTGTAATTTCCTTTTGATGACTGGGACCTTTATAATTATAGAATTATCATCTTTATCCCTCACAATATTATTTGACTTAAAATCCCTTTGATATGACATTAACACAGCCAATTCAGCTTTCCTTTAGATAGTGTTAACATGGCTTCTGCTTGGCTGAACTTATATTTTAATCCATCTTTATAAATTTAAAAATTGGTTTCATGTAAGCAGCATGGTTTGAACCTTGACTTTTTTCTCTAAATCTAAAATATATTTGTTGTTATTCTTAGGTCATTCATTAACTTACTGTAGCTGTTAATGTGTTTAATTTAAGCCTAACATCTTCCCAGTGATTTTCTATTTGTCTCCTTGTTTCCTCTTTCATTTCTTTTCTACATATTTTGAATAAATTGCTTGATTTTCATGACCTTGTGGTTTCATCTTTTGTTGTTGACCTAATTGGAATGAGTTCTTTTATTACTGTGTGTGTTTGTGATACATACATCATCAACTTTGCTTGTTCTCAGGGTTTCACAAAAAACTGTAACTGTACCACTGCATCTTTTGGCTCTGTAGGTTCTAGGGACGATCATGGTATTTCTCAGCCTTTGTAATTATATTAATTACTTATAACAAATTTTTCAGTTTCCCAGGAAAGTGATAACTAATTCCATGTCTTTAGAGGAAGGAGTTAAGTTTGATGCATATTTTATCAAGAGAAAAAGCAGCCAAGAGAAAAAAATGGGACATCCTCATAAGAGCCTTTAGGAAACACTGGTTGCAGAATTTGAGTTTGCATTTTTTTTGGAGTGAAACTAACGATGCTGGGCTTTGTTATGGGGTAAATGCAGACCAGAAATGAAGAAAATCTATGCTTTGTTTTGGTACATTTATATTCACAGAGTAGGAAATTCAATAAAGTTCAAAGATGTGAATCTGTAAAGTACGTATAGTGGGTAATGCTATTTTTCACAGAAGTGATGTTGAATCGCTGTTGTTGTTTGGACAATGTTCGTGTTTTTGTCTGTGTTCGGGCATGATTATTGATTGATCCAGTTTCTGTTTTTGACCAGAAGAGTCGTGAGTGTTCTTGTTTGATGTTGGAATTCTGTGATTTTTTATTTAATGTTCAGCGAGATAACACAAAACCTGATTGTGTCACTCTAATTTTTAGCCTTCAGAGCCTATATTTCCATTTCTCTATTTTCTAAGCTTAGCATGTTATTATTTTAGCTATAATATGAAAAATTATTATACTATATTATCACTTTCCCTCTCATTCCTTTTTATTGATCATACATATTCCTTAGATACATGTATAAACTCCATCTCAAATTATTAAATTATTCCTTTAAATATTTTCATTTGAAGAGGTTTTAAAAATATTTAATATCTACCCATATATTTATACCCACATGACAATCCTCACTTTGGGGGTAGATACAGATTTCTGTCCACTCTCATTTCCATATGCCACGGACATTTTCTTTCACATGTCTTATAGTATGTATTTACTGACAACAACATTTTAAAGCCTTTTATATCTAAGAATATTGATTATTATTCTCATTTCTAAAAGACTTTATTTAGGCTAAATATTGTTAGGATTTTAACTTTTTGTTTTTTAGTCCATGATGTGCCCATATTGGGTTAAATATTAGCATGCCTGTGTGTGTGTGTGTGTGTGTGTGTGTATGTGTGGGTGTGTGTCAGTGTTTCTAGAGATTAGCATTTGAATTAATAGAGAAAGTATAGCAGCTTGTTCTCTCCAAATGAAAGTAAGCTTCATTTCATCTAACTAAAGGTACTGCTCAATGTTCAAAATTTAAACAAGGTGCACAAATCCTGTTCTCCTCAGTATCTATTTTACTACTAGCAACACCTAATACTTTACTGTTTATGTACTATTTTATGTCAAAATTTGTTTAGATTTTAACTCTAGACATTTAATTTGGTCCCTTTATATAGCTTTTAATTCTTTAATTTTTCTACACCCTCCGTTACATTTTTGATATGTAAATTGCAGTATGATAACTGAAATATCCTTGTCTACCAAATCTTTCACTGATGTTGTACTCTGATCTGTTTAACTTCATTGATTTATCTAGTCAATACTGGTAATATTTTTCTTTATTTCTTTTATGCACTTCTGTAAATTTTGTATTGGATGTGAGAGATGCTGTTTTATTTTAATGAGTATTGCATGTTTTTGTATTCCTCTAAATAGCCCTGATCTTTGCAGTGTTTAACCATTATTTGAAGTCAGTTTAAAATTTTGAATCTTTTTTAGAAGATAGTTCAGACAGAAATAGAGCAACCTGTATTCTAGGACTAGTTTTGTTCTACGAGTGAACATCTTCTAGATATAAAATCCCATGTCTAAGAATTAAAAGATTATTTTCACAATACCATATGAAAACAAGTGATTCCTGACACTTTGGTATCTTTTCTAATTGTTTTTTATGCCCCACTCCCACCCCAGGCCTTGCGTATTTTCTTCACAAGCATTATTATTTTCAGCTAGGTGTGAAATCATAACCAAGCACAGGCCTTTCTTGAGAGCTACTTCCTGCGTTAATCTTCTTGCTATACCTGGCCTGCACTTTCTATCTGCCTTGTTCTCCCCAGTGTACCAGCTGTCTCCTCCACTCAGGGAAATTCTGGCTTTGCTTTGGTTCTAGCCTCTTTCTCTGTGGAATGGGGATACTCTAGGCATTAGGCTGAAGAAATTATTAGACTAAGCTCATTTCTTTTCTCTCTTACAGAGATCTCTGTCATGGGCTAACATATAAATGTCTGAAAATGCTTGTTTCATATATACTGTATTTTCTTAGTTATTTCTTGGAGAAAAATTTAAATACATTCTACTGAACTGGCAAAAACCTCAAGTTCTCTCCTCTTTTTATCTCTTTCTCTTAAAATGCAAATGGAGATTTTCAAAAGTAATTTAAAATGCTCTGTTTATCTAGTAGTCTGACAAACTCTTCAGAAATATGTCTTTTCTCTGATTTGCATTCATTTTTATTAGTTCCTTTTTATTGTTCTGTATATTCTGGTATATTTACTAAATTCATTTGTTCAGACCTGTTCCCCACCATTTCTACAAGATGTTGCCATTATTAGGTGATCCTTGTTTGACAGGGTGATCCTCGCTTGACAGTTCACCTATCTGTTATTATAGATTTTGTTTCTGTTACCTGTTTATTTCTTGGGTTGCTGCTGCTTCTCCTTATGTTTTTTATTTTAAAGACGAAAAAACTACAAAACAACAATGAAGAGAAAATCAGAACAACACAAAAATACCAGAAACGATGCATGACATCAAAACAAAATGATAGGAATTAACAATGATTTATTATTTTGTTTTTGTCTCTTTTTAAAATAAAAAGCAAAATTTATATGTATATACAAGGATAGCTGGAAGAAGAGTATTGCTGAGGTCTGTGGTTTATTGAAAGGAACAGTCAATGCTTAAAATTTTCTTTTTTCTTCACCAACTTTGCAGGCTTGTATCTGGTAATCAGAATGACTGTATGCAATATAAGAAAACAACAGTATGCAGTATAAGAAGCATTGTAGAATTCCTACCATCTTGTATGGTGAAGCTCTGCATCATTTCCAATTTTTTTTTTATTATTGCTTATTACTGTCTTTGACTGCTTGATCAGTCTTACATTCTTATGTCTGGTTGACTGCTGTTCCTTATTGTTCTGTCTTTACTTTCGTATTTATTATAAGGTTATATGCTGATTATGCAAAAGAACTGTAGAAAATGATATAGTACGGTTTAACCCAAGAAAATAGTATGCATTTTTCTCCCGGCAAGTAATGACAGAGATTACATCCATCTAGTCTATGGATGAACTGGAACAGCATTTTATTATTAATTTTTAAGGATACATACATTTCAGTTTCTTAAGTGGGAAACTCCTGCTTCCTTGATCCCATAGTGGTGTCAAAGATCTGAGACTTCCATTTCTTTAGTGCTTCTGCTCTATCCTCAGCTTTCAACAATCCTCCCAAGCTTTACCCACATAAAAGGGTCTCTTTATTCAGCTCCTCTCCAACAAAGTACTGCTGTAGATTACACTGGATAAGAGTTGCCCCGTGGAGATAAAAAGTTTCTTCTTTAATTGCTCCAAATTCAGTGTAAGATAAACATTCTGCATTTGTGCTTTAGAAGCGTAGTTTTCCCAGTAGTGTTCCTAATTACTTCATAAAAAAAAAAATATATGTGGTTTGTCTTCAATAATGGGCAACTTAGGGACTAGGGATATCGCTCAGCTTCACAAGCATCTGCCTGGCAAGCACAAGGTCCTGAGTTCAATTCTCGGTAACCCGCCCCTACAAAAAAAAAGAATGATGGATAACTTAATGTCATTCATTCCATGATTACAGAGGACCGCAGAGAAATGACAGCTAAATCTCTGATATCATCTCTGATTTAACTCAATCATTTAGAAAAAGAATCTAAATATAGATTATAGAGGCAATTGGAGGGATGTAAATGTAAATTAATATTGATTATGTGTTTTATCAATGTATGAATTAGCTATGCATAACAACAGCCTTTTTGTTACTAAGTGCAAACTGAAATGAGTAGAGGTAACTATATGTGGGCCTCACATTCAAATGGTTTTACCAAAAGGTAAGTTTATTTCTACCTATAAATATACATATGCAAACACACACATATACGTACATATTTACATACATATTGACAGCAGAAATGTGGCAAAAAGATAGTTAAATTTAAAGAGAAGAACAGAGTTTACTGTCAGCTCATTTCACTAATTTAAAAGTTGAAAATGTAAAAACTTTGAAAAAATATAATACTTAACTCTATAGAGAATACTAATTATTTTATGAACTATAAAGTGTTCTAATTTAGGTATGTACAGTTGTTATTTGTTATATACTTACACAAAAAATTTTGAAAATATAAATTTGTAAGAACAATAAATAATTAATTCATAAGTAATTTACATTAATTACATTTTTGTATTATTTTACATGTATCATCATCATAGCTGATTACAACAGATCCAAAAGTGTTTTGCAAAGCTAGCTGATATAAATAATAAAATTATGTTTATTGATTTATAGCATACAATTTAATTCAGATTATGTAAAGCAGACCCTGTGAGTGACTATGTGTAGTAAAAATAAAAAAATTGTATTTAAAAGAGTAAAAGGACTTTATGGGAAATGAAAATACTTAAACCTGTTAACAGAATGGAGTGAATGGTATTTTCATTTAAAAAACAAAGAAATTACCATCCCTTCCAGAACTAATAATCACCTGCTTTGCCCAAGAGATGCAGATTGTCATCAAAAGATTGTGAAGCTGTCATGCTTTGCTCTTGAACTGATGATCAGCTTCTTTTCCTTTCAATAATTCAGTTAATTATTGAATCCATTTGTAATGTTTGGTTAAAAACTTAAAACTAATTATTTTGTTTTTCATTTTTTCTTAACAAGCAAATTATATGTTTTAAATTATTCAGCTCTTCTTAGTAACTAAATATATTTTGTTTTGATATCAGTGGAAGACATAAAGCTATTTGATCTGTTATTAAGTTCAAATTGTACTCTTCTACGGGAAAAATGACCTTTATATTTAGGGAGTCAACGATTAAGTCAGTGGTTTACTTTTATCTGCCATTTTATGTTATCCTAAGAAGTCTAGAGAATGACAGAAAAAGCATGTTAAATATATATCTCATATAAATGTCTCAAATTAAATGTATATTTAAGTGTTCTTTTTTAAACATCTGATTTCACTGCAATTCCATAAGGTTTTAAAATCAAAATATTTTAAGTACATGTCTCAGTTACTTTTCTCTCGTTGCTGAGACAAAACATCTGACACTCAGAATTAAGGAAGGAAAGGTTTATTTAGCTCACAGCTCATGGAGGTTTCAATACATGCTCAGCTGGCTCCAAGGCTGAGTGGCACATGGCAGTGGGTAAATGCTCATGGTGATGGAAGACGGCAAAAGCAACCAGAGTAAAAGGGAGGAGCAGTGGCAAGCAGCCTCTTTTCCTCCCTTACATTGTAAGCAAACTACCCACCCCAGGGCAGATGTAGCACTCACATCCACAATTCTAACACTGGCGCATGAATCGGTCACAAACTCTACGAGCCTTCCCCATGACTGCATGTGGCTTTGGGGGAACACTCAGACACAAACCATAACAGTACACTTCTATTTGTGCATTCATATATGAAATAATGATAATATTTGTGAGGGTTTATCTTTGATTATAGAAAATCAATGTAAACATTGTAATAAATGCTGGGCAAGCTGGTTGCACACCTGTAATCCCAGCACTCAGGAGGCTGAGGCAGGTGGATCACAGTTTGAGGGCAATCTGGGCTACAGAGTGAGTCCAGGTCACTCTGAGGCCCTGTCTCAAAAAAAGAAGAAAGAAATTTTTATATTTTTACTTAGAAATTTGATATCTGTTATTAAATATCTCTTGCATAAATATCCTCAGCACAGAATTTGTGATGTTCAGAGAATTTTCTCAAGAAGTAACTAAATGTATTTCATGCTTCACTTAAACTGCCTTAAAAGTGACTTTAAAAGAATAGTAAATGATTTAACTGCAATAAAACCCATTTACCAAAGATTTTGCATTTTTAGTAAGAAAGTGATCTTATAAATGCTATGTTACATTGTTTCCTCATGTATCTAAGTTAAATTCTGATGAAAAAATTGAAATAAAATTATTTATTTTATTTTATTTGAACATATAAATAGTTTTATCTTCTTTAAATAAGAAGTTGTATTAAAGTTTACTATGGAAATGTTTATTTTATTTTTAGGAATGAATAAATTTAAATATGAATATGATTATCTAAAAGAAAAGATTTATTAAAAGTTAAGATAATATGTAATACCAAAAAACTGATAGGCTACTTCTAAAACTAAACCATGTATTTTTTTATCATATTACTTCAACTATTAATATTTATTCAATTCCTAATGTTTTATTTTTTCTTAGAACCATAAGAATCTTTCCAAACATTAAGATTTACTGCAAAGATGTGATATTTATTCTAAATTTCACTGTTACTATAATTCCAAAATGGTATCTTCTCCATAAATTTAACATGACATTTAAATTAGTATTTTTATTTAATAATGATATGGAGAATTTTTTATAAAGAAAAATATGACAGAGAAGATATAAAATATGGAATTTTCTAAGTGTTAGCACCAGTATTGCTTAACTCATGGTGAAGTATTTTTTATCTTTGTGCTTTTTCTTGTATATTCCATGTTTCTTTATTTTTTAATTGTAAACATAACAATTTATCAAAACTATTGATTTTATTTTTTAATTTCAATGCATTAATAATTGAATGATATGAGCAAATCATAGTTATGCTGGAAAAATTGAAATAAAAACTCCAAAGTAAGTCAGTAGCAGAAAGTAGCAGTTTTTAAACTAAATAAAAGGAAAAATCTGGGCAGACAGTATTCTAAATATATATGTCTGAAGAGAACATTGGGTAATACTGAAAGATAGCAAATTACATAACTGCATCACTGTGAAATTTTGTCTTTTACGTCAATAAGAGATACATTCCATATCTGCCACTCCTTATGTTCCAGCCATATTTTAGGTTCTGAGGAGATATTGAGACTTCAAATTAAAGCAAAGTAATTTTCAGTTCAGTCTGACAGACCCCTTTGAGCTAAGAGGAGGCAATTTATGGTGGATCAATATACTATAGGTCAACAAGAAATACCAATTGCAGGCGGGGTATATAGCTCAGCGACACAAGCGCCTGCCTAGCAAGCAGAAGGTCCTGAGTTCAATTTCCAGTACCAAACAAAACCCAAAATAAAACAAACAAAAACAAACAAAAACAACAACAACAGAAAAAAAACAAGCAAAGAAATCCAAACTGCATCAAAAAGAAAAATTTACAGGTGTTTACTTAATATTGCCAGAGAGTTGCTAAATCTAAAGCAGTGAAGGCACCTAGATTTTGAGAAGAAAACTACAGAGAGCCTGCTTCAAATTATTGTCCTTGAACGCTTGTTACTTTAGGGCCCAGCATGCAAATGTAAAACAGCTCTGTGTACTACCTATGATATAAGCAGAAGGAGACCATCTGGGATCAAAGAACCCAGGAGAGCTATCACAAGTGTTGTAAGATTGAAGGAACGAAGCTGGAAATCTGATGTTCATGACTGCTGTGAGAAGCACAGAATTCAGTCAGACATAGCCAATTCCCACCTCAACATTTGTGAGCTGAGCGATTGTGAAAGACAGAAGACTAAACTAGTGATCATAAACAGCCAGTAAAAACCATAAAGGATCTTATGGCCCTTTGATTTTGATGAGGCAAGAATGTTGAGAGTTCGAGGAAGAAACTCATTTGAAAGTTATTAAGGGTTCTTTTAGAGGAGAACCCTTTCAGAGGAGCTGGGTAACTGGGAAGATAGCTCCTACTGAAATTGCCACCCACTATCCACTCAGCTGGACGCCTGGCTAGGTCAAAGTTACTTGTTATTCTACCTGCCTAGCAGAGGAAACTGTGAAGCCTCCTTGAGGCAAAATAACAGTCACATTATCTAAACAGATTCATTCAGTTAAGGAAAATTAGGCAGGCTAAAATATAGGACCACAGTGGGAATTGATGAGACCTGAATTGTGTCCTTTACTGACCTCTGAAACATAAATAATTCCAATGTGACTGACTTAGTGCAATTAACGTGCAGTCACTGAGCTTAGAGTAAAGAAGAGAAAGTCACTGTTCATTCCCCTCAATAAACACCCAGTAACTTTGGGACATCACTGAATATAACACAACAGGAAGACAGAATTATACAACAAAAATAAGTCTCAGGACATCCAGCCATTACAGTTTCCTGCCAAAATATTTAAAATAAGAGTGGTCAGCTTTTTAAGAATGGAAACAGAAGTGAACAAAATAGATAAAAATCTTCAGTATATTTAAAACTAAAAAGCATCACATAGATATTCTCTATCTGAAACACAATGAATGAAAAATTAATCTGATTCTTAACAAAAGAATAATGTTAAAATAAGGCACAATTAGCAAACTGTAAACCATGCAAATAGAAAACATCCATACTGAGACAGCTAGAAAAAGGTAGAAAAATACAGAAAACAATACAAATAAGAGATCTAAGGGGCTGGGGATTTAGCTCAGCAGCACAGTGCCTGCCTGCCAAGTGCGAGGTTGTGAGTTCAATTCCTGGTACTGGAAAACAAAAAACAAAAAACAAAAACAAAAATAAGAGATCTATCCTCTATGTTATTGAAGGCTCACAAAAGGCAAAGTCTAAGGCAGTATCAATGCTCTAAAACTAGTAGTCATTCTTTTAAAGTAAATATTTAAGATATTGACAGAGATTGAAGAACTTTTATGCTAGTAATTAAGTGCATACAATAACATTAAATTGAAACTGTACAAAAAGATAGGAATTAAACAATTGTAACAATAGCAAGAGGGAGGACAGAATATTCCTCTTCAAAAGAATAACAAAAACATTGACCAATGAATTCTCAATAGAAACAATGAAAGCCAATCATTGAACTTTATTTTATAATAAATCATTTTTTTGCTACAATATATCCAACCCAATTCTTCTCTGCTGTCCAAATTTCAGCACAATTACAGTTAACAAAACTCACATTCTGGAGTATCACCTCTGATGTTCCTGGAAATGATTTAAACTCATTATATTTGTCATATTATTCACTGTTCAGTGTTTTTCATCTCCTAGGATTTCATCATTATGTGTTGATGTTCAATCCATACTTGAAACTCAGTGATTTCAAGTCTCCATGAAAGATGGCTTTTCAATTGCTAGGTGAGTTTTCCATGACTCAGTTTCCCTAGTGCATGTACTAATAATCCTTTCATATTCTCTTCTATCACAGTAGTGTTAACTATTCATGGTACTTTTTAGAATATAAGCCAACAAATTCAAGGTCGATTGCTGTTGGAGTGAACATTGTATCCCCGAGCACAGTGACCATTGCACTATTAGTTCTTCATAACATTTAAGCAATAAATTAGTAAATACTTCTTTGCTTCTTCCTGTATTATAATCTTATCATCTAAAGTAATCTTGGATCTGTAGCTTTCTAGGAATGGACAAAATCTACCTGCAGTTATCCTCTAATATCATTCTTTTTTTTTTCCTCTCTGCCTTGGCCCCCAATATTTCCTCTGCTTGAATATCCACTGTGTAGTTTTTCATGTGGTAAAATTTTGCTTATGCTGTAAATATAGCCGAGGTTATACATTTTGCTTGGGATTCCTGGACTTTTCTGCACAGTCATCTCCCATGGCAATCTCATACGCACGTTATGATGGTTAGTATTAGCTGCACTCCCCTCTATTATAAACCATTATCTGAAGGTTTATAAAATATGTTACTGGTATAAACCATTTCAACCTTGTGTAGAAAATAAAATTTGTGGCAAATGAATATTTGTATAATAAAAAAGGTAAGAATCCTATCTTTACTTCAGCAAAAACTTATGTAACTAGAAGCAAATGCCAACTATTTCAGCGATTAAATTTCTCTAAAACTCTTGCCTATGAAAATTCATGTTTATACTTCAGTCATTCATTTAATAAATGAATGAATTCGTATTTTGAAAATATTATTACTTAACAGTTGCACATATATTAAATACCAAGCTTTAGAGCATAAAAGATGTTAGAAGAAGCCCTGAAAGAGAAAAAAAAAAAATTAGAAAACTACCACTGCTAATCATCAAGATCCGGTTGATCCGGAAGCAAATGTGTTATGATGTAGTACCAGCAGAAAGTTTCAGGTGGCGCTCTAACACCAGAGGTAAAATTCAACTCCATTAAAGTAAGGAGCCAGGGTTGGCGCCGCTGTAACCGGTAATCCCATCACCTGGGAGGCTGAGGCAGGAGGATCATTGCTAGTTCGAGACCAGCCTGGGCTACACAGTGAGCTCAAGGCCAGCCTGAACTGCATAGTGA
>NW_004955405.1:24626420-24665365 GCF_000276665.1 Chinchilla lanigera | reverse complement strand
AAAAAAACCACATTTAGAAAATTAAAATCCTCTCATATTGTTTGACTATGATATGTAATGGGGAGAAATTAGGGAATAAATATGAAGTTGAGGTCTGTAGAGTCTTTCTTGTGAGTTTCTGACTTTTTGCAGATAATAGGAGGTCTTGGCTAGGTTTTAGTTAAGGAAGTGATATAATCATTGATACAGACACAAGTCAGAAATTATGAGCAATGTCTACACTCTGAAAAGTGAGAGCTAGAATGGGTAGAAGCGACCTAAAACAAGCAATTTTTTCAAATTAAATTTTTTAGCACAGCGGTACATGTTTAGAATATACAATGTTTCCTCTCTTCAAGGGGTGTGGCTGCATGTAAATAGCACATCTTAATTATTTTTTAGTTCTGTTCCTATCATCTCCTTTCCACTCCCTCCCTCACTTTGTCCCCTCCCCCTTTGCAAAGGTCTATTTCATATCATCTATCTTTTATTTTTCTGTTTAATTACATTTTGGTTTTCTCATGCAGGAAGACTCATAGGACAGTTTAGAAGCGATTTTAAGAGCCAAGGTGATATGAAATGAAGCAAATCAGTAATAATGGAAATTACTTGTATCTGAAGCTAAATTGATAATACAATTAAAGAAGACACTGTCTTCTTTTATATACTAGGTAGCAGGAGCACATAATGTACATAATCCTGAACAGATTTCTAGCTGCGGTAGCCAATTCTACAGTGATGCTATGAAAAACAATGCAGATATCAAAAAGAATTGGAAAATGTTAACAAAATTTTCTGTAAAGAAATTATCTGTTAATATTAATGTATAAGCGTCAATAATATCATAATATGGCTTACTATTGTTTGTCTTACTTGGGCAGGCTCCTGTGAATTTTTAACCATAAACAGGGAAATAATGAGAGTGATTCATTGCTAGTGTCTACCAATACTACTGGTGTTCTTAGTGAATTTAAATAAAAATCTGTAAAATTATCCACATAAAATGAAAAAGTGTGGAAAAGCAATCAATATTCAAAGACATATTGATCTTTGCTTCTGTCTTTTCATTTTGAATTATTCCATATGAAATTTGCCAGAGTCATTCCACAAGATTATAGTAGTATTTACCACAGTTATCCCCTAAAGGAGGGAAAAACAGTATACTCGCAGTAATTTTTATCACGGTATTTCCCTGAAGGGTAATAAAAGGGTGTTGTGTGTAAGGACAAGATTCATAGTTTATCTTTTCCCCTTTTAGTTCTTAATGTGTTTTTATTGTACTTTCATGTAAAAATTAACAAGCTGAAGGTTGCAAATGAAATTTGAAAGCTAGTCAAGTCAGTATTATTGGTGAACTTCTCACACACTAATAATACCAAACACTGTTAAAGAATTTAATATCATAAACCCTTATTCCGTGAGTGCTGATGCAAATTTTTTCCTTGCATGCAGGTTGCTTAGCAACGGGCTTAAAAATGTTTTTGTTGACCATAAATACAATGCTGTGCAGTCCCAAAAAGCATAGGCATTTTTCCCAATCATTTTTGAGCTATCATATCACACTATGCAAACCATGCTCTTGAAATAACAATGTTCTGTATAAATGAAAATGCTCCATCTGATATAGAAGGACTTTCATATGTGACTCAAATATTTTCAGGTCAGTAACTAATACGGCAGCACACTTACAGAGGAAGAAAAACTATCATATTTTTAATTAATTTTTATTCAATTGGTAAACATGCTTCTGTTTGGCATATTTGGAAAATAATCAGACATACACATCAAATAATTCCTACTCATATGACAAAAATATAGCAGTTATGCCAGTCTTTATTCTAAAATTAGGAGATATTGAATAACATTATCACTGGTTTAAGTTTAAATATTTTAAAAATTGGTTAATGTATTCCCTGCATAATTATCATAATATCACAAAAATTACTTGACAGTGAGGAACAGAACTGTAAAGAAAAGCATTTATAGTCTTCCAGAAGAAATAGAAAATGGAACTATTGATTATTGATTACATGGTAAGTACAAGTTCAGCAAATCTAAATTTCAGAGAGTTGCAATTATAGCATTTATTTTTATTTTTATTGTTTTTTAATCTTTTTGAGACAGGGTCTCGCTGTGCAGTTCAGGCTGGCCTTGAGCTTACTTTGTAGCTCAGGCTGGTCTCGAACTCACAACGATCCTCCTGCCTCAGCCTCCCGAGTGCTGGGATTACAGGTGTGTGCCAACACGCCCAGCTAATTACAGCATTTAGATATGAGAAGATTATGTAAAATTGTCCTTAATATGGGAAGGTTACATGAAAATAAGTACAAGTGATAAGATGTAGTTGATATTCACTGCAGAAGAAAAATTAACACATCCATTTTCATAGTCTGATATTTTCATTAATAAGATTCTACACTATCAAGAAATGAAAATAAAGAAATAAATTCCTTTTTAGTTCAACTCAATTTTATGAAGTTTAGTCATGAAATTGGACTTCAGTATGTAGGCAATATGTTGCCTAGCCAATGGTATGCATTACTTTATACTTCAAATTTTAAATATAAATTGTATCATGATACACTTTTGAAGGAATTGGGTATAGTTATGTTGACTCAACGGTATAGTTCATGTAATTATTTTAATAAATTGCATTTCTGTCATTAACATTTTTGAGAGGAATAGAATACAGATGCTTCATCACTTGTTTAGAGATAAATTTTAATAAAGTCTGTAAACACAAAAACCAAAAGAAAAAAATATATATATATATTGTTTTTGTTTTTTGTTGTTTTGGTTTTTTTTCTGGTACCAGGAATCGAACTCATGACCTCACGCTTGCCGGGCAGGTGCTGTGCAGCTGAGCTAAATCCCCAGCCCCTCCAAAAGAAACATTATAGTATTGTTAAAAAGCCCATGATAAAACTGAAGTGGAATGTCAAATATATACTGATAAGAACAGATACTACACTTGATCTTAGCCAAAAGGCCGAGAAGCGATGTCAAATATATATACTCCAAGAGATAATAGTAATAGAAAACAGGTAAGGAAGGATATACTTCCAGATTTTTGATATTAATTAATCTTTCATGCTGAAATTGTATATGTATTTGAGTTCAGACTACATGAAAATAAATTTGCAATTCTATTCATTCTGGACTTTTTTTTTTTAACCTTGCTGTGTGTCTTTTACTCATCTTTAAAGGCTGTAAAACAAAGCTATACAGTTTACAATATTACTGTGATATTTGAAGGAGATATCAACCACTGAAAGAAACATAGAACTATAGCAATTATGTGAAAATGTTAAGTATTCCTTTTATTACATAAAGTTGTAGTTATTATTAATTGTATTTACTTATTTTGGTCTCAAAATTTAAAATAATCAGAGAAGTTATCAATAGGCACGAGTACAGAATTCTGGACGAAATCTTTTTGAACCAGAAACATTTCATTATCACACCTAACAATACTTCAGGTAGCAATATTTCAGTAACAATACTTCAGGTATTATGGCTCTAGTTTTGACATAATAACGTAATAGTGAGTAATGAATCTGATACTGCCCTTTTAATACATTGAGTAAACTCCTTATCGTCATAAAGATGGCCGCCAAAGCGTCAACCATCATCTCCTCACACAATCATATTTATTGTAAGAGAGAAAAGGAAAGTCTTGTTTTGTCTTTTGTTATTAAACTATGGGTGGAAATCCTCCTCAAAATTCCACTCATCAGATTTCAAATCATGTATTAGAAGTGGGTCACACTTTCAAACCTAACTAGTAAATAAAAAAGGTTATGGAATTATGATACTTGATTTTGACAAATAATTCTTCCCGGAAGCTATTAAAAAGACTTGTGTTAATTTGGCGTATCGTGCCCTAAAAACTTTGAGTTTAACAATGAAGTAAGACAATTGTTAACCAAAAAATAGTGTCTCACACCAACAATATAGAGTTGGTTGCTCCGATTTAACTCTCAAATGTCAGACAGGGAGTAAGCGAAGAAACTGTGTTTTGTGAGGAGACTTTTCTGGAAGAGTTGAACGCTAATTACCCGAGTATTCCTGCATGATTTTCATTTGTAAATTATTTAGATAGCATGCTGTTAAGCCTACTAAATTTTAATGTTATATTAATTTTAAAGTGGAAATAAAGTTACTGATAGTAAATATTCCTTTTAAATGAAAAATTAGATATTTATCATAAAATGGTAGCTTTTTAAAATACAGAAAAATCAAGTGATTAAAGTGACATACACATTTAACATAGATAAATTACTTAGAGTTCTAAAGTGTAAATATACAGTGGTTTTGGTTGTGAATTTCTATATGTTACTGTGTATGTATAGACGAGATCTTATACAGCTTTTCCTGATAGAGCAAATTCATTACAGGTATTAAAAGCATGAAGATGCCAAGCACTAGCATAAATGTATATGATTATGTCTAAAACAGTTGAAGATGTAGAATAGATTAAATATATTAACATGTAATACCATAGAAAAGCACAGAGGGACATGTCTAAATGCTAGCTATTCTGTTCACTTAGATAAATAGAATTCTTAATGCAGTAGAACCAGAGATGATTGCAAAAGTAAATTTTTACATTTCTGTTTATATATTAAAAAGTTTGCATGAAATGAGACTTCTTTTCTGTTCCATACCAATTTGTAAAAGTAAGCAACTCAGTTTGCTATGAAATATATTCTTAGGAAGCATAACAAAATCCAATTTACTAGTAAAATCTATTTGAATTAAAAATCAAAGAGTAATCACATAATCTCTCTTCTGCACTATAATGATGAAAAATGAATCTGTACTTAAAGTGAACACTTACTTATCTTGATTATGTTCATTTTGACTGGTTAGAAATTATCTTCTATAAGGAAAAAAGTATATAGAAAGGCCACTTTAAATATTTCTTTTGGCCAGTAAACTTATTAAAGCTACATTAGATAAATAAAAGATTATTCATATTTTCTTACTCATATAGAATGAAGCTATATAGCGATTTTTCTTGAAATCATGCTCTAAAAATATAAAACCTTCCCAATTATCACAGATTTCTCCCAAACAACTGCTTAGATCCAGTGAAAGTGACACTATTCAGATGATCTTACTCAATTTTATATATAGTAGAAATTGCCACGATCTTTTTAAACTTTATGTGTAAAAGCAAACAGTTAAAATAAATCAGAAGCAAAGATGGAATTAGACTATTAAAATGAAGTTTTATTATACATTTACGACATCTGATGCTCTTAAGTAGGGAACTGATTTGAACTCATCTGTAATGGTAAATGGATCACTCTACCACTTATTATAAACAAATGCAATAAAAGACATATGAGGAGGTCAGTTCAGAGGACTGGTAATAATCCAATAAATAAGAAAGCTGATTTCTGCCATGGTAGTAAAAATACAGCCTATAAAAAACAAGTGATATTTGGATTATAACCTTAATTTAAAAGAAATAAAATTTTCAAATACATTGGATATGACATATGGTAAAAGTTATCTCCAATTATTTTAGCTTGATCAACAATAACCAAACAAATCACTTTTTCTCACATAAGACTTAACTTGGGGAGCAAGATTATGCAGGGTTGGGGAAATGGACTAAAGTTGTCTACTACACTAACCAGTGCACATAGTGATATCCTAAAAAGAAGTCTGGAAATTAAATATAAATTATGCAGTCATCATGGTACTGTGATTCCATCCAAACTGCTTCCTTTTGAAATATCCAGTTAGTTCTCATTTCTTACTCTGTGAAGTTCTCCAATTATCAAATATCATAACTATTTCCAAAATAATTTGAATGTTAAAATTAAAAGGTTTTGTCATTAATTAGACCTTTTCTCTGTTCCGTAACATACAGTTTTATTTATTCTCCACAGTATCTTTCAGTTTTGACATTTTCTCTAGATATTTTTCAGTTCATTTTTCGCATTTATCAATATCCATTTTACCAGGTCAGTGTATTCCACTATTAACGTGTTTATTTTGCTTAATGTATTCAAAAGTGACCACTGGTATTTCTTTCAGTGTGCTTTTGTGTCCAGCAAAATTGTTCTGTCATGGTATTCTTTTGTTTCTCCTCTCCTCTCCTCTCCTCTCCTCTCCTCTCCTCTCACATTTTTTCTTGCATTTCTTTACTTTCTCATACTATAACATACTTGGTGTTTGTCTTCTACATTTCCTAACTGAATACTAAAATTAGCTGTGTTTCCTAGAAACCATGATCGTAGTACTAAAAGTGCTTCTTGCCACTGATGTGTAATTACTGCTAGGTCACCTCTGCTGAAAGAATAAGGAAATATATGTGCACATTATTTTCAATTCCAGCAAGTCCCAGCATTCCTAAGTACCCCATAGTCCTTGTTAATTTTCTTTGTAAACTGTATAATTACCTTTTTTTTGCTCATCCTTTACCATGACTTTCCCAATTGTTGATATACAGTCCTAAATCCCATGCCATGTATTTTAGGTGTTTCTTATGAAAAAAACAAAAACAACAAGAAAAACTCTCCACTTCTGGGTGCCAATATCTTGGTCTTTCAGTTATTAAGTAAATAATCTCTTAATCCACTCCATGCCTTGATAACAGTCCACTCCAAACCGCAGTGACCTGCATAACAATAATGATTATTTGCACACCTGTAGTTCCATTCCTCCAGAGGCTGAGCTAGGAAGATCACAAATTGAGGTGACCCTGAGCAGCATAACAAGACCTTGCTGTGGGTTGTTTCTAGATGTTCCCCCAAAGCCTCATGCAGTCAGAGGTGGGGCTTTTCATGGGTGGCCAGATCTATAGTGTGTGATGATGGGATAGAGGGCGTGATGCTAGGATTAAGGGTGTAAATGCCGCCTTCACTAAGGGTGGGTAGCCTGGATGAGAGGTAAGGGATAGAAAGAGGTTGGCCCCTTGTTGCTAGCGGCCATACTCTTTCTGCCCTGCTTTACCATGGACGGTTTCTCCCCTGCAGTGACCCTCTGCCATGCCACCCTGCCTTGCAGCCAGCCAACTATGATGTGAAACTTCTGCAAAGTGTAAGCTAAATAAACCTTTCCTCCTTTAATTTTGAGGGATGAGAACTTTGTCCCAATAATGAGAAAAATTAACTAAGACAGACCTGTCTCAAAACAAAACAATAATAACAACTTAGGTGCATGTTCCTAGGTCTATATCCATGTTATGAAATCAGCAAACATAGGCTGGGCCTTGTTAGGTGGCTCTATTTTAAATGCTGGGTTGGTATGGTTGCATCTCCTCAGTATGGACTGGGCTCAGGTTTGAATGCTAAGGACAAGCCCATCTATTGAGAACCACTTCAAGTTCACCTCTTTTCTCACATCTGATAGTCTCACCGTAATGGACATAATTTGTATGATAAAGACACAGGTACATGGAAGCATGAATCATTAGGTCTCACAATGCAAGTGTTGGGAATTTAATACAATATCGTTACATTTATAGTTACTTACATTAATCACCATAAGCTTATTTTAATTCAGTTCATTATGTAATTATAGGCTACTTCAATAATAATAAAACAGTTAAAATAGAAGTTAAAGTCGAAATATACGGCCTCTTATGATTTTAAATATCATCAATAAATTAATAATTCTATAGTGGACCTATACTTTCTTATGTCAACTTTTTAGCATTTGAGCATGACTTTCCACTCAATTACTTTCTAGTATATTTTCGTAAACTTAAGAACCTCATGGTCAATTCTGACCTCAGGAAGACAGAAAGATAACAGTGATAAAAATAGATTTACTCACTTTAATGTGATAACAGCTTTCCATTTGGGATTTCTTTTGGAGAAGATTGGCTAATATATGAATTTTCATAATTTTGCTGATGTCCCCTTCCCCATTCATGGGTTTTATAATCACTTGCTTATTTATATTTATCTAATTTTCTACCACTCATGTATACAATAAACTTTCAAGTTTTTCTGGAAGGCAGAATCATGGCAAATCATTTTAGTCACCTTTCAGTGACGATCTAGTGTCCCTGCAAACCATTCAGTGATGATCTGGTGTCACTCATACTGTTAAACAGAATAGAGGTGACTGGAAAGAGATTTGAACAAAGGTTTCTAGTTTTCCCTTGAGCTGTGCCTTCTTGTCTTTCTGGGAAAAGATGACAAAGATATTCTGGGAGTAGCAGTTATAGTTAACTCTTTGCATCTTTCAAAGCCCATGGCAATACTTAATCATCTTCCATCCATGAGTTACAGACAAAAACATTTTCTTTTGTGTCTGTATTTTGTATGGCCTCCAACATTCAGCTTGGCACAGTAGTCATTATATTTAAAGACCAAAACTTTTAGCTTTCTCTCCCATTGACACAAGTTGACATAGCAACTTTCCATTCAATCTGAGAAATAGAATGGTATGTCCAGCACAGACTGGACATAAGTCTGGTTATAACAGTAGATAACTGGTAACAAAATCTCCAGATAGAGTAGGCCATGTCTGACTTAGCTTGGACTGCCATAACAAAACATCATAGGCCACGTCACTTAAAATAAAAAAAAATTATTTCTCATGATCTACAGGCTCAGTACCCAAAACAAGAACATCATCCTGGTTGGACTCTTTTGAGGGTCCCTCCCTTGGTTTCACTGTGTCTTCACATGTTAGAAAGAACTAGGACATTTCTTTTCCTTCTAACTAGGGCACGTCTGTGCCCTAGTGATTCTCTATCCTCATGATCTCCTCTAAACCTATTTACCTCCAAAATCTTCTTTGTATCATCATGTTGGGATCTAGGGTTTTGACTGATGAATTTGGAGAAGTGCAAACATTCATTTCATAAAAGACTGTAAACCAAGGCTTCGCTTGGGATATACAACTGAAACAACATCATTGTGATCAACAGTAACAAGAGCAATAACACCATACCTGATGTGACCACCAGACACTGAACTGAACGATCCAAATTTATGGATCCCAGCCAATTCCCAGATGGGCATGTTTAAAGAATTAGAGTTCCTTCAGTGAAACTGAGGTTGATTTATTTGGAAAAATTTATGATCACATAAGAACATCATAATACATCTTTTCCTCTGTCTCCCCAAGAAGGCTCATAGACATTAAACAGAGTAATGGTGCACTGGAGAAAGAAAAATGCCTAGTCATTTCATAGATTATAGAAGAGTGGCCCTGTGCTACAAGAACTCTATGTTGAATGAAAATGCTAAATGGATAAATAGTGCTCTATTGCGATGCTGTGATAAATGGAATTTTACCTCCAGTCCATTTCAAAGGAGAAGAGCTCATCCAGCACAGATGCATTTGGGTCCCTTCCATGGTTCTTAAGAGATTACTTGGAAACAAAACAGGTGACAGCTATTGTATCTCCACATCAGATATCAAACTGTTTTGAACGCCATTACTGTAGGATGATGAAAGGCTAGGTAGTGGAAACTCATGCTCCCACACTAAAGCAGTAAACTAAAATTATAACAACATCTCCTTTCTAGGTACGTTCTATTCAGAAAAAAACAAATCAATATTTCTGCTGCAACTGTGAAAGAAATTTCTATGCAGTTTCAAAGGCAAGACGTAGCTGTGGAATAAATAAAATATAAGTAAATATTCCGGGGGGGGGTACGTTTTCTTGAGAAAGTTGCTATGTCATAGTCTCTTTTAGACCCTAGCTGAGTCTGGGCATAGGCTGCGGATCATGCACAGCCAAACAGAGACATTCTGTGGGAGCAAGGAGCAACCAGGGAGCATTTAGTTGGCATGCAGCGCTATAATAATAAAGTAGAAAACCAAGAAATCTCAAATACTGGTCCAACTTTCTCCTCAGGACATGTTCTGAGCCTTGGGACATCTTAGAGTCTGAGAAGTTAATAAAATGTGGTCTGAAATTCAGGCTGAAATGTTTTACAATCTACAGTGCTTAAGAAGCAAAGCCCTAGTGTGAGGAAGTATGTTCTTGTGGATATTTGTCAGATTTTGAACCTTCATGAGAATGTGAAATTTGGCTGGGAAATTTTAAAAGCGGAACATGAGGTTTCATTTTATAAATCCCCAAAGCTGTTTTCTTTTTGATCAGCAAATATATCAATCATACTATTTCTAAAGATAAGGAAAGCATAGGGTTTGAGCAACTTAAAAGTATTTCCAAATGATTGTGAAGCTTTGCAGAGAGCACATGTTGCTAAAGCATTCATCTCTCACCCTGCTGGGAGCAACGGGAAAGGCACACAGGACCGCGACTGGACACAGGTCTCTGCTTTTATGAAGACAGAGCTATTTTCTCCATCAGAGTTTCCACCCCTGCTGTTCACTTGGCCTGAGTGTTCTGCCCCCTGACTTGATACACTTCCGTCCTTCTGACTGTAGATGGTTTTACATTCATATCGCCTGCTCAGAGAAGCTGTGTGTAACCAAATTATTGAAGATAAACTATCCTTGATTTTCTGCTTTTATATTCTATACTTCTAATAGTTTAAAGCAACTTTTATGCAATACATCCATTATTCATTTCATTTTCTCAGGCCATTTTCCACTCTAAAGTGTTAGCTTAATGAGGCAGAGATGTTTGCTTGTTTGTTTGCAACAGGGTCTTGCTGTGTAGTCCAGGCTGACTTTGAACTCATGATGCCTCTGTCCCAGGCTCCTGAGTACCATCACACTTGACCACAGGGACTGTTTCTGTGTCTTTCACCTTTGTATTTGTTCACAACCACAGCCCGTAGCAGGTATACAGCTGTCACTGAATAAATATCGATGTCATTAAACTTAATGAACAAATAAAATATTATTTCAAGATACATTCTATTATACTCATTATGCCAGTTTCCTGTTTATTTTTGCCATATATATTTTGGGTGACTTTTCTTTACCTTGTTCCAGGTTGCAAGTTTAATTATTCTGTCCATAAAAGAAAACAATATTTGCAAGCAAAATATATTACTCAACTTTTGATGTGTTATTTTGTTAAATTATGGATTTATGAATAATTGAATCTTACCACTGTATTGAAGACCAGTAATATTTAAGGAACATAGCACTATTTGTATAATCTTAGTAAATAAGAAAACATTTATCTTGTTGTTGTTGTAGTATGTTTGCTGTTTTTCCGGGGTCTCATTATGTTGCCTAGACTAGAATCAAACTCCTGGGTCACGGGATCCTCCTGTCTTCACTGCCCAAGTAGTGAGAGCTAGAAACACATTACCATAGCTGGATAACAAGCACGGTTAATATACTGTTTAAAATGATTTTTTGTTGTTGTTTTTTTGAGACAAGGTCTCATTAGTTCAGGCTGGCCTTAAACTTACTATGCAGCCAGGCTGGCCTCAAACTCAGTGATCCTCTGTTTCGGCTTCCCATGTGCCGAAATTGCAGGCATGCAGCACTATGCCTTGCTTAGGATTGAAAACTTATATAAGTAATTTCTTTATTTTCTAATTTTCATCTGATGATAGATAGTAGTGCTTAGAATTCCAGTATATTATTCCGGACTTGACTTTTATTTACAGCTATTCTTTTGACAAAACAAATTAGTGTTGAGCTTCAGTAGGCTGAGAAATTTAACATGATTAGTTCTCATTAATGTCAGAGTTAAGCTTTCTTATAATAAGGCAGATCCATTCCAATGAGATCTTTACAAAGCCCAAATATCTGTCACACAGTGATTGTCCTTTCTTGCACCATTAATTTCAGGTCAACTAACAAATGCTGAAGGAAAAATAGCCCAAAAATGAAAGTCAAGAGGCTTCAAATATGTAAGTTTAATAAATTTCATGAGATAGATACCTATAATTATTATAATAAAATATATTTTCTATATGTATTTCACTGTAAATTTAATGGCATGATTTTAGTTCTAGTATTAAAAATCTAATATTAAAAATCAATTTAAGTGACTACATAATGTACAAAACAGTAAAAAGGTAAATAATCACTTATAAGGTTAAAAGTGTGTGAACATAAGCTTTGTTGGTTGGTAGAACAGGTTCTTACCCTCACTACTCATGGAGAGACTGATAGAGACTAAAGTGCTCTCTTGGGATTTTCATGAGCATTTTTAAAAAATAAACCCTCTAGGAATACAGAATGTTCTTCAAAACAGTGAGTTTGAGGTCCTGGAATTTTGATTTTTGTTATAAAAGCTATTGTAAATTATAGGATTGTGAAAGCTTTTAATAAACTAGGTTAAAAGGACACTTTTCTATCTTGTAGTTTTACTTAATACATAAAAATATAATTTTCCATGTTATCTGGCAGAACTTAAAGGCAATTGTAAAAGAATGTAATAAGTTGTTTACATATTCCGCATAATAAGTGAAAGAGACATAAAGTATTTGAATCTCCATCCATTAGCTCCAGAGACTAGACCCTTTACCACTCAATGGCACTGTTCCACCTCTTTGTTTATTACAAAGCATAAAGCAACCACCAGGAGAAATTCTATAAGTGAAGTCATAGGCAGAGTTCTATCAGACCTACACAAAAAGGAATGAGGGGGTCAAGATGCTAAGCAAGACAAAACATAATAATATCATTGCAATGTGCATTATAAGGAAAAAAGAAAGTAATTATATTTTTATTAAAGATATATTTCCTTATGAAAACCTAGCAACCTGAATGCAATGAATAATTTCTTACTGCATAAATATGTTTTAAAGTATGATGGAACATAATTAATATGAGTATCTGTTCTGGTGATACATTGTGTCAACCTGAGGAGTCTAGAGGTTTGGCTAAGTGACTCAGCAGTTCTACATCCTGGGGTGCAAAGGACATGCCCGTCCTGCTCTAGGGCGTTATTCATTGTGTCAGTGTGAGAAGTTTAGAAGGTTAACTATGTGAGTGCCCCCCCCCCTGGATCGGGGTAGCCTGCTTACAATATGAAGGAGGGAAAGAGGCTGCTTGCCTGCCATTCTGCCCTTTTGCTCTGGCTGTTTCCTGCTCGGCTGCCATTCCACCCTTTGCTCTTGTTGCTTTGCTATCTTCTGCCTCGGAGCCAGGCAAGGATGGACTGAAATCTCCACAAACTGTAAGCTAAATAAACTTTTCCCTCCTTAATTTTGGGCATTGGGTATTTTGTCTCAGCAATGAGAGAAAAGTAACCAGTACAGTATCTGACAGAAGAATAAACTTACCACTCCTATCCTATACATATATATGAGTTGATACTGCAAGGCATGGTGGCACAGCTCTATGATTCCAGGGCGTGCGTGGGAGAAGCAGGATAGCCGTGAGTTCGAGCCTAAACTACAGAGCAATAACCTGTTTCAAAAACAGAAAGAGGCCTTCGAATATAATGGTTGGCTCTTTGGCTTTCACACTGGGTTGTAGTCACTGGTGGAAATCAAAAATCAATTTCATTTCAGAGTTTCGCATTGCTTTTACTCAGCACATGCTGAATCCGCACCTATGAAGAGACTGAATACACTGTTGGAAAATATAGGCCTGTAATTCAGAAAAGAACTCTGGGCTGAGCTAAGCATTTTATAATTACACACAAAATATTTGCTGTGGTTGAGATAAATTAAAATATTAGAGAGAGGTGTTCTCAGAATTGTGAGTTGACAAATTTATTTTATTTGGCTGCTCTGCTGTCTCATAAATCAGCATGAACGGTTTTAGGTAAAACATTTATTCTCCCTCTAGGCTCACACCTACCCCTTTCGCTTTCTGTGAGTGTGTAAGGTCAATTATATCACCTTCAGTCTCACTGCAGTGTTCAATGCTTGAAAAAGACCAAGAAAAAATATGGGAAATCTTAGGACTCAGCTTTGGAGAATCAAATTGCCCTTGAATTGTGAATATAATGCATTGTTTTAGCAATGCTTATCAAAGTATCACTGATGCAGGACCAAGCTTTATTTGGTACACACATTAGGACTTTGAAGGTTGCCACTTTGATCATTGTGTAAGTTTCCAAGAGCTTGCATTGCAAGGCACAACAAATTAAGTGGCTTAAACAATGGAACAGTTTTGGTTCACACTTCTGGAAGACAGTAGTCTAAGATCAAGTGTGAGTAGGACTTGTTCTTCCTCAGGGCTGTAGGGAAGAATTTGATACATGCTTCTTCCTCAGATTTAAATAGTTTTTTGGCAAAGGGCTTCTATTTAGAACATATAAAGAATTAAAAAATATCAGCCCCCCCCCCCAATTCAAAGACCCAATCCAAAAATGGGCAGCTGAGATGAATATACACTTCTCAGATCATGAAATACAAATGGCAAATAAATGCATGAGAAAATGTTAACATCATTAGTCATTTGAGAAATGCAAATTAAAACAACATTGAGATTCCACCTCACCCCAGTAAGAATGGCTAGCATTAAGAAATAAACCCATAGTAAATGCTGGTGAGGCTGTGGAGGAATAGGAACCCTTCTCCACTGCTGGTGGGAATGCAGACTGGTGAAACCACTGTGGAAATCAGTTTGGAGATTCCTCAGAAAACTAGGTTTAGAGGTCCCATTCAACCCAGCTATCCCCCTGCTGGGTATTTTCCCAGAAGATCTAAAAACATCATATCACAGTGATGTATGTGCACCTATGTTCACAGCAGCATAGTTTGTAATTGCTAAATTGTGGAAGCAACCCAAATGTCCATCCACCGAGGATTGGATAAGAAAATTATGGTACTTTTAAATAATAGAATATTACTCAGTTATAAAGAAAGATAAACTTGAGGCTTTTATAGGTAAATAGTCATAACTAGAGACCATACTCATAAGTGAAATAAATTAGACCTGCGTGTGCAAGCACTGCATTGTCTCACTAGTGTGAAACCTGAAAGAGTTAATTTAAACTCTGAGGTATGATAAACATTGTGAAATGATACGAAAATACTCAAGGGTAAAGGGCAACTGGGATGTGGGAAAAGCGAAGGGAAAGAAGGAGAAATTATGCATGTATGTACATGCAGGACAGTTAACATAGTTGTTCTACTGTGTTCTATTTCTTTGCTGAAAGAATCTGTTAATGAGTCCTTGATTGATCAGTATTGCATGTCTCTATCTATTTTCATGAGAAACCACTTTGAAGACATCAATATGTAATACAACAAGCATTGTTAATTTCCTACCACTTTGTGTGTAACTCTCCATTGTCTTTACTATTCTTTTGCTATTTTGTAAAAGGTTGTCTGTCTGTTAATGTTTTCCTCCTTTTATTTTTAAAATAAATATAAATAAATAAATAAATAGTTTTTTGGAAATTTTTGGTGTTCCTCTATGTATAAGAAAACAGCCAGATCTCTAATTTCCTGTTAGTGCAGGTTTCTCTCTGTCCAAACTTCCTCATATTACAAAGATATCAGCTGTGTGGGATTAGGGTGCACCCTGAAGGCCCCATCTTAACTTAATGCATTTAAACCCTATTCCTTGGTTTTCTGGGGCTGTTTTTTTCCCTTTGAAATTCTTCTCTTAGGCTGGGAATTAACTCAGTGGTATAAGTGTGTGCCTGGCAAGCACGAGGTCCTGAGTTCAATTCCCAGTTCCCAAAAGAAAAAAAATAATTAAGAAAAATGAAATTCTTCCCTTAGTCTCTCACTTTTCCTACTCACAAAGCCCTGGAAAAACCATTTTATGTTAGGTTTTGACTCTTTCACTGTTTATCTAGATCAAAGCCAGCTGTCAGGAAAACATTTGTGGATCTTCGTTTGCCTGCTTCTGTAAACATTATGTCTGTGTATAAAGAGCTGTTAATGGAGATTTTTCCTAATCTGTGCTGTTTTCAGAAGTATTACTTTTTTCAAATCAGTAGTAGAGGTCATGCTGACATGCCTTTCAATGTGGTATAACTTTATTTTAGCAAAAATTCCTTTACATTTATGACATACATGTTGAACTTTATTTTCCTAGTCGCCTGTTTTCCTGTTAACGTGGTTGTGGGTTTTTTCTTGAATTTTTTTCTTTTGGAAAAGAAGAGAAAAATATCCATGTTCAGATGACTCTTATAAAAGTGATAATCTCTTTTTCTTTAGAACAATTAACAGTATTTACAGACACTTTTATATATAAGATTAGTAAGAGTAATCTCTCTGTTGTATAAAATATATTTCCATGCAACTATGACCTTTTCCACAGAGAAATGAGAAAGTACTAGGTACTACGATATGCCTTGGAAGATGAATAGTAAGAAATATAATATTTTCCTGCTGGGGAGTGAATGTGATTTGGAATATGTAATATTCAATATCAAAAAATGTTAAGTAACCTACCTGATCCATACTGAAGTCAGAGCATGACTAAAGGACAATCACTTGAATTATATCATTGAAAGTGTCATGAGTAGTTACAGTGACTATTTTTACATCAGAAAGGGTAGAAAAATTGTATATTAAAGGTTCCAAAATATATTAAAATGGTTACTATAGAATTTATGGAAGCATAACAGAAAAAATCCTTTTAGTATTTAGAAATATATCCCAGGAGTGTTATAGAATTTTATAGCATAATTATAGAATGTTTGAGATATGATAAGCCCACTGCATTAAAAGACCATTTCAATTAAAATTAAGTTTATACCTTACAGTGTTCACAGAGAGAACCACACCTTGACACCATGGCTACACAGGAAAGCACAAGCACTGGTCACAAAGCAGGAAAGGAGCAACTGTTGACACTAACTTTTACCATGGTTTCTGATGAATAAGTGTGGCAGTGTAAACAGAAGTATAAGTGGATAGTTTCAAGCTCTAGAATATAGAGGATATCATTACTTGTTTGATGTCTGGGTTTTAAGGTGATTAGAGGAGATGTCCAATGGGTGGGAGTGTAAGACCCAGTTAAGGAAGGTAGCTGGTATGGTGGACTCTGAATTCGTTGGTTTATGTTTGAAAAGTGTGCTTTTAGGAGTAGGATTGTGCTTGAGAAAGTGGAGGGTGGTAGTGGACCTTAGAAGACAACCCAAGGTCATATTGTATAGAACAGGTGTGATTGACGCATGCGTGTAAGACAGGTTAAACCACTTGTTTATAGAAACTAGAAAGTCATTTTGATTGGTTACAGAAAAAATCTAAACTTCTCATCTATTGTGTTGACATTCATGTCTGGCTTTTCTATAACCCTAAACTAAATTGAAACTTTGCCTGCTATTTCTTATATAAATCAATAGGACAAGTACTGAAAATTTTAAAAAGAGTAATGGGCTCATAGAACTTGTCAGGGAGAGAACTTTAAAATATTCCTCTTTTCTTCCATTAACCATTTCAGGTCTCTTTCCACTTTTCTTGTCCAATGTCTTTAGCTGGCTGGGTTATCAGATCCATACCAAAAGGTCTAGTCTCAGCAGTTCTGCTATTACTGAGGTGGAAATTTTTTTCAATAACTGTTCTTGTCTGCACGCTTAGGTAATAATCAGTACACTGAAGGAAATTTTGAGTTATAAAAACATTGCTCCTTGGGGCTAGGGATTTAGCTCAGCGGCACAGCGCCTGCCTGGCAAGCGCAAGGTCGTGAGTTCGATTTCCAGTACCAGAAAAAAAAAAAAAAATTGCTCCTTGTCCTCACAGTTATTTATGTTTTGATGTACATAAATCACTACACATTTAATGACTGAGTATAAACTA
Source organism: Chinchilla lanigera (assembly GCF_000276665.1). Lineage (NCBI taxonomy): Eukaryota > Metazoa > Chordata > Mammalia > Rodentia > Chinchillidae > Chinchilla > Chinchilla lanigera. Next base: position 24,647,816 of record NW_004955405.1, on the reverse strand, counting down.
TGACATTTTACTAGGTTCTAGATATAAAAATAGATCACAGAATTAATTCTTCATAGTTGTGTTGGTCATAAATACTTTTTAAGTATTTTGAATGAATCAGGTATCTAGGACAATCAAAATGCCAAGCAGAATCAACAGGAAAAATAAAGGCAATAGAGCAAATGCTGCTACCTTAAACAGAATATAACAGAGGCATACTCAGTTTTAGTTAGCAGCAAGTGAATGATGTCTTCTGACTTTGACCTTTAATTAAATTATGTCAACTTAAATATGTGATTATGGTCAATGCAGTATGGACAATGGATTATAAGAGAGGCAGTTTGCAAACACACTCTTATTGTTGAAAATCTCCAATACTTACAGATTTTCCTTACACAAATTCACATATTTCACAGAGCAGCTTTTGGTTACAAAGTGATAAAGAGCTAGTGACAAAAAAGGAAGTATCAGGTAATCAACCTCTGCCTCATAGTGTGTAGACTCCGATGCTTAATGTTCCCTTCTTTGGGTGTTTGGAGGGGGTGATAAAGAGCAGTGTCCAGGGGCAGGGAGAGACAGCATCATTGGCTTGCTTTTTTACAATCACTCATAATAACAAATAATTGAAACTAAGCATGGTCTGTTCTCATGTAGCATATATAGATTTTCTAAACTACATTGTTTCTCTTTTTATTTTTTCAATTCTATCATCCAGAGCTCTGTTTCTGGATAATAAGCAAAATGAAGACGGATACATATAGTTGAAGAATAACAAGAATGAAGGAAATTATTTTTGGAGAATGCTGGGCTCTGAATAGAAACCAAGACCATCATGATAATTATATTGTAGCAATTACACAATGATTACATAAGTATTAGTAATATCCATAAGCAGAACCAGAAAAGAACAAGGGTAATAATGAGTAATAATTTAAAACCATATAATGGTACAAACCAGAAGCACATTTATTTTTAAAAACTAGAAAATGAATGGCATTTGATTTTGAGCTCATTTTCATGTATGGTTATGACGTGCTAGGTACTAGATCTACTTATTGTATTACTTAGTATTTACAGCAAGTTAATAATTTAGATACATTTTCAAGAAGTATGTAAGAATAGGATATTTTGATCAATAGACATATTACCTATTTAAACTTACATCTTGTAGCTTAATGGTAGCTTCAGTATCTATATTAGTGCAAAACAATTTTCTTTTGTTCTGCTAGTGTTTTGTTTCTAACCTCTCAGATATTCTAAACAGTATCAATCATCCTTTCTACTGCCTGCAATACAAGTTGTCTAACATGGCCAACACTCATACCGTCATGTGTTATTCACTAGTTAGCAGTGATATAAATCAGCATTCAGTTTGTTCCACCGTAAACTTATAAGACGAAGGCAAAATTTTTTTTCCACTTTTTGCCAGATGTTTGAGGCTCCCTTAGAGCTTATAAGCATATTGAGAGTTGGTGAAAAGGTAACACTGTGTAGTCAGAGGGATGCCCAGCAAGTTCTTGTGCATATGTGGCCATCCTTCTTGCTGGGCCATCAAAGTTGACTTTTGAGGCAAAAGAGTGAGATTTTTACTTTAGAACCGATATCAAGCAATATACACTGAGTGATAACCTGGGGACTGGATTGAGGAATGAATGTTCCTACTTAGATGTTCACTGAAAAGGATTCCTAGCCAATCTACGTTCTAAGAATTCAAAGTACTCAGAATGGTGTTTCATTTTTTTTATTTTATTTTAAGATTTTTTTGCTTTTTTTCTAATACTGGGAATCTAACTCACGACCTCATGCTTGCCTGGCAGGTACTGTGCCACTGAGCTAAATCGCCAGCCCCCAGAATGGTGTTTTCATTGGTCTATTAAGCTACTAATTTCCAGGGATCTCCACTATCACATTGACTTTTCAATACTCTCTGTACTTCAAAGCTCTAGATTATAGAACCTAATTAATAAATTATGATCAACACCTTTCCTCTTAATCTCCCCATTAAACTTTATCTATCTCAGTATAAAAGCTGATTGCTCTTTTTTATTTTTTCCACTATAAACTTTGTTTACTTTGAGACAGGGTGTTACCATGTAGTTCACGCTGGCCTTCAACTCACTGTGTAGCCATGCTGGCCTTGAACTTGTGGCGATCCTCTTCCCTATGCCTCCTGAGTGCTGGGATTACAGGTGTTCACCACCATGCCCAAGTCCACTGTAGAGTTTAAAGCAATAAAATTGATAACAATAAGTGACAAGTCAAATAACCTACCTGTCAATATTTTTGTTTGTTTCTCAAACATAAGAAGTAAGCAGTTTTCACACACATCCTGAAGAAATGAAGGTATATGGATTTAGGAGTAGCTCTGAATTTGAGTTGTCTCATAGCAGCAAGAAAGTGAAAAAAAAAGCAATATATTAAATTTGTATTAAAACATATAATGATCCCTTATCATTGCCTGAAATAGTGAGCCTGTCAATCTTGGCCTAGTATCTCCACATTTAGTTTTCAACTTACCGGGAGGGAAGAAAATGGACAAAAACAAGGAAAGAAGAGAGAGGAAAGGGAATGATGTAGCAGGCACCTGTGACTGAACAAAATTTCACATTTTGATTATATGTGGGACATTTGGGGTCAGTTTCAATACTTGGAAAGTCCTCTCATTCTCACAAACAGTATCCCAATGTTGGTACTTACCACAACATAAATCCAACAAATAAACATTTGTCACAGAATTGCTTCAACATATATTCCTCCCTAGATTGTTTTTAGCTACAGAATTTTCTCAATATAAAATCTCATAAGGAAAAGTTACTGCATTGAGTATGAATAAGAAATGAAACAATGAAATGGTTTCTGCAGAGAACAATATTTAAAAAGAAATAGTTATATTTTTCCCATTAACATATATCAATGACAGAGTAATTAGAAATGCTGTGTGTCATAAAATTAACGATTATTTCCTAGTTTGGGGAGAACTAGGTGTTGTGTGGTTAAAACAAAGTCTTTGCAGATGAGATGAAATAAGAGACCATGAGACAAAGACAATGGCTTGGATCATCCCAGCTGAGAATTAGGTGCATTCCTGACTAAATCCTTAAAAGCGTAAGTTGGAGAGAAATTTAATGTATGTAAAAGAAAAAGAAATTTTACAGTGAAACCAAAATGGATTTAAAGATGTTCACCTAAAAGATAGGAGTAATATGAATGTAATTCCCAAATGTCAACACCTACCAGCTCCAGAAGAGGAAAGAAACTGCTTCTCCTCTATAGCTTTAAAGGAAGTGACAAGTTTAATTTCAGCCTGGTGATACTGAATGTTAATGAAATCGTGTATCAAGATTTTTAGCTACTTGTATTAAATACAGTCATGTGTCACTGAAAAATGGCAATATGTTCTGACAATGAGTCCTTAGGTGATTTTGTCACTGTGGGACATCATAGAATGTCCTTAAGCAAACCTAAATGGTATAACCTACTACAGTATACACCTTCGCTATGTGACAGATCTTTGGCCACAAACCTCTATAGCACTGAAAGTAAGTGTAACACCATGCTATCTGTGTATCTCACTATCCAAACAGAGCAGTGAAACAGTGAAAATATGGTATGAATCCATTTCTAGAAGTATACCTATGTCTACCTATGTCTTACCATGAATGGAGCTTCAGAACTGGTAAATGGTTCTGAGTGATTCATTGAGTGCATACTGAGGGAATGTCTTAGTTACTTTTCTCTCTCGTTACTGAGACAAAATACGTGATGCCCGGAATTAAGGAAAGAAAGCCTTATTTATCTTAGCATTTGTGAAAGTTTCAGTCTATTATCAGCTGGCTCCAAGGCAGAGTGGCACATGGCAGAGGGCAACAGTTGATGGTAGAAGAAAACAGCAAAAGCAACCAAAGCACAAAGAGGAGAAGGGCTGCAAGTAGCCTATTTCCCTTCCTTACATTATATGTAGGTTACCAACAGCAGGGCAGGTGTAGCAGTCACATTCATAAACCAAACTTTGGACCATATATCAATCATAAACTAGAAACCCAGCCCATGGATACATGAAGATTTGGGGGAACATCCAGACACAAATCGTAACAGAATAAAAACCCAAGACATAAAAATACTGTAGTTTTAAACTACATTACTTTTATATCCATTAAAGCAAAAGCACACTGGGCAGCTGTACAAACATATTTTTTCTCGTATCCTTATTCTGTAAGCATTTTTATATTTTTGAGATATTATCTGATTTTTAATTTTTAAAATACATTATGAAAATCTAAGACATAAACCTTTTACCATAGACCCACACAGGGCCTGTATCATCAATATCAGTGTCTTCCATGTGTAAGTTTGTTTTCCCTGAGAGATTGACAGGGACAATAACACCTCTGAAACTGTTATCTCTGGTAACAATGTCTGCTGGAATCCTCCTAAATGACCTGAAGAAGGCTGTTTTAAAGTTGACTCAAGTTTTTTTCTCAGTAAGTAGAAGGAAGCACTTCAAATAATAATATAAAGAATAGCATAGTAAACACACAAACCCTTATGATCATTATCAAATATATTGTGCACCAAATATTGTGTGGCTGAACTTTTATACATCTTGAAGTAAAACAGATTTTTTTTTATACTAACATCACCACAAACACATGAATAATTCAATGAATTATTTGGAGTGGTTACATCAGGAGACATTAAGAATTCTTCAACAACATTATATTTCAGGGGACCATCTTTGGACATGTAGTCCATTTTTTGTTTGTTTGTTTGTTTGTTTTTGTACTGGGAATCGAACTCCTGACCTTGACCTTGCCAGGCAGGCACTGTGCTGCTGAGCTGCATTCCCAGCCAGGTAATCCATTGTATACCAAAATGTCTTTGTGTTACATTATACAACAGAGGGTTTCAGAATAGGGTATGGAATCAAACACAGAGATGAAAGTATTGATCTAACAAAAAGAGAAAGATACTTCTTCATCTCTTCAGAAAGAAGTAGTGGAAAATATAAGTTGAGTAAGAATGGGTGACATGTTTCTGAATATATCTTGCCTAAATAGAAACCCTAGTTTTAACAATAATTTATGAACTTGTTGAGGATTGCTGCCAAAAGGAGAACTTGAGAAGAAGAAGGGGTGCCATTGGGGGATATTGGTTCTCCTGGTGCTATTAGTTCTCCTAAGGATCTTGTTGTGCTGACATTCCTGATATGAACTCTGCTGTTATCATTGAAGGAGCTTGGGAACTTGTCACTGAGAATGGCTGCGGTTCACATTGGGGGAGCTGTGGTCCTCACTTTGAGCATCACTTCCTGTCTCTGGAGGAGAAGATGGTATACTGTTGATTCTGCTGGAGAAGCTTGTCATGCTGGCTTTCCTGATATGAACTTGGCTGTTTTCATTGTCAGAGACTCTTGGGACCTCGCTGTTCCTGAGGGTTGCTGTGATACTTTTGTGGGGAGCTTTGCTTCTTATTTTGAGCTTTGCTTTCTAGCTCCAGTGCAGATCCCTCAGCCTACTGGCACACACCCTTCATCCTGATGAAGTTTGGGCCTTCCCAATGCATATCTGTGAAACAGACTTGTGTGAGACATTGTCATGGGCTCTGGGCCTCTATCTGGACTTGTGGAGGACTTGCTGTGGGTTCTAGGTCCCCAGTCGGACTCGTGCAGGACATTGCCATGGGATCCAGGCCCTCAGCTGGATTCTTTGGGTCTCTAGTGTATGGACAGATTTCCTGTACTCTTTTGAACTTGACTGTTTGGATGGCTATTATAAAAGAGTCCTATAAATTATGTGTCCTCTATTAAATTGTTCCCCTTGCAAAGCTTGACTACAACAGTTGTCAATATGTGGGAAAAATAATAATCATTAAAAACCAACCTACAGTTAACTCGATCTCCCAGATCTAGTACTTATGTAATGAATCTGTTTCAAAGTGAAACAGGAAATTTCCCAAGACTACCTGTAATTCTGTCTGCTTGAGTAACTTGCACCATTTGTATTTGAACCCTTTTGACATACTAGCACTGTGAGACTGCATGACATCCGATGGATGCAGTCTTGGCTGGATTCGTTTAGCATTACTGGGAAGCACAGACCAGTTGCTTTCACATTCTTTCATCCTACTTCCTACTCCATATGCTTATGTTCTCCATTTTAACTTGCCTTTCCCAAACACAGACTGAGGAAGCATCTTCCGATCCGTGACTGAAACTACACTCGCTATATCTGTTCCTGAAGATGCATAGCCAGACAAGCATATGTGAATACAGGTACTGCTGCAGGTATTACTTCCTCTTCAAGTGTCTTTTCCTAGACATACGTTTTGGCTTTTAGAAACAGAAGTCAGGGCTAGTCACAAGTTGTCACCTGCATTCTAGAATTGGGAGAAGAAATATACGTGTACTATATAGCAATATGATTATAAGTGTACTATAAAGCAATATGACTTGCTAAGACAGAAAAAAATAACTGGTTAATGTACCAAAATGCTGTCCCTACTAGATGAAAGTCAGTGGTTGAAAATATTTTCAACGTGTAATAAGTTGCTCTTTATTTTTATAAATGAGTTTTCAAGAGCATTTCAGAATGTGAAAGCAAACAAAACTCTGAAAAGACATGCTTGTTAGAGGTTTGGTTTCTAAAGAACAGAAACTATTCTGTGATCCATATTCAATTTTGACACTAAGAGTTTTTGAATTTGAGTTATATGTAATATGTGGATATTTTGTTATAAAGCGTTAAAGTGTAGGTATTAAATATAATGAAAAATAACTCTAAAATGCTTCTAAAGCTTTTATTATTTCAGGTAACTGGGCATTTAATATACAAAACAGGACTATTCCAGCCAAACCTAGTGGTGTATGTCTGTAATTCTAGTACTCTGGAGGCTGAGGCAGGAGGATTGATGCAAGTTTGACACCAAGCTGTGTTATATAGTGAGTTCAAGACCAGTCTGAACCACATAGTGAGACTGTCTCAAAAATATAAATAAATAAATAAATAAATAAAAAGGACTATTTCAATTTTGGACAGAGTTTGTTTTGCTGATTTTATAAAGGATTAAAAGGAATCAAAATATTTTTGGATGGAAGTCATGTGGGTAACTTTAATGGATTTTTACCATACTTGCTTAAAAAAGTTGTCAAGACAATTTTAAAGGCCAGATTTTTTTTTTCTCTTTAAAAGCTGAGTGCTGAAAAGAGGATTACTGTCATTTCTAAAACACTGATGAACCTAGACAAACTGCAGATTTAATATTATTTTTTAATTTATCACAGAACTGTCACAATGCTATTAAATAACCTTAGTTGGGAAGGAGAACCACATGAAACATGAAACAGGATCTCTTCATTTGCTTATTGTAGTGGATAAGAAATACTGGTGTGATTATCAGATGAACTGCTGAAGACAGAATGTAAGCTTGATGAATATGGGAATCCCACTGGGGCTGGAGATACAAGGAGTGCACAGCCTTTTGATACTGACCAAGAGATCACAGAAACTATCAGGGAGAAGCAAGGAAAGTTTAGCCCTTAAACTGGCTTTACAAATGGAGTGTCATTTACTCCTAACCCATGGGCCAGAAGCCCCTTCTTCAATTGCACATTCAGAATAAAATATTTTATCTGCAGAAAGTAGGTAAAAGAATACTATTGCTAGTGTTAAGTAGTGATATTGCTGCAAGTTTGAGGCCAGCCTGCACTACGTAGTGAGTTAAAAGCCAGTCAGAACTACATAGTGAGACCCTGTCTCCAAAAAATAAGTGAATAAAAATAAATACTACTTACACTACTGCAGCAGTACTCTTTCTCCCTACATTCAAGTAGTGGACTTCTACCTTAAGGCACTGGTGGAAACTCACTGAAACTGATAGAGTTGAAGAAGTTATACTGATTGTAAATTCCTTTTTCCAGAAAAGAAGGAAAGTCAACACGTTCCATATCATTCTGTGAATGCAACATTTCTTTAGTACTAAAACCAGACAGAGCCATTAAACAAAAAACAGAGACCAATATTCCTTATAAAATAGATGCAAATATCCTAAACAAAATAGTAGCATATCAAATTTAACCGTATATACTTGGACTAAATACATCACTACCAAGTAGGGTTAATTCCGGGAATGCTCACATTTCAACATCAAAAATAAAGTTATGTAATCCACCATATTAATAATGAAGAAACATAATATGATTTAGCTCAGTTGATGCAGAAATGGTATTTGACAAAATTCAATACCCATTCATGATAAATATTCTTAGCAAACAATGAGGAAAATGTCCTTATCTTAATAAAGAGCATTCTTTTTCCCTGTTCAAGAAAAAGCCAAGAAAGTCCTCTGTCACCAGTGTTATTCAGCACTGTAGTGGGATTTTAAGGCAATAAAATCAGACAACAGGTAAAAGATAGAGACTATATACATAAATTTTAAAGAAAGAAATTAAAAATCTCTTCTCAAGGGACCTATGTTTCTATATAAAGTCTGGAAGAATTAGCAAACTACAATGTAATTCAAAGTATAAAGCAAGGATACCAGGTCAAGATGCAAGTCAATAGAATATTATATTCCTATGTGAAAATTAATAGCAACTCTTAACAAAAATATATCTAGTACCTCCTAGGCTCTTCTTTTTTTGTAAATTCTTTCATTATATTTCAGTGTTTATTTTTCTACAGGAGGTACATATTAATATGTTGTATTCTGGAAAAAAAAGAGATACTGTGTTTAGATAGCTTGCTTTCATAACTTCCAAAAATACATTAGTAAAACAAAAGATTTTTGCCTTGAGATTGTGTTTAACAGTTGTTATGGTTTGTGTCTGCTTGTCCCTCTAAAGCCTCATGCAGTCCCAGGGCAGATTTCTATAGTATATGATTGATGATCTATGGTCCAGTGTTGCGATTATGGGTGTGAGTGCTACACCTGCCCTGGGGTGGGTAGCTTATGTACAATATAGGGAGGGAAAGAGTCTTGCTCTCTAATGCTCCTCCCTTTCTGTTCTTGATGCTTTTGCTCTTTTCTGCTGTCATGAACTGTTGTTGCTCTCTGCCATGTGCCACTCTGCCTTGGAGCCAGCTGAGTATGGACTGAAACCTCCACAAACTGTGAGCTAAATAAACCTTTCCTTCCTTAATTTTGGATGTCAGGTACTTTGTCTCATCAATGAGAGAAAAGTAACCAAGACAGCAGTATATACAGGAACTAAACACATCACTACTAAGTACAGTTCTTCATATATATATATATAGCCAAAGAGAAAGAGAGAGGAGAGAGAGACAGAGAGACAGAGAGACAGAGAAAGACAGAGAGACAGAGAGAAGGGGGAGCCAAAAAATATAAGGCACTTCAGGAAAAGAAAATTTGTATAAATATTTTAATACTAAATTTATTGAGACATTATGAGATTAATAGATGCTACCTTTGACCTCTACAATTAAAAGAGATGATCGAAGCATTAGCCATTAGCTTCCAGATACTTATTAGTATAGCGAACTGTTGGTTGGGTAACTTTGGTCATTGAGATTGTTGAACATGCATTTCCAATTTCTTCTGTAAAAGCCAGCAATGTAATGAGTTTTCTGGGATGGACGACATCCTGTAGGGGCCCCATAAGGCACTAACTCCATCTGTTGGAAAAACATCATGCTATTTTTTCTTTTCCTGAAGTAGTACACATTTATTTTTGTATGTGTGTGTGCGTGCGCACATGTGTGGGTTGCAGAAAAGCATATTAAATATCATTTTCCTAAAATATCTTTATGATGCTGAGCAAACTTATCTATGAACAGAACAGTTACTTGTTCTAGCATACCTTGTGCCTTTCACTAACCTCCCCTTTGTATGGGTAAAATAGTTCTACTGTGTAGTGGACTGACAACTGGTCATCAACTTATAACCCTCAGCTGAACTGATTAAGGGAGGTGCTGCGTGTGGGAGGCCCACCTGGGGATTGTGGCCAGTAGCATACGAGGCCTAACTGGAGAGGAGGAAGTTAGGCTATTGGGAGCTGGTAGATGCTGTTGGGAGCCTGTTGGAAGCAGAGAGAAGCTGTAAGAAGTTGTTGGCTTTCTGCAGGAGCTTATCATGCTGGCTTTCCTGGTGAACTTGGCTGTTTTCATCCTCCAAGGAGCTCGGGACTTTGTTGTCACTGTGAATGGCTTCAGTTCACTTTAGGGGAGCTCTGGTCCTGACTCTGAGCATCACTTCCCGGCTCTGGAGGGGAAGATGGTACACTGCTCAGCCTCCTGGAGAAGTTTGTCGTGTTGGGTTTCCTAATGGGAAATTGGCTGTCCTGATTTTCAGAGGAGCCCAGAACCTCACTGTTGCTGAGGTTGGCTGTAGTACTTTTTGGGGAAGCTCTGGTTCTTATTTTGAGTGTCACTTCCTGGCTCCAGTGTAGAACCCTCAGCCTGCTTGCACAGATCCTTCATCCTGCTGGTACAGACTTTCTAGCTTCCACCACTGAACTTCGGGCCTTCCCAGCTCAGATCCGTGAAACAGGCCTGCATAAGACATTGTCATGGGCTCTAGGATCTCCAGTTGGACTAATGGGAGGCATTGTTATGGGCTCCAGGTCTTCGGCCAGCTCATGCAGGACATTACGGTGGGATCCAGGCCCTCAGCTGGATTCTTTGGTCTTTAGTGTGTAGACAGATTTCCTGCACTCTCTTGTATATGATTCTAGAGTGACTATTATAAATAATTTTATAAAATATGTGTCCTGTATTATATTTTTCCCCTTGCAATAAGCCCCAAACTACAACAGTGTGTCTGTGGAGATTATTGCATATAGACTAGAACATTGAAGAGGAAAGGCACCTTGCAGAAAGGAATTTGCCCTTTTACACTCTTGAGCCTACAATGAGTCAGCTACGGCCACTTACTGAGATGTTCTGTGAGCATCTCTGTGTTATCCTAATGCAAAATATTTGCATTCTTTTTTAATTCTAATTTTAATCCTGTCACTTGGATGAGATCAATCAACCATTTATAACTTGAATGGAATAAAAAGGGAGAAAAGGAAGTGTGTCCACTTTTGAGGAGCTCAGTCTTCTGGAGCAGTGCATCCTTTCTTGTCATCACCTTTGGACACTGGATGAACCATGGTGACTCTTCTATGGACTTCCAGAAGTTTGGCCTTGGCCTGATGCTACATCCTTGATGCCTTTTGTTCTGCAACTCCCATCTTCTTGGACAGAGAAGTTATTGGATTCTTTAGCTTTCCAGACTCCCATTGTGAATTCTCCTGCCACTTCCCCACGATTCATTATATTCCACTTTGGCATTCAGAGTGTGTGGCAAAAATTTCATCGTGTTAACAACTGCCATGGACCTTCACCAGGCCTTGTTTTAATCAAACAGTGGTATTCCTCCAGTCTATACCAACGCTAAGCTGCTGTACCCCTGTGGCCTTGCTGGCTGCAGCCTACACAACCTTTTGGGCTGACTCCACTCACAGCTTGTCTGTGATTTCCCTCAGCAGACAACCTACATCTGGGCTCTCCACTGCATTTCACTTTTACAGCTTCAAGCGCATCCTTCTCAGGGGATCCTGGCAGGAACTGTGATTCTGTCACAAATTTTTCCTGTCTCCCAGGAGTTCTTTTGAAATCTGATTGTAAATTTTTGGGAAACCATAACTCTTGCATTCTGTATGTCTGAAGGAGCAGCACCATGTAGATGCCCCACCACAACTAGCTTGTGTAGTAGCCTGAGCCCTTTCAACTATGGCTGCAGCAATTGCTATGTGCGTAGGTGGATGAACTCAGGGAAACTCTTCCTCAGGCAGCCCTGAGTGAGCAGCACATCTCAGGGAAAGGAATTTACCAGTTTATGCTCTTGAACCTGCAGTGGGATATGGCCATTTCCTCAGATGCTTTCTGGGCATCTTCCTGTTGTCCTGATGCATACTACTTGGCATCATTTTTTGTTTTTTTTTCTGGTACCTAGAATCGAACTCATGACCTTGCACTTGCCAGGCAGGCCGCTGTGCTGTTGAGCTAAATCCCCAGCCCCTTGGCTTCTTTTTTAATTCTAATCTTTCTAGCAATCATGCTCTTCTTCTACCCACCTTTACAAATGACTTTCTTTCTGGCCAGGCTGCACCATTTTTACTTTCTTTGGCCCTGATTTTGGTTGTGATTCTCCCTGAAATTGTGGCTGTGAGCACCCAGCAGCAGCCATGACACAGCTTGAATGATGGACTGTCTTGAAATTTTCTCTGCCATACTACTTAGCTCACCATAGTCATCTTAGTTTCCCTCAACTCCTCAGCATATGGGAAAAAAGTAGATATATTCTTTGCCAAATGAAATCACACGTGCCCTCTAGTCTTGTTTTTGATACAATCCTTGTACCCAACTGAGATCTCATGATCCTTGCCTTTACTCTAGCCATTTCTAAAAGCATTCTGGTGTTCTGAGTTGCTGTCAGAATTGGCTACTCAGCCCTGCTTATGGCATTATAAGACTTCTCTCACTGACATCTCTAAACCTTCCCACATACCTGTTGCAAGCCAGTTCCTAAGGATTCTAAACCACATGGTCAGGTGCATTCACAATAATGATACCACTTCTCCAGTACCAATATTCTATATTAGTCAGTTTTTTTTTTGTTGCTGGGACTTAGTAACTAACAACCACAATTTGGAGAAATAATTTAGTTTGGCTCTTAGCTCAGGCTATCTGTCCATGGTGTGCTATCTCCAAGGCAGAAACATCATGCTGAAAAATAATGGTAAAGGAAAGCTGCTTAACTGACAGCAGCCAGCAATCAGAGAGAAAGGAGGAGTTAGGGGTGAGAATCTCAGGTCATGATCCAGTAGCCCACCTGCACTCAGGCCTCACTACTTAACAGCAAGTGAACTATGAACTGAACAGTGGATTTATCCATTGATAAGGATAGCACTGCCATGATCCTGTCATATGAATTTTCAGAGAGATATTTTATATCTAAGCCATAACAATGATATTGCATAGACAAATCATTTGAATGATGAAATAACTTAAGAAAATTGGAGTTTGTAATATACAGGAAAACATTTTGGTAAATGGCAGAAATGAGAAAGAGCAAGCGTGAAGTAGAAATAAAAACAGAAAGACAGTATAGGCTTGGGACCCAATCTAGATTAAGTTTATGACCCAGCCATATTTTAGTCTGACATTGTAAAATTTTCCCCACATATGCATAAGAAGCTGTTAAAGGACAGCTGAAACATCAGAGCTGTGGAGGTAGCTAAATTTGCATCTCAAATCCCCTATCAATTACAAGTATCTGATTTCAAATTTAGGCAACATATTTTAATTTCAGTTAATTTACTTTCTTCATCTTTGAAGTTGAGGTTATAATACTTATCTCAAAGAGGATCATATGGAGCTAACGTTTTAATGAATAAGGGTTCATCTCTTCCATAGCTTCTTCCTTTTCCCACTATACTCCAGACATACACGTGTCTTCAGTTCCTTGAGCATATCATGCTCATTTATGGCTTCCAAGTCTACACATTCATGTGCCAGAGTTTCACAAAAACAATCAGAATCAGTAGAAGAGGCAGGTAAAGAGGTCCATAACAAGAAACTGACTCACTCACCTGACTGTAAGAATTGGCTCTGCAAATCTAAAATCCATTAAGGTAACCTTCAGGAAAGGAAGGCTAGAAACTCTTTAAATTCTGGAGCTGCAGTGCATATGTGGAAACTGTTCTTTCTAGTAGAAACCTCAATTTGTACTTATGGTCTTTTATCTGATTAGATCAAGGTCCTCTCAGGTAATTTCTGTTATTTACTCTCATTAGCCTGTAGATGCAATAATATCTGTAAAACATGTTCACACCAAGCCGAGATCTGTGTTTGAATAACCATGGACTCATACAACAGATCATCATGCCTTGACTCAATAGCTGGGGTACTTTTCCCTGTTCATTTATCTTTAGACTACAGATCTATGGAGGACTTTGTTGACAGTCATACATGATATACCTAGTGCACGTATGCTATACCTCAGCAATCAAGAGTACTTCTTTGCACATGTGATTACCTTGGTTATTCACTAGTTTCATTTTATTTCCTGTCTCCAACCCTGGCCTGAATGGTAGGGATCATAGTTCTCCAGTTCACTGCTATATCTCCTATGTCTCATACTGAACTGAATTGCACAAATAAATGCATACTGAGTAAGTTTAAATGTCTGGAAAAGAATATGCATTTGAATAGTTATAGTTTTCAATTATTGTTTTCAGTTATAGTTTTCAATAATTATAGTTTTCTCACCAATCAATATTTATCCTATGCTTAATAAATGAGTTAATGATTCTTCCATTTCTTTGCTCTTTGTTGCAATAATGATATTTGTATGGTTTCTTATGTACTTGCTAGCTCTATATAAACACATTCCCTCACACATATATGCATGTAGATTGTGTAAAAGATTAATTTTGTTTTTCACATTATTTTATAGTATAACATTATATTTTTAAATTTTGGGCAATTGAGATTATATATATATATATGCAAATGTGTATGTCTAAACATACTATGAATGTGTTCAGGTTATGGCATTTTGAATGTATACTAATCTTTTCTTGGCTATTCTTTGACCCCTTATCTCTCTTTTCCATACTAATATTACTACTCTGCTTAATCCTGTTTAATAATGGAATTCGTTTTAATACATTTATCCACTTTTGTATGACTAAAATCAAACCTATGTAACATTATATTATATTATATTATATTATATTATATTATATTACTTTGGCATTATCTTTCTTATTCAATAAGACTTTGTAAACTCAATTGAGTGATACTGCTATAATTTATTTTTTAAATTACTCTTTAAATTGTGAACTCCTCTTCCCCCTGCCTTTTGAGGCCTGGCTTTCATCTCCTGTGATGTGGTTTATCTCTGCTCAGTTGCACTCTGGCAATGAACACACTCACTTCTCTTGTTTCTTGGACCTCAAGTTTCAAGTTTTCCATACGCTCCCTACTTTGAGCCATTTCGCCATCTGCTTCTCCGCTCTTACTCCCAGATGGCCTGTGTGCTGCAGGTAGAGAGAAGCGCACACCTGCAGGTGTGCTTTCCCACTTTAGCCGGGGTTAGCGCCGCTCTGAGCGCCTGTCACGTGGCCCCAGTCGGAGTCCTCATCTGTTCCTTGCCACAGTTCTGATGGAGCTCTCTCGGATCCTCAAATTCTCAGCCAAATTTCTTCAATCTTATTATTGAAAGTGGATTAAGGCTAAAAACCACGAACTTGCCTCTCTTCATTTTCTAATTTTCCCTTCTTAAAAGCTGCATGAACCTACATAGAGATAGATATATCACCATGGTCTTGGTCATTGTTTCACGTCCTTGAGACACAATACTCAAAGTGTGTAACTTAAATGAGGATATATTTAGTTTGGCTCCTATTTATAATCCGTGGTCGGATGACTCCAAGAGAGAAATGGGATGATAAGGAAGAAAACCAGAGGAATTCTGAGGAAGGACAGCAAATCTCTGCTCACATCAATGGCAGCCAGGGAGTGGAAAGAAAGGAGGAACCACAGAGGGAGTGACACCTCCAGTGACCTGCATCTTCCGGCCAGGTGCCACTTCTAACAGTGCGTTAACCTGGAGTTCATCGCTGGATGAATCTGCTGGTAAGAACAAGACCACCGCGATTCAGCCACCTTCCAAAATGCCCAGCACTGAACGCAGGAGGCTCTTCAGGGATATCTAGCTCTGCATCATAACATTCCATCCCTGGGCACCAAAAGATCTTGGGCCTCCCTTTATTCAACATGCATTAAGTCCATCGGTAAAAGTCACCACTGTTTTAATAGTTCCAGGATCGCTGATAGTTGCAGGTCCAAAATCTGCCTTGATTTTCAAGAAAATCCATAGCTGTGTTCCCCTGTAAAAATCTAAAAAATCAGTCTGCACTGCAGACAAATAGTGGCACAGGGTAAACATTCCCATTCCAAAAGGCAGAAAGAAATAAGGGTTTAGAGACAACTGGAGTGAAAGCAAAACGGATACAAAGCAAGACAAACATGAAATCGTATTGTCCCAAGTCCAGCACCTTGAGCAAATTTGGGTGAGGAGGTGTGAACTCCAAACAATGTAGGTAGCCCCAACCCTATAGCATTGCTAGATGAATCCCATATAGCACCCTCATGGTCCAATAACCTCTTCAAAGCCCCGCCTCGGAATACACGAGGATCTTGTGGGACATCAGGATCTAAATCATAACAAACATTTTTAAAATGTTTCCCCTACTAAAGGACATGTACCCTGCGTACATATTATAGCCCTACATGCAAAGCTGCAGTACATATCCTGGAAAATAGAATTTATATCTATTTCTATAGAATATAACTATGATGATGATGTAGTTTCACAAGATAGCTGTCCAAGTCAGTTATATAAAGTCATATCTTTACTAACAATGATTTCTGTGACCTTAACCTTTACATAAATAAGTCTTAAAATTACTTTGCCTTTTTGTATGTCTGATGATATAAATATTGCTTTGAATACATGGATTGGCTTAGTAAACTTGCTTCATGTTATTTAACATTCATTTGTCCAATTGTAGACATACTTAAGTCAAATTTTCATATGTGAAAGATTTTGTAAAGCCTTGTTGCTTTTTCTTTCCGTAAGAAATATTCATCTCCAACGGTTATTTTTACATCTCTGAAATAATGGTATTGCTGGGGTCATCATGTTCTTCAAGAATAAACAAGCATCCACTGGGCACATGTGTGGAACACCTGGCTATTTCTATGCTGTCTGAAATTTATTTCTACTTGTCTTTGTGAAGACATAAAAATTAAAGTTAGCTTATTTAGACTATTATATATTATTTCATGTTATATAACATGTTTAAGTATTTTGAGTTGTCTTGAAAATTACAGTAACTCTTAGCAAAAGATAAATGTCACATTTTTTCATGAAATGCAGTAAATCTAAGACTGATGAAAGCCAATTTTAAAAATGTCATGAAAATACCATTAGTAAAATCAAGAGGTCTAAAGTGATTTTAATTTTAACATCTGAAAGTACTAAAACTTGAACATTCAGTGTTAGTGAATGCATATATTTGCAAATAAAAATTACATGAAACTTGGTTTATTTAGGGAAATATGCAGGTGCTCAGGAAAATCTTTTAAAAGCTTAACCATGTGTCCCAGTTATGAATACAACATTATGCATTCATTTCATTAGGAAATATTAGATTTACAGCTAAACTTAAGTTTTCATTTATTCCCATATTAAAAGCTTTTCTCTTTTGACTAAATTTTCAAAAAATTATAGGACAGACTATGATATTAAAACATAACATCCCAGAATACATTTGTTGTTTCATGAGATCATTATGTCTTGTCTTTATTTAAAATATAAGGCACATACAAAATATAAACGGTCTCGTACTGGTTTTTCCTCTTACATATATTTTTTAAATATTTTTGAAAATGTATTTGACAGGAACAAAAGAACAATTGAAATCCTTCTGTTCAATTAAGAATGTGTTCTTTTACTTACAAATTTTACAAAAGTTTCAATCATGTTTTCTCAAATTGACTCTAGCAATATAGTTGAGTTTTCATAAGATAGCTTAATTTCTATATTTTGCATATTTCCCTTTCTAGAGGCCATTAAGTGTAGGAAAACTTAACAAAATTTTTGAATACCTTGAATAAGTCAATAGATGAATGCATATTATACTACAGTGGTAGAACTGGCTGTAAGATATAAAGATTTTTTTTTTAAATAGTGATAGAAAGACACATTTTAATTGGCGTGGGTTTGGCATTCTCTGAACTTGAGTTTCCATCACTTAAATATGACGTAGCACATAAGGCTACTATGAAGGGTACACAGGAACTATAAGAAGGCTTTTGTACTTTATTGTTGCATACCATGTATAACTTTTGTGGCAAAATCTGCATATCATTATTACTGAAGAATGGATGTGGATAGTCATGTTTACTTGAGCAGCGTATTAAATGTAACCACATGAGTTTTATCAGTCTTCAATTTTTTCTTAACAAATGAAGATGAATACCCTAAGGTTTAGTTTTTACTTTCTTGCCATAACATTTTCAAGTGTGGTAAATTTTGCCTAGTAATACCTGTGCTAGTTTTAAGAATAAAAAGTGATTAAAGTGTTTTATAAGGCTATACATGTAGTATTTGATAATGGGTATATAAAAGGTAAAGCCATCCAACAGAAAATCAAAGAAAAAAGGTATTAATCTGGATGGTCTTATTTGCTTTTTCTGTAGTTTTTAATTAAATTATACTTTTTATTGGAGAACATTATGTGAAGAGAAACTAAACAAATGCAGAAATTCAATATTGCACATTCTCTCCCAAATGTAAAAGCTAAAAATATTTGATCTAAAAGTGATTATTAATGAGTGCAAAGAGGGGCTGGGGATTTAGCTCAGCGGCAAAGCACCTGCCTGGCAAACTCAAGGTCATGAGTTCAGTTCCCAGTATCGGAGAAAAACAAAAACATAAAACAAAAAACAAAAAACAAACAAAAAAAAAATGAGTGCAAAGAATTACATGTAGTGGGTGGGGAGTTTCTTGAATTTGGATTGGATGGGTGTATGCTGTACACACGTATTTAAATATCACAGTAAACACCATTAATATGTACAGTTAGCATGCCTCATATAAATAAATTTATACAGTCTTCAAAAATAGTCAGTGAAGTCCTTCTATTTCTCACTAAAAGGTGAATTGTAAAACCAGCATTTCATAATAAAGATTTAATTATATTTTCCATAATTCCTAAGGCTTCCATTGGTTTCTTTCTCTAATTGAGTATTTTAATTCTTAACCATCATCTATACCACATTTTAAGCATGGTACCTTACCTGAGTACTTACAACCTACAGTAAGGCCCCATCATAGACCCCATTCCTTCTTATACAATTATTCTCTTAATGAATCTAATCACCTTAATTTTTAATATGTGAAACTTGTTAAGTGTGAGAAATAAGTATCTTCAAGGATCATCATATGTGGTCTGTAATTAGTCATCTCTTTAAAACAAAACCTATCCAAAGGGAATATTCTATATATGAGGAAATCTTTTAGATAAGTGTGTATTCAAATCTATTTCATGTCAATTTTGCTCTTCTGGCAAGTTGCAAACAAAGAACTTTTGAAATATAATGGTATGAAATACCAATTTAGTTCGTTGATTGTAGGCTCATGCTCTTAGTTTTATATGGTTCAGTTTCCTTTGCTGGATATCTAATTCACAAATTTATATTGTCCACATACACTGTATTTTCTGTGAGGAAGAGTAAAGACAGACACATAAAAAAGCATTTGGGGTGCTAAAATGACACATCAGGCACCTTAATTTGCTACAAACAAGACGAAATTAGAGTTTAAAATGAGAACATTGCTACCTTGTGCTTCTAGTACCAATGCAGCATCCTAAAAACATGCAAGCCATCACAAGATTTAGAGCTCAGCTCAATCAGTGGCAACAAAATTAGAAATAAATAGAGAAGGATCAATACAAAGTGTTGTCTAGAATAATGAAACAGCCACCGTAGGCTGAAAAATATCTGTTTTATTTTTCTTAGCTTGGTGCTCTGGAAATATCTGACTCGCCCTATAGAAGCCAAATCTACTCTGCTTACAAAAAGAGAGGAGTCAAAGTAAATACCATGAATGATATATAAATACAAACTTACAAATATATACATAAGCATGCATATAGATTAAAATTATTTGGCAAAACAATAGGGCATATAGGAAATAGGAATTCATATTAAAGTTATAAATAATTCAAGTTGATATAAAATCTTTAAAATTATATCTCATTTGATACTTCATTAGTGGACCAATATTCGTTATCTATCTTCAAACATTGCTTCAAGTTTAAGAGTTTGTGCTACTATTTTTGCAAATCTGTTTACTTCTTTTTTTTGTTTTGTTTTTATTTTTTTGTTGTTGTTGTTTTTCTTTGGGTACCGGGAATCGAACTCAGGACACTGAGCTTGCCAGGCAGGAGCTTTGCCGCTGAGCTAAATCCCCAGCCCCACAAATCTGTTTACTTGAAGGCTTCTAATATGTTTTGATGTACTGGACATCCAATCTAGATTCCCCCTCTCCCCATGCAATACATGTCCAGTCTTTTTTTTTTTTGAGACAGGATTTAGCTATGTGGTCTAGGCCATCCTTGAATTTCTGACCATCTGCCCCAGTATTACAGGTCTACACCAATAGCTAAGCTCTACTACATTTTGCTGCCATTATAATTCATATGTTATATTTTTATACAATGAAGTACTACTCAACTATAAAGAAAGATGAACTCAAGACTTTTATAGGTAAATGGATGCAACTAGAGACCATACTCATGAGTGAAATAAATCAGACTCACGTGTAAACATCATATTGTTTCTCTAGTGTAAGAAACTGAAAGAGCAAGTAAGATCCAAAAGGTACAATAGATATTGTGAAAGGGAAAGAAACTGCTCAAAAAGAGAACAACTGCAATATAGGGGGAAGAAAAAGGATGGAACAGAAATCTATATCTATATCTATGTCTGTATCTATGTCTATATCATCTATATCTATGTATCTATCTACCTACACATATACAAGATAGCTAAGCTAATGGTACTACTAATTTCTATAAGTTCATTGAAAGGAATAGTTAGTGCTTATATTGTTTGATCGATTTTGCATGTCTATATCTGGAAATCTGAACAGCTACTTTAAAGATAACATGTGCAATACAATAACCATTATTAATTTCCTATCATCTTGTTTTGAAATTCTGTATCATCTTTATTGTTTTTTTCTCTTTAAAATAAAAAAAGAAAAGGAATAGTAACTAAGATTGCTTATGGTATCCTAAGGTTCTTGAAGTGCTAGGTCCAACATGTACATGGAGAAGCTATAAACTACTTAAATTAGGGAGTACAGATTATTTCCCTTATTTGATCTGGGGCTAGGATTTAACAGCAATGTCACAGCTCTGGCTACCACTCCATCTGGAAAGTTAAGAATTTTTATTTAGTAGAAGATGTAGCCCTTCATAATACATTATCAGGATGCTTTGCTCTAATTTTTATTGTTGCAACTATATGGTAGAGCAAACCAATACCTGACATCACCACATCGACCTTTTCCTCAGAAAAGCACGAGTCGTTCTGTTAGATAAGAGAGCATGAAATGGAGGCTAAACATCCTATCTTTGCAATTGATCAGATGCAGTGTTCAGAACTGTGGACTTAGGCAGTTTCTACAACATTTTGAGGATGCAGATCACTTGACATATAATCAGCCCTTAGAGCTTACCTCTTACCTTTCAATATCTCTTTGAAAATAATTTATAAGACATTTGACTCTTGAATATTTAGGAGAAAAAGTCTCATATTTTCATAGCTCTAATTT
>NW_004955405.1:24596234-24626320 GCF_000276665.1 Chinchilla lanigera | reverse complement strand
TATATATAAATATATTATAGCTATGAAATTATGAGCTATGAAATTAGAGCTATGAAAATATGAGACTTTTTCTTAAAAATGTTTTTTGCAAACATAAGACTAGGGTCTACCTACCATAGCAAAATAACTTTTATTGACCATAAAACCCTTTCTTTTATTTTTGGTACTTGGAATCAAACTCAGGACCTCGTGCTTGCCAGACAGGCACTGTGCTGCTGAGCTATATCTCCAGCCCCTCGTAAAACACTTGTAAGGAATGTCTTTTTTAAAGAAATTATTAGAAAAGTCTTAGCTAATAAAATAGGAATAGAATCACCAGTTAATATAAATGTCTCTCAGGTTTTTAAGGAACATAAATACCATATTTCTATTTCTGGAAGTTGTTTTCTCATAAAAAATAATCCGTCTGGAAAATATTAGTTGTTTTAATTCTCTACTTTTATTTTAGTTCATATGTATCTATAACTGTAACTTTTTTATGAATCTCCTGATAAATATGCTTTAAGTGTAAATACCCAGATGCGTACATCTATAAAAGGACATGCAAAACATTTCCTCCCCAAACCATCTTTACTACATTAAAATACTTAAGTGTAATAAACTATTATTAGAAGGGAACAAACTTAGAATTGTTGTTGAAAACTTTTGCTTTGTTTTGTTTAAATATAAAAGTTACTCATATGTAAGAAATTCTTCTGTTTTTCGTAACTTTTAGTACACTGTGCAAGCTATGCTGCATCGTATTTGATCTTATTTTCATTGCATTCTTACTGATACATTTAAAATTACAAAACCTCACATATCCTTTTTATATGTCACTGTATTTAGAATAATTGTACGAAAATCTTGACTATTATAATGCCACTTTAGGTGTGCATTTGTTTATAGTATGATTTTAAAAGATTTTTTTATAGAAAAAAAAATATTTTGATACTTCAGTCTCATCTTTTGTTCTAATTTATGCAGACAAATTCAAGTGAGCTTTTATTTTAGTTCATCAGTAAAGCCAGATGTGTAACAAGTCATTTTAGAAAATAAACAACTTGCTACTTTCACAGCTTGAAGTAATACAGTCAAGGATGAATCAATGCCCTCCACAGGCTACAGTTCTATGAAAAAAGAAGAATACAACCCCTAATTACTACCTTAGATCTCTGACAAGCTGAAAAATGTTACTATTGTACTGCAAAGCTGGTGACAATGGGGAACAGCTGCTTCATTTTCTATGTCTTTGAAATGACCACCTGAGACATATTTCTTGCTCAGTTATACAGAATTAGGTCCATCTGTTATCAGAATTCTCAAAACCATTTGTAAAGAATAATTTCATTGAATAAAATGGAGGGACTCAAACTCGTTGATTGATGCCATAAACATGTAAAATAAAATTTTAACAGAGTTATATCATAGCCTAATGTAATACACAGGTGTAGTTTTAAATCATGGCTTAGTTGGATCCTGCGTGTCAGTAGAGGTGAGGCAATAAACAAATTCATAGTGGGGGGAAAGTGTTTTTCTTGCTACTACTTTTATTTAACTTCTTTTTCTCTTCACAATTTCTTTTTATCCTTGTTGTTCAAAAAAGAGTAGATGTGTGCTTCTGCTTTAAACTGAGACAGATAAATATTAAAGCAGTCCCATGACTTCATTTTTCCTTTTAATTTCCCCTATGTATTCGTTCTGCCTGTTCTGTGAACATCAGATAAAGAAAATCACACTGCTTGTATTCATTGTCTGTTATCTTTCACATATTAGGTTTGGAGATATATTTTTGTTATATGTAGAAATAATTCAAAATTTTTATTACTGCATGGTATTCTTCATAATTTACCTCAATTTATTCATTCAGTGCCTTCTAGATGGATGTCTAAGCTTTTCCTTTTCTGCTCTTCAATTATAACTAAACTTGCTATTAATGTTCTGAAATATTTCTTTTGGCAGCTAGCATTACCAATCACTTTGATAAACAACTAGAAGTGAAATGTTGTTTAGTTTCTGTATTATACAACAATGTTCAAAAATATTTTTAGTTATTCTATTAAAGTAATACTATTGAGGTTCAGTAATTATTTTCTGTTGATTTCAGATTGGTGATAATCCATCTTAGTCTACTCACCTAATCTCATCTGAAAATACATCTTAATTCAAGTGTTAAATTTTTCCATTTTTTCCTGTCATTTTCTCATTTTTTAGATTGAAATTGTTAAAAAAAACCTCACTGTTTCATAGTTTGCTCTTTTCATATATTTTCTGGAATATTTTGTCAAGAGTGTACGGTAAATTTTATTTTTTACATGAATCATCTGTGTGTTTTTCTGATAGTATTTTTATCACTTTTTGATTATTCAGTCATTTTAATTCAAGCTTCTGAATTTCCAATAAAATCTCAGTTATTGTGGGTAAAAACACTTTAAAGGGTTGAGTGCCATGAGTCATTATACAAATTTCCTTTTCCCTCTGCCAGGTAAATTCAGCACCAGTGGAACACTTTGATACTATCTTGACATGGTTTTAAATTGTCAAGGAATGGTCAAACCAGTTTTGATATCCAAATTATGTTTTAAATTTGAACCTATCACTTACTATAATAAAAGTGAATTTTTCAAGTTAGGCATATTCTTATAAAATATTGCTCAGAACTGGGCTTTCACAAGTTTGATAAGTGCAGCTTCATCGATTTGTAGATTTTTAGAAGGCTGATGATGATGATATCATCTGCATAAGTACTCAGAATTACATATCCTGCTTGTCAGTTATTCAGCATTTGTATAATTATTTGGACCATCAGAGATACTGACACTGCTTGCTTGTAAAAGTGTTCACTGACTATAACAAGTTGTTAGAACAGCTACTTACAAACATGGCTACGGAATATTCAGTTTTTCCTTAAGTTTGCCAGAACATTTTCTTTCTCAAGACTGATAATTGTGTTTTATTTTAGTTTTTCCTTTAGTTTTCCTTAGTTTAGAATATAGGTCTAACTCCCGTGATTTTTGGCTGTGGTCCTCTTCTTCTAAAGCTGCTTGGATCAGCCTAAGCTCCAAAATCTGTTTCCATAATTAAAAGTATTACACACTTTTACTCTTTTTCTACACAAAATGACTTAGCTAGAACCACACTCTGGAAATTAGGATACATGTACAGTTTATAGGTTATACTTTGCTTTTTTTTGATAGTTAAGATGGTCAAATATTTTCTCTATTATTTTGTTTTCCTAAGATCCTCAAAAGACTTTGCATATTTTATGTAGCACTTATGGTTACTTTCAAGAAGAAGGTGGAGAATGATGTCAACAGGCATAGACATGCTTAAGATACAACATACATCACTACTGTAAGCTGAGCAAACTGAGTGAACAGACAGATTCATGAGGAAGGTAAGAGTTGGTAAGCTAAGTCATTACATGTTAGGGTGAATTGTTTTATAAATAAATAAATATATATATATATATATATATATATATATATATATATATATAAAATCTTTTCCCCCCAAAACTTCTCAATTTCTGCCTGTTTTGAACTTGTACTTTCTTTGTTCACCTGACTAGAGCTTTTTCTGACCACTCTGCATAAAACAAGTCCCACTACAGTCCACTGTAC
The DNA here is from genome assembly GCF_000276665.1 of Chinchilla lanigera. Classification (NCBI taxonomy): domain Eukaryota; kingdom Metazoa; phylum Chordata; class Mammalia; order Rodentia; family Chinchillidae; genus Chinchilla; species Chinchilla lanigera. The sequence goes on along the minus strand of NW_004955405.1, from coordinate 24,622,718 downwards.
TCCCCTCCCCTTTACCTGCCCTAAGTTTTCATTACCATGTAGTAATTTAATGACACTCTTCAAGCATATCACACACACGTGCAATTTATTTCTTTTTAAAAATTTTCTCACACTAGAATAAGGCTGCAAATAATGAAAATATAATGATACTTTTCTAGTATATATCAGTATCTTCAAGGGTTAGAAAACTCTGAATTGTAGTAGATGATGTATAATTATTGAATAATAAAGATAAATGATATATACATACATTTAAGGTAGACATCACTCCTTAAAAACTGATATGGTTCAAAACATGATAGAAAAAGAACACTAGAGTTGTTTGAATTATTTTAAGAATCTAGCAATAAAAGTAAAAAAATAGACCAAATAGCAGAATTAATACATTAGCTATAATGAGCTAGATACTTCAACTGATTTTCTCCTAAAAAGTGCTAGACATAGTTCAAAGGGAAAAATAAGAAATTAAAATAGAAGATATAAAGATGAAGTACACTGAAAACAGAAATGAATAGTAAATAATAAATTGTATTCTGGAAAAGTTGTAGATATAGATATATAAGATGAACAGAGAGTACCATCCAAGTGCTGAAAGGAAGAAGCTAAAGACCCAGGCACACAATTCTAAACATTTGAATAAAAATGAACAAAATATAATAAAAGCCCATAAATAAGCAAATGCTTATATAAGTACATACATTTTGGCTTACTAAACGGAGGACCTACAAAACATAAGAATTAAGTGAGCCACAGCTACCTCACACATCATACTGGCTTCTAGAAAGGAATATTAAAATACTTATTCATTCATCATCAAACTTAATGGGACAAATATATTTTTTGGGTCTTGGCTCAAGTGCTTGGAATATATCCAGGAAGAAAACAGGAAAGTACCTCTACCTACCTCTATCATAGCTTTAAACATTAGCTTTGCTGTAGATGATACCTCTGATACACGGGTTATGATGATAACTGACAATAGTTCACACACGCACAGGTTCATTTTTAAGGATTGGAGATCATAGAAAACACAGACTCTTCATTTGGACATGCAAATACCTGATGTGTGACTAGAAAAAGATAAAAGAGCTTGGTGTCCCTATATTCATATTGTGTGCATCTCCTTTGCTTTCTTCACCTTTTAGTCTGGTTATAATCAGCTCTACATGTAGAAATGCTGATCGCACCTTGGTCCTGGTACTTGTTTTCTTCTACCTCACCCATGTGTTCTTTCAGCAGCTGCAGCAGGCCAAGCACCTAATGTTCTTGAATCCTATTACAAGACCCAGAGGGAAGCACAAGGTCAGTATGTCTGTATAGAATGATGTCACCAGTCACAAGAGTTGCTCAGCAATTTCACAGATGTTACCCATTTGATTGACATATACCTTGCTCAAGAGAGAAAGCATCTTTTAAAACTGTGTCAGTGACTTGTGGAAAATGTTCAGACTTAGTCCACCTCAGCAAGTCCATAAAAGCATGCCTCCTTTTGTTCAGAAAGCAGCCTGGGCCCTCTCTGATTGTTATCTCTCTTCAGCTGAGCCTCCATTAAAAGCTTGTTTGAATGTGTTTGAAGTACTTTGGCTACATCTCCTTTTAAAATACTGTTTTCATGGCAAAGGATTCTGCTTCTTCTAACAAAATAAAACCACAAGAAATAACAGAGTGGGAAGATAATGGACACATAGGCTATCCTCTCAAATCAACAGTTAATCTTAAATTTTTCTTGTAAAAATTAATTACCTCTTACTAATGGATAAATTGCATCAAATTATTGCTGTAAAGAAAATAAAAATATGGTGATAGAGAAACAGAACATGTAATACTTATCAAATTCTTCCAGACCTGTAGTCATCTAAAATATAGAAATGCTATACCTTCATTTTTAATGTAAAAGGTGTATGTATTTTCAAATAAAATTCTATGATACCTAACAAATATTTTAAAATGAAATTTATTTCAGGATTATAAAATGCATTATATGTATAATAAATCCATGAATGCATTCATCATATAATCGATTAATTGACACAGATACAAAATACATTATCTCAGTCTAAAAGCAATTCAAATTTATTATTTCATAGTTTTTATAGCTAAGATGCTCAAGCATTATAGCTGGTTAAGTAGTCTTACCAATGGTCAAGGTCCCTCCTTTTAAATGATTAATATTTTAGTTCATGCCCACCTAGAAAAATGTCTCCTTTGGTTAACTTAAAATGAACTAATAGGGGATGGACCTTAATTATGAAAAATCACGTTATTTTTGTAATCTTATGTAATGTAATTCTGTGAGCAATAATAAATTAAACTTTATTATATTCTGTTGATTAGAATGAAGTTTTAGACACTGTCTTCCCTATACAAGAGGGTATTACACAAGAACATGGATCATTGCAGATAATCTCAGAATTCTTCCTACCCCATATAATAATAATAATATACACATATGCATTACTAAGTCCTCTAGTCTCTGCATTTTTGATATTTTAGTTATTAATTATTGTATTTTAACACAAATCAAGAAAAATATTACATGATCATCTCTGTAGACACCTAAAAAGTGCTTTACAAAGTGTTATTCTCACTCTTGTCAAAAAGATAATAAATAATTTGCGTTCAACAGATACCTCCTTAACATGCTGGAAGGAGTACAGCTTGTTACAAGAGTTGAACATGTACGCTAAGGGACTAGGAGCTTTTCCAATTAACCAGAATCAATAAAGGGTATCTTTTATTTTCTTTACAAATTCATATTTCATTAAGAGAAAGTTCTTCATAGTCTCTGTACAGGTCTTATGCCAACATTTGTTCCAGAATATATGCTCAAATATGTTTGTATAACAAACAATTTGGGAGATAGACAAAACATTGTGCTTCAGAGCAGAAGATAGACATGTTCATTGACCAGGATAGGGAATATGTGGAAATACTGACATATTTACTCAAAGTAAAAACACTAACAGCTTTTCCACTTAGTGAGAAACAATACAGGATATCTTTCATTTTCATTACTACTTAACATTATGTTAAGAGAAAGTTATATTAACATCTGTTCTAGAATATATGTTCAAATATGTTTGTGCAATAAATAGTTTGGAAGATAGTATGTCATACTGCAGACATTTTAGAATATAGAATAGGGATACATATATTTACTGCCAAGGATAGCAAAATATATAAATATATAAATATGTATACATATATACTAAATATGCACATACTCATATACATTTTCTAGGCATAAGATTGGATGAACTTGACCATTTGCTGAACTGATTTCTCCTCAGGCAGTCAAAGGTATGTAAACAGAGAGTTGATCAGTTATGAAATAAGGTCTATGTGTAACTTGGAAAGGGAGTAGAATAGACAGAAATATGAATATCAAGCTGTCATATGAATGATATAGTTTGGGTGTTTGACTCAAGTATTTCATACTGTGTGTCATCAAACAACAAACTGTGGCTTATTAGATTATGAGTAGGGCAAGATATCACACTCGTCATAATTCTTGACATATAGTTTTGGTATTATTAGCCATTGCAATAATAACATAGATGAGAAAAAAAATCAAAGAGATTGAGATGGTAAAAGTAAATGCACTATAAGTTCTTTTCACATGTAATCTGAATGTGTATCTGGAATCTTCAAAATCTCTTAAAAAATTTAAAAATAATTGAGAGACTAAAGTGGCTAGGTTTACAAGGCATACCTGAAAGCAACTAAAATTCACTGATAAGAATAAAAACAGTAATTAAGAGAAAATATTGAAAAGGAAGATGCTTATGATAAAGTGTAATATTCTTTTTTTTTTTTTGGTTTTTCTCTGGCACCGGGAACCGAACTCATGACCTTGCACTTGCCAGGCAGGTGCTTTTGCCGCTGAGCTAAGTCCCCAGCCTGATAAAGTGTAATATTCTTGTAAAATTATTAATTTTAATAGTTTATGTGAACATCTGTAACATACATTTTAAATACATAGAAGTATATTAAAGGTAACATTATATAACTGATACAAGTTACTTGGGTAGAAAGATTCAATTCAATATAATCTCAATTGTTCATCAAATATTTATGAAAAGTTTAGAACTTTAACTAAAATAGTTTTAATACCCTGTTGCCCTGACCCTGAGTTAGAAAAACTCGTTATAAAACTTACTTAGATGAACAAATAAATGGAATTACCCAGGAAACCTATGATAAAGAAGCACATAGAGACTGCATGGTAAATAAACAGACCGAGTAATGGAAATAGTTCTCCTTACTTTGCAGCATCTGACCAGCAAAGAATGACATTTTAAAAAATCAATATTGGGAAAATATAACATTTTACTCTTTCTGCCATACAGAGAAAGATAAATTCCAAAGCTATCCTTTTTAGATCAAATATATTATTTTACCAAGTAAAATAATGGGTGAAGTTGTTTTTAATCACTGAATAATAAAGAATATTCTTCCCAGCAGAAATTATCCCCACAATAAAAAAAATATAATTTAATTACGTTTTTTTCTTCTAGTGATTTTTTTAATTTAAAAAATAAAAGGAGAAAAACATTAACAGACAGACAACCTTTTACAAAATAGCAAAAGAACAGTACAGACAATACAGAGTTACACACAAAGTGGTAGGAAATTAACAATGCTTGCTGTATTTCATATTGATATCTTCAAAGTGGTTTCTCATGAAAAATTTGAAAATAGACCCAACTCTATCACCATGAAACAAACTCAATTCAAAATGGTTCACAGATCTCAATATTAAAACAGAAACACGAAATCTATTGGAAGAGAAAGTAGGTAAAAACCTTGAAGACATAAGGGTAGGCAGAGAGATCATGAACAAAAACCAAACCACGTGAAACACTTCAAAGAATCAACAACTGGGATCTCATCCTACTGAAAAGTTTCTGCACATCTAAAGAAATCACCAGCAGAATAAAAAGAAAACCCACAAACTTGGAAAAAATTTTAGCTGACTGTCCCTCAGACAAAGGGCTTCTATCTAGGCCATATAAAGAATTAAAAAATATCAGACCCCCAAATTCAAAGATCCAGTCCAAAAATGGGCAGCTGAGATGAATACACACTTCTCAGATAAGAAAATACAAATGGCAAACAAATACATGAGAAAATGTTCAATATCATTAGTCATTAGAGAAATGTAGATTAAAACAACATTGAGATTTCACCTTACCCCAGTAAGAATGGCTAGCATTAAGAAATCAACCAATAACAAATGCTGGCAAGGATGTGGAGAAATAGGAATCCTTCTCCACTGCTGGAGGAATGCAGACTGGTGAAAGCACTGTGGAAATCAGTTTGGAAATTCCTCAGAAAACTAGGTCTAGAGGTTCCATTCAACCCAGCTATTCCCCTTCTTGGTATTTTCCCAGAGGATCTAAAAACATCATATCCCAGTGATATGTGCACCTATGTTCATAGCAGCATAATTTGTAATTGCTAAATTGTGGAAGCAACCCAAATGTCAATCCACCGAGGATTCGATAAGAAAATTGTGGTACTTTTACAAAATGGAATATTACTCAGCTATAAAGAAATATAAACTCGAGGCCTTTATAGGTAAATGGTCACAAATAGAGACCAAACTCATAAGTGAAATAAATCAGACCTGCATGTGCAAGCATCACATTGTTTGTCTAGTGTAAAACCTGAAAGAGTTAATTTAAACTCGGAGGTATGATAGATATTATGAAATGATAGGAAAACTCTCAAGAGTAAAGGGCAACTGGGATGTGGGAAAAGAGAAGGGAAAGAAGGAGAAATTTTGTATGTATATATATATGGGATAGTTAACATAGTTGATCTACGGTCTTCTATTTCTTTCAGATACTTATGGCTTGTTATGTGATGTTTTGATATATGTACATATTGTGGAATGTTTGAATCAGGTTACTCATATATTTCCTTAAATTTTAATCACTTACTTACAAAAACATTCAAAATCATTTCTTCTAGTTTTAAAAGCACATCGTACACCACTGTTATTTATGTTAGTCCACAGTGCAATAGCAAATGGGAACTTATTAGTCACATCTGACTGTAATTGAATATCCATTGATCAACTTTTCACTATATTTTCTGATCTCCTCTTCTTACTATGCCATCTCTGGTAACCTCTGCTGTTCTCTATAAGATCAGTTTTTCTAGATTCTATGAAAGAATAAGGTCATGGAACTCATCTGTCTGTGTTTGCATTATCTTACTTGAATGATCTTTTCCACCTATGCTATCACAAATGGAAGAATCTCCTTCTTTTTATGGTAGAGTAGTATTCTGTTGTGTCTATATGCCACCTTTTCTTCATCCTTTTGTCATTTGAAGGAGACAGGTTGTTTTTTTCTGTTCTTAACTATTGTTAACAGTGCTACAATAAACATAGCAGTGTAAAAGTCCCTTTTTACTTGGTGCTTTCCTTTCCTTGTATGGAGGGTCAGTAGTGGGACTTCTGAATCAAATCTTAGCTCTTGTTTTAAGTTTTTGGAGAATCACTTTACTCTTTCCCATATTTTGTTCCTTTATAGTTTCACTAACAGTGTGCAGTGCTTCTGCTGTCTCTGCATCTTCACCAGAGCTGATCTCCAGACTTTTTTTTAATAGTAGTTATTGTTTCTGGAATTAGGCGATACCTCACTGTGGTATTGCTTTGTATGTTTCTCCTTAGCGATGTTGAGTATTTCTAATGTTCCTGTTGGTCATATATATGTCTTGTGAAAAATGTGTATTTAAGCCTAGTGCCCAATTTTTAAATTTTTAATCATAATTTTTTTGTTGTTGAGTTTCTTTGGAATTCTAGTAACATTTAAGGTAACTATCAATTTAAAAAGCTATGCTATCCACATTTTGTAACTTGTGTTTTAGTTTTGTTTCCATTTTTAAATTTCTCTTATAACCTTTCATTCTGATTGAGTGATTTAATGTGGTGTATTTTGACCCCTTGCTTATTTTGATTTATCCATTATAAATTTTTCTTTGTAGTTCTCAAAAGCCCTAGAGAAAATATAGCAGACTTTTTGAAATGCCAGAAATTTAACATAGAAACAATAAATAAACAAAAAGAAATAAAGGAAAATGGTAATACATTATATTGTACTTCTGTCCACATGTTGCATTTTGATGTTTTCTTTTGTCTATCTCTTAACATATTGATGGAACTATTATTTAAATTTTCCATTTTCTATATTTTTTATTCTAAACAAATAAATGTTTTATGCCCTGTGTTTGTACTGTTAGTGAGTGCATTAAGAATTCATTTAGGTACTCTAAATGACTAATTTTATAAGTTCTCATGTCTTACTCATTAACATTGTTGGTTTTCAGAACCTCTTTTATCATTTTTTTTAAATTGGTGTAAGAGTTATAATCTCTCAGCTTTTCTTTGTTTGTTTAGCAATCACTTTAGAACTCCTTTATTTCATATACATATTTTTACTATTTTGGGGATGTAGGATTTTCTTTTTCTTTTTTTTTTTCCTTTTTAAAAATTTTTACTGTCTTAAGCATTGCCAAAATCTCTGTCTTTTCTGCTGAGGAGACTGATGTCAGGTAAATGGTAGCATCCTCATAATTTTTTTCTTGTGCTACTTTGAGAATATTTATATTTAATCTTTCAGATCTTGATTATGGTATGTGTTAGGGTAAGCTTTGTTGAGTTAAATTTGATTGATTTTCTACCTTCCTATACCTAGATACTTCCTTTCCTAGGTTTTACAGATTTTGATTATCTGTTTATTTTTATTTTTTTCCATTTTAAAAAATAAAAGGAGGAAAACATTAAGAGACAGACAACCATTTTACAAAATAGCAAAAGAACAGTACAGGCAATACAGAGCTATAAACAAAGTGGTAGGAAATTAACAATTGGTTATCTGTTTAATATACCATCTTCCCCTGTGAGACTGTCAATGGACCTCAATAATCTGACATTGTTCTTTTCATATTATGCAAAGTATCCATAAAATTTCTTCACTCTTTTTCATTTTTTTCTACTTAATTATTTATTTTCAAATGGCCTATCTTCACAAAAAAGTCTTTCCTCTATCTGATGTAAATTGCTATGAATGTTTTCTATTTTTTGTCAGGTATTTTGTCACAGCAATGAGAGGAAAGTAACCAAGACAGATGCTCATTGATTTTCTTCACAATAGCTGTTTGAAATTCTGTGAGAGACCTCCCACACTGATTATATCTGGTCAATTTTTGTCACATTATTTTAACTGTTCAATGAAGTCACACTTCCAGAAAAGTTCTTCATACTTGATGTGTGATGTCATCCATGTATTTAAGAATTGTGTTTATTCTAATTTTTGTAATGTATGCATGATTACCTTTCTAGTAATTTTAAAAAGTTAGTTTATTTATTTATCTTTCTCTGAGCCTGGAGTCACTTGTGTTATTTCAACACCAGACGCCTTGCCAAGTTTGGTGTAAGTTAGACGATTTCATGGTGTCAGCTTGTCAGCACTAAGGGACACACAACCTCATGTTTGGATCAAGTATATAGTTGGTCTCCTGTTCGACAAGAACAAGGAGAGTGCTTAGAAAGGGTACTGTATTGCCTCAGATCTCTCCCTGGAGCCAGGCTGGGCCCAGATGCTTCATGCAGTGTACAGATCCATTGGGTTCTCGCTGTACCCCAGGAAGGAATCGTGGTGAGAATGAGGAAAAACTAGAACAAGAGACAAAAAGCTGGGATCAGGTGGAGGTCCTCTCTCTCCTGAGCAGAGAAGGGGAACTGCCCAAGAGCAGTGCAGCATTTATTTTATGCCCTTGAGAGGTTGATTAATTTCAGTCTCTGCCCAGCAACCAGTTAACAAGTTATAAGAGCTTGTTTATGTGCCTCAAGGAGCTCCCATGTTCTCAGGCTGGCTTCGTCCTGCACGTTTAACTCTCCAGCTTCAGCGGCTCCCAGCAATGCAGTCGCCTACCTGTAGGTGGGCACTGTGGTAGTCACTGTGGAGGGGCCAGTCTCATACTCTCATGTGTCTAGCAACCAATCCCCAACACTGTGCCATATCCTGAGGCTGCACCCTGCCAAGACCAGTACAGCCCTGGAGGGAGCACAAGGTCCACACTGCAATGGGCTGCCTACCCCTGAGGAGGACTGTTGGCCTAAGATTGCTACCACTAGCCACGGATGATGCTGGCAGGAATACACACTGGTAGACTGGACTTGCAGGATTCTACCCGGGACTAGGACTATTCTGGAAGCACTGTCTGTGTGCATTTGTCTATGGATACAGTCCCTTAACCGCCTTCCTCTTGTAAGGTTTTTTTTGACACTGAGTTCAAGTCAAGGGCCTGTGCTAATTACCCTATTTTACACTCAGTATATGTTGAGTAGTATTGGGAAAGGCAGTACCGGGGCTGCTAAGGCTAATGTCTCGTTGGGATATAACTGACTCTCATAGCCACAGGTATCTGCATAGTATGGGGATGTGGGAGTGTATATCAGCCCCACTCTAAAGCTGACAATGATACAGACCAAAACTTGAGTCTATTTCACTGGCCTATAAGTGTCTACCTGATGCTGGGGAGGATGTAGAGGCTTCATCTGTGAGCTCTGGCTTGGAGCCTTTGGAATTTTCTGTGATGCAAGATCTCACTGAAGTGTGCCTAGTACTTCATTGCAGAACAAAGACCTGTTCTGCCTCAACTGGAGTCTTGCGCTTTGCCCTGCTTCCTGTGGTGGGAATTGGAGTGGGGGATCCAATTAACCACCTGAGTAAAGCAGTTACAGTGACTCATTCTAAAGTTACTGGGCTGGGAATAGGGGTCAGGGTATACTGCCTCACACTGGGTTTCTTTGTGCTGTGCTTGGTATTAGGTTTCAAGTGAAAAGACTGGATTTAATTCCCTATCTGCCCAGCAATGGGACATCTCCCAATGAGACATCTCCTCATACTGCTTCAGAGTTCGGAGAGAGTGATATCAGCAAGTGTTTTCTTTTCTTTTTAATCAAGCAGCTTTTCTTTTTATTATACTGCAAATCAGGTACTGTGATCTCTCACCTGGTTTTCTCAGCTCTTGTGAAGGTAATTTTGTGTGTGAAACAAATAACTTTTAGTTATGTTCATACTGGTGAATTTTTGGGGAGATGGTCACTGTGGGATCTTATTTCTTCATCATCTTAATTTTATTTTTTTTAAACACTTGTCATAAACAACCTTAAGGAAAAAATAACAGTAAATCTTTAGTTTGCAGAGATTAGTCCTCTGTTTGAGGGATAGCCAGAAAAAACCTTTTTCCAATTCTGTAGGTTGTTTCTTTGCTCTGTTAACTGTTCCCTTTGCTATGAAGATGTTTTTAATTTGATATATTCCCACTTGTTGAATGTTGCTGTTATTTCTCATGTAGTTGAAGTTCTGTTCAGAAAATCCTTGCCTACACCTGAGACTTTAAGACTTTTACCTATTTTATCTTCAAGATAAATAGTGTTTTAATATTTAGGTTAAGTGTTTTTCTTTTAATATTTAGATCTATGATCCACTTTGATTTTAGTTTACTACATGAGAGATATGGGCCCAGGTTCAATGTTCTGCATATGGCTAGCCAGTTTTCCCAACGTCATGTTCCAAAGAAGCTACTGATCCTCTCACATGCTTTTTTTTTTGGTTTTTCTCCGGTACCGGGAACCGAACTCACGACCTTGCGCTTGCCAGGCAGGCGCTTTGCCGCTGAGCTAAATCCCCAGCCCCCCTCTCACATGTTTTTGAACTCTTTGCCAAAGATCAAATAACTGAATGTGTCTGGGGTTGTTCATGCATCCTCTGTTCTGTTTGACTGATCCACATGTCTGTTTTCGTGCCAATCGCATGCCATTGTTTCACCGTAGCTTTGCAGTGTAATTTGAATTCAGGCATTGCAGTGACCCCTGTGCTGTTCGTTTTGGCCAGGATATTTTTATTATTCTGGGTCTCTTCTGGTTCCATATGAACTTTAGGATTATTTTCTCTGGGTCTGTGAGGACTGATACAAACATTTTGTTTGAAATTGTGAAATCTATATATCAATTTTGAAAGTATGGCTATTTGACAATATTTCTTTTGCCTATCCAAGAACAGGAGACATCTTTCCATTTTCTGATGTCCTCTTCATTCTCCTGTTTCAGAGTACTATAGTTTTTGTTGTAAAGTTCTTTTTATGTCCTTCCTTAGGTTAATTCCTAAGTATATAGATTTTCTTGGTTAGACCTTCCAAAAGAAAAGATCCAATCAAAAAATGGGCAAGTGAAACAAACAGACACTTCTCAGAATGAGTGCAAATGGCTAATAAACATACAAAAAGCATTCAGCATCTCTGGCCATTAAAGAAATGCAAATTAAAACAATATAATATTTCAGCCTAGAAAATATGACAGTGATGAAGAAATTAAACATGCTGGCATGGCTGTGGTGACAAAGGAACCCTTCTATGTTGTGGGAATATAAACTACTACAATTGTGATGGAAATTGGTTTGGAGAGAGTCCTCAAAAATCTAAAACTAAAAATTCTATTTCACCCAGCTATTCCCCTTCTAGCTATCTTTCCAGAGTTAGAGATGTCATAATACAGTGAGGTATGCACACTCCTGTTTATAACAGCACAATTCGTAAGAGCTAAATCATGGAAGCAACCTATATGGTCATCAGCAGACAAATGGCTAAAGCAAATGTGGTATCTATACATAATAGAATATTACCTAACTATAAAGGAAGACAAATTTGAGATATTTGTAAAAGAGATGCATTTTGAAAACATAATGCTAAGTAAAATAAATTAGACACACACACTTAAATACCATATGGTTTTTCTCATTTGAGTAATCCAGAGTACAAATGAAGAACAATTTAAAGATCAATAAAATAAATGGGGAGATATATTTTTTTGCAAATGGGAAAAGGACCAAAAGACCAAAATTGAGAAGTTAGGGATAGAAGTGGAAGTAGAAAGATTTAAGATATTTCATGTAAATGTACCAAATATCCACAATGAACATAATCATTGTGTGTCACAAATATGAATGAAAATTAGTATGATGGTGATAAAAACAGGGAATGAAGATCTAGAGGTGGAGGAAGAGAGTAAGGGGAGAATAAAAACAATTCATATATGTGAAGTACCTCTACCTGTTACATCCTAAGACGAATGAAATATTCTGTACTGCAAATCTGCACAGAATGAGAACACTGCACACTGCAAATATATACTGCAATATGAAAATAATACAATTAGAAATCGTTTCTAGAATCCATTTCCAGTATGTCAAGTAAAATGGTACAATTACTCAAAGATTTTAATGAAAGAGTAACACTTTAACAAAAGAACTCTTAGAGAGTACTTGCTTAAAAAACAATTTTAATGATGGCTCACTTTATGAGGGTAATATTTGCTTCTCAGAATAACCTCTTTATTCCATCATCTAATATTAAACTGATTTTAACTTCATATTTATTTTTTCTCTACTGATTCACTAGAATTAGCATTCAATCAACTTTGATGTATGAATCTGTTTGTTTGCTTATTATTTAGTAAGTGTTTGTACCCAGTGTCTTCACACTGAATTCACTTCCAGTTCTTTCTTATTTTTTGTTTTTGTGACTGGATATTATTGAGTCACTGGCTTGCCCCAACTGTCCTGGAACTTGCAACCTTCCTGGCTCAGGCACCCAGAATGTGGGTATTACAGTTGTGCACCACCATTCCTGGTTAGTACTTGTCTTTTAATATTGATTTTATCTAGGTTTTGAAACATTTCATTAATATACTCTCCTGTTTTAAGGAAAAAAAGTTTCCATACCATATTTCCTCTCTTCTGCTCTAAGTTTGAAATTTGTAGGATAATATCTCCGGTTTATCAAATGATTGTAATGCAGTAACATATGTTGAGGCAGTAGCTTAGTTCTTTGCGACAAATGTCTGTATCACGACCAAGACACATATTTGCTTAGCTGCTGTTGGTGAAACACTTTTTCTTCCATAATCTAATATGTTTATATACTTACATATTCTAAATAAACTTGAACCTAGGTATACCAAACATGACCTCTAGACTTTAATGTGCATATTCTTTACTGGGAAGCAAATGTATATTTTTATTGATACAATGGTCCATTTTACTGTAAGTTGTAGATCAATCCGTCTTTTTTATAATGAAACTCCAAACCATAGAAATACTATGACATCTGACTTTGGTGGCACACACCTGTAACCACAGCACTCAGGAGGCTGATGCAGGAAGATCATTGTGAGTTCGAGATCAGCTTGAGCTACAAAGTGAACTCAAGGCCAGCCTGAACTGCATAGCGAGACCCTGCCTCAAAAAGACAAAAAAAAAAAAAAAAAAAAATACTATGACAGAGTCTTGTGGAAATGTACTGTGTATTACACCATGTAGTAGCAAGTGACCAGTGTACCGTTATTTGTATACACACATACACACACATGCTTCCTGGAGAAGAATCAACTATTTAGTGACATGTGTATTGTTTTATTTATTCTAGTTCTTTTATAGTAACTTCTAAAGGTCATGGCTATACCACAGAGATTTTTCTTGAATTCTATTTTTCTTTACCTTTAGTGAAACATATCGTATGTGTTTGTCTTCCTGAGATTTTAGTGCTGCTTTCCTACTTTTATGGTCCCTGAGTTGTTCTGTGAGATTCTTTCATTATTTTTTACTAGTTTACTTATTTTAAAATGGCAGGACCATCGACCCTTGCCATGATTTTCACCTAGAATGTGGCAAAAGCATCGTCAGAATAATCGTTTTAGAGTAAGTTAGTATTTCAGTCTTTTAAAAAATTTTATTTTTTAACTGAAAACCTATTGAGTTTTGAAATTTCTGGATCATAGTAAGAAATTTAAGAACATAAAATATATTCTTTACTTAAATAACATTTCACTGTTCCAATAGCTTAGTGGAAAAAAAAAACTTTTAAAATTCTCTGTAAGGAGTTTAAGTTTTTTCAATGCAAAGAGGCAGGGGAGTGCAATCCCTTTACTGAGAAAAGAACCTGAGAAAGGTGGAGAAAAAATCATGACTTTTAGAATATTTTAATGTTATTCATTCTTCTACATTTTAAACAATACTTAACTCCTCAGGAAAAAAATAATTTCTTTAGTGTTAAAAATGAAAAATAGTTGTAGTTATTCACCAACAAACATGATTTTATTGGGTGTGACAATGTACCAGACAGTGTCAGTAACTGGAAATAAAGGAGAGCTGTAATTCTTTTTGATTAGTTTAACATTAGATGGAGAAAAATTGCTTGGTTTGAAATAAAATAGCTTCCAAAGTGCTAAACTTGGTATTCAGGGTGTCAAAATATTCCAGAGGTAGTTAGTTACTATTTTAGGAGCTGCCAGAGTTAAATGGATTTCACCTGGCAGCGATGCATTTTTCCCCCTTGTCTTACGCACTTGGAGTTTGCTTTGTCATTTGACAGTTGCTTAATGAAGTCCCACTTGTTTCTTTGGGTCTTGCTGCTTTTTGTAACCTCTTGCTTGTCCTCAAATCATACTGCTTTGCACACTGTCTTGCTTTAATTGTAATGGATTTCCATTCTTTCTGAGACTTTGTGTAGACTTTTCAACCTAGTTTAATGTATGGCTTCCATTTTTAAAATACCCTATTATTTGTGTATAATATTGTAAAGTTTTTACCTTTTTGTTGCAGTTTGTGAGTACTATTTAGTACACTAACTTCTGCTCTCAGTTTTGAAGTTCAGAATAACTTCATATTCATCAAAATGGTGCACATTACTCACCTTTACTGATGACTGGTGTGTTCATTGGTTACTATGTATTTTCTGGCAACTTTGTGCCTAGAATAGATTATTTTGGTAGGATATCCATTGAACATGATAGGTAAATTATTATTTTAAGGTTAATTCTACCCTGATGGGGGAAGCACAATAAGCTAAATACTAGAGTGTATAGTAGTGGTAAGTGCTACACAATAGCATAAAGCAAGATAGAAGGACAGAGGGTAACACAAATGAAAATGAGCCAATTGTTTAATTCCTCTTTAAAGGGGAGCAAGATTCAGCTCTTTAAAGGGGAGCGAGATTCAGCTGGGAAAAGGACCAGTGTTCCTATAACAAAATGAACCTGGTGAGGAAGAGCATTTTGGCACAAGGAAGAACAAAAACAAAGACCTGAGGGTCGGAAGGAAATGAGTTGTTTGTGCTGAAGGAGACCCGTGGGATTGACTGTAGTGATTTGGGCAAGCAGAAGAGGTCCTGAAGTCGATAGGAACAGAAGCCACGCTTCTAATTTCCATTCTGGAGATGCGCGCTTGTTCTCTGAAAATACTGCGAAGTGCCATATTTATTCACATTTTAAAAATTTACTTTTCTTAGCCCAGCATGTAGCAATTTGATTAGAGAAGTTCAAAGATGTTATTTTCGCCATCATGATAGCTCTGTGTGATTACAAACGCAAACCTGTTGGTAAATTTTACAGGTACAGAAACTTCCCTAAGGAGTTAGGACTTGTCTAAGAAACCAATAAATGATGGATTAGTATTAGTTTGGGATTCTTTGAGCAAACACTTAATTCTCTTTGTCCATAATTTCTCCTATTTATTAATAATGCACAAACAGACAAATTAGTGTCTTCATTTAATTTTACTAATGGCCTTATAACTCAAAAATGCATACATGTCAGAATAGAAATTCGAACTGGAGTCAAAGTTGGGTTTTCCTAAAAGAGGTCCCCACACCAGAGTTGAAGGCCTCATCTGAGACCTTTTCCTTCCACATCTATTCTCAGTTCATTTGTCTGGATGTCTTCGTGTACCTTCTCAGTTTTGCTTCAGCAGTTTAGTTCCTTCCCAGTATAGTGTGTGACTGACAGTGACAGATCTTTACCTGAGAAGTTAGATTTTGATTCCTGAGCATCACAGTTTAGAGCCTCTGGTAGCAGAGAGAATCACTCACGTACACATGAGATAGCGCAACATGCGTGTTGTAGGATTTCAGGATCCCTGGCCCTGGCAGCAACATTATCCATTGATACTGGAGGTCCTCAGTAACTCAGTTACACCTCTTTCACACCAGAGGAGGTGTAGTGGTCAAGCAAAGAGTTGCAAAGCAGTTCAGTTATCCTTTTGATAATCTTCCTTTTGAAGGAACAGGTGAGGGTGGGAATGATTCTACTTAATATTACCAAGCAAATAATTTCTGAATGATTCTTTTATTTTCTGCCCATTGTATTTATCCCTTGAAAACTGTGCACTGTCTATATGTACTCAAATCAACACTGAAAAGAAATAGTAGTTGAGGTTAAGCATGTAAGCAGCTGAGTAGAACAAAGAAATCCAATCAGAGCAGAAAGCAAATGGATATTGATTCTTATTATTTATGTATTGCTGTGCAACTGATTATTATAAATCTTAAAAACAAAAAGTGAGCACAACTTGTTATCCCTTTATGTTTTTTAGTAATCTGCACATAGCTTAACTGGATCCTGCCACTCAAATTTCTCACAAGCTTCAGTGGAGGTGTCAGCTAGGACTGCAATCATCTTGACTCTTGTCTGGGAGAATTCTCCTAAGCTCACTCACCTGGTTGTTGCAAGGATTCAGCTCCTGTGCTAGGGCAACGAGGGCCTTAATTCCCTTCTGGCTATTGTTCAGAGGCTGCATTTGGTCCTTTTCAGGTGGTCTCTTCACCAAGTAGCAGGTAGATCACAACTCTACAAAGAGAAGAAAAGAGGTGAGTTGTTTTTTATAACGTAGTCTTTCATGGGACTTTTTATCACATTCATTATATTAGTTTTCAGAAGAAAGTCAGTAGGCCTAGCCTACATAGAAGAAAAGGCGTAAATATCAGGAGGCAAAACCACGCAAGCTACTTTAGAAGCTGCTTACCATACCAGTAGTCAAATACCAGCTCTATAATTAAGAGAAATATGACTTTAAGTATGATTTTTGATTACTTTAAGGTATGACTTTTTTTTGTTTATTTGTGTTTTTGAGACAGGGTCTCACTATGCAGTTCAGGCTGACCCTGAGCTTACTTTGTAGCCCAGACTGGTCTTGAACTCACAACAATGCTTTTGCCTCAGCCTCTCAAGTGCTGGGATTACAAGTGTGCACCACTATGTCCGGCAATTTTTGATTACTTTAATCTTCCCACAAATAAGGTCTTTTCCTCATATGTTAAATGGAATCATAGTACTTCATGAAAGCACAATATCATATTGTAAGAATCATAACAAATTGAATATGTGAAAATGTGTTAATAAACATCAGGCAATATATACAGAAAATTGGAATTGCTATAATTAACAGTAGTATTAATACAATCATTACCTAGTGACAGTGATGAAATAACGTGTGTTAATGAGGTTGGAATGAGGAACCTACAAAACAGTATGTTAGTAGCTGAAGCTAAATATGAAACCCAGTGTTTGATAACAATCTTAGCAGTTTAAGATAAAATATTCAGGGGAGGAAAAACAGTCAAGTATAAATATGTCACAAATATTTTTTGATTGCTTTCCCTTTTGCCAACTATACTAAATCCAGATCAGGTGTAGACATGTAGCAAATTGTTTTTTTTTGATATTAGAAATCAATTTGAGGGGAATAAATTACTCAAAAGAATTTTAGAATTAACCTATTGCAAGCTGCATGTTTTATAATAAAAATGACTGGCAAGATAGGAAGCTTACTAGAATATTCTGGCAAGTGGGTAGCAGAGAACTTCTAGAATTCTAGTTCTCTAATATCTAGCCAATGTTTCTTTTTTAAAAAAGATAATGATTTTTATTTGCAATATTTTCTGTTGACTATTTTCTTATTTTAATAGAAAAAAGAATAAGTCTAAAGAGCAATGGAGAAAACTCTCAAATATTTCATCCTCCCACAATAGGTACAGAGGCTTTTAAAACAATACTGTGGTTTTATATTCTAAAACTTTGGAAATTAAAAATAAAACAGTATTCTGTTCTGTGCAATGCAAAGGATCTTACTGAAAGCATTGTTAAAGCAGTTTATAATGTATATTGCATTATATATATATATATATATGTATACATACATGCAGGGCTCTGCACACACTCTGTTCTCTCCCTGGAGCACACACCATCCTCTACACACAAATAACTACTCCTTCCTTTATGTTTTAGATTGCAATTCAAACATCGCACCAGGTGTACACCTGTAATCCCAGCACTTGAGAGGCTGAGGATGTAGGATCATTATGAATTTGAGGCCAAGCTGAGCTTCAAAGTGAGCTCAAGGCTACTGTTTATAATATATATTGTGTGGGAAAAACAGCACTGTTTGTTTTTCATGTTCAAAATTTCTTTATGAAAACAAAAGTTCTTAATAGTTCTTAATATTCATATTTGCTACATGTGGAGAGTTTTGGACAATGTACCAGTGACAATATGATTATAGCTGAGTATGATACATGAATAGTGTATTAGAACTGGTTCTCATTACTGGCTTCTAGGTATAGAAAGTTGAATTTATATGTGTAGAGAGAAGAAAGATCACCGGGGTTAAAATGATTAGGGTTGGGAAAGCTTTTATCAAAAAATATAAAAATGTGTTAGGAGGAATAATTTCAAGAGATCTATTGCACACATGGCAACTATATTTAATAAAAATGTATTATATTTTTCAGATTGCTGAGAATAGACTTTACATGTTCCAACCACAAAAGTATACATATATAAGGTAGTGTGTACACTAAGTATGTCAACTGGGCATTCCTTAATGTATATTTCAAAATACCATGTTATACTATGTATGCATGTATGTGATAGCAGACATTCACAATGACAAATACTGCTGATAAATCGGTGTAGAAAGGTCTATATTGGCTCATGGATTTAGGGATGTTTTTGTACTTTGATAAAGCAGCATCGCAGGGTGGGCAATGAGGAACAGATTAACACACTTCAACCCATGGGTAGGAGCTAAAAAAGAAGAGATAAAGCATGGAGTCCCACATCTCCTTGGAAGACTCACCCACAATACCAGCAGACCTCCTACTGGACTTCAGTGCTTATAACCTACAACCTGTCCACAGTGCCAAACCCACAGTGACCTTGGGTTGTCCAATATCCCAGCTGCAGCTCTGCACACAAACACATGCTGATGCCTTTTGCTGCAGACATAATAAAGAAGACAGTGGCGTGGATTGTAGAGCTGTGTATACTTAATCCAAATACTTCCCAGGTAAAGAGACGATGGTTGGGGGCTGGGGATTTAGCTCAGCGGCACAGCGCCTGCCTGGCAAGTGCAAGGTCCTGAGTTCAATTCCTTGTACCGGAAAAAAATCAAACCCCACCCCCACAAAAAAAGAGGATGTTTTTTGTCTTTGGTGTTTAAACAGTTATATTCTCTTACAGAGCTCTTTTGGACTAATATTTTTGATGGCTTGTAAAAAAGTTAGAACCATCAAGTTATCAAATTAATGATGTGTCATCACCTGCTAACATGAAATAGGTGTTATGTTTCTAACAGCAAATGCTAGATTAATGTCATTTTAGTCACAAGAAGTTTAAAATCAATTTCAATGCTAATCAGTGGTGGAAAGAATAGATTAGTAAGGCAATGAATGCCATTACCCTTTCAAGTATCTCTTTTATTTGATGCTTCCTGCTGAGGTGAATAAGGTTGTGAAGCTGTGGTATCATAAAGCAAAGGTATCAGTACAGAGCGAAGAAAGGAAGAAATAAAGGAGAGGGAGGAAGGGCAAGTAAATAACTGAATTTGTTTACTTTTCTATTATTCCCTTTTCCTCTTCCAGCAAAACAGCCACTTCTCTTCTTAGAAGGGATAATGATTACTGAGAGGAAATGTTTAAGTTAAAATTTGCTTAATGAATTTATTTTTTTCTGTCTACTAAAGATACATTTGAACACTACAGTGAACTTATGATTATTCACCATAAAAATTAATGTATCATCTACATGGAAAATGAAGCTATAGGATCTTTGAAGATTTTTAGATTAAATCATTTTAAGATTATTATAAAGTTCTTAAACTGCAGCTATTACTTTTATACCTAGAATGTGATGTTATTTTGTATTTATACAATCCTATATTATATATTTTATTGTCTTACCTGCTATATTTGAAAACTTGATGAGAATTTTTGCATGACATTTTCATACTTTTGAAAGGGTCAGTTCAAAAAAAGGTATAATATTTTAAATTTTGTTATTTTGGTTAGAATTATAGTACAGATCCATGAAGTGTTCATAATAAATTCAATTATAGGCTCACAATTGAATTGAAAAGCAGATGCAAAATAACTTGTGTTGCTCAAAGTGGACAGTGGGTATGGAATTCTTTAGCTCTGCAGCTATGTACAATTTTTATAGCCCACATGGTAATAATATAACCATACTAATTTATTGCAGTGTGACTTTTAAATAAAAGTCTTTTAAATAAAATATTGTATATCACTGGTGTTGGGTTTTTCTGTTATGTCCTACACTATATTCTTCTTTCTGGGCAATGTATTCTTAATATGATTCTTGTGCAAGGAAAGAAAATAAACAAGAACATAATTGAAAAGAATCTTTAAATACTGTCTTAATCCATTCCTCAGAGTTTAAATTACTTTCCATTACTGAGACTCAATACCCAGCATCCACATTTCACAGGAGGAAAAGTTTATTTGGGCTCATAGTGTGTAGTCCCTGGTTGCTTGGCTCCGAGGCAGGGCACCATGGCAGAGGGGCATGGCAGAGGAGGAGTGCTCATGGTACGGCAGTTAGGAAGCAGAGGGACAGATTTGGGTGGGGGGCGTACCCTCCCGGGTCTTGGCCACAGTGACCCACCTCTTCCATAGGCCCTATTTCCTAACATCACATTTCGCTCTAAACTCATCACTGGGGTAATCCATTGATAAGTGTCATGGCTCCGTGAACCAATCACCTTCCAATACCCCCACTAATGGGTGCATGCAGCTTTGGAAGAACATGCAGATATAAATCATAACACCCAGTAAACATGGTGTCATGGGATATAATGACCTTGTTTTACTCCTTATAATGAGATTGGATTATATTGTGGTCCTCTTTACTAAAAAAAAAATAATTCTCCACTTTATTTTTAAATTTTGACCAAGTATTAGTTGTCTTCTCTAATCTGATGACTGAATTTATTTATTTTTCTATTATTCCCTTTTACTCTTCCAGCAAAACAGTGACTTCCCTTCTTAGTGATGTTTCTTTTAATGCACTGTTAAACACAGCCAGCAATAAAACATAGGTGGACCAAAAACCTAACCCACACGAGTATATTAGATGTATTACCAATATAGGTTTTCTTATTAATTCCTTGTTCCTTGAGCTAAAGTGTTTCCACTGCATAATGCTGTATCAGATTCTAACACATTTTCTGGTACATTGCTTGATCTTAAAACAATGTTACACATATATGAGTTCAGTGTTTGGGGCAATATTCTGTGCAGAGGTATTGCTTTCTGTTTCAGAAGGATGAGCTAAACTATGCTGCTTTACAAATCTCAATTTTTAATGAAAAAACCTTAGAGTAACTTTAGATTCATGGAAAAGTGAGAGAGAGTATGTGGAATCCTATATCCTACATACAGACCTTTTCTGATTATTACAATCATGGATTAGTGTGGTACACTTACTAAAACTTGCGATAATATATTGATATGTTCATATTAACTAAAACTTGTGTTTTCTTTGTGGTTCATATCCTTTACATTTGTAAGGACTTTGAAAAATAAATATTATGTTTCTGTTAAGACACCAGCAGAATAATTTATTGCCCTACAAATCTTTCATACTCTCTATATTTTTCTCTGTGCCTAAATTCTTGGCAGCTACTGTCTCTTTAGTTTAACCTTTTTCAGAATGACATATAATTAAAATTATATTACATGCAGTCTTTTCCTGTTGAACTCTTTCAGATAACAATTTGCCTTCAAAATTCCTAAGTATGGTCTATTTTTTGAATATATCCTTTCATATGTATGTATCAGAATTTGTTTACCCATTTACCTTGTGAAGAGCACTTTGATTTCTTCCAGGTTTGGGCAACACTGAATAAGACTGATTTAAATATTTGAGTGTAAGCTTTTGTGTGGGGACACATTTTCCACTCATCTGGCTAAATACCACAGACTGTGATTTCTGGAATATATGGAGATATTTTAGTTGTCTAAAATAGTACTACTGTCTTTAAATATGTATGCACCATTAGCATCACATCAGCAATAAGTCAGAGTTTCTGTGACTGCACACCTGGAGAGTGAGTGATGGTATCCAAGGCAAAAGTCTCGATGGTGTTGCAGAGAATCAGAGTGAGAACCCAAAACGACATCTGTGCTCCAGAAAGCCAGAGGATGGCATAGCAGCTGAAGACTAAGTGCCGGTAAGCTCACTGCAGAGTCACTGCTGTGAATCTGTGTGCGTGAAAGCTAATGTGTCTGCACTGGAAGCTTAAGGAGTCTGCACTGGAAGTTTGAATGAACTAGAGACCAGCATCGAGAGGCAAAGGTGAAAACTGGGTCTCCTCCAGAGCAAGTGGGAAGATTTGCTGCTTCTTTCTCATTCCGTTCCATCCAGGCTACATGCCCATTGTTTAGTGCCACTGACATCTGGTGTGGGTCTTCCCTCTTCAGTTTGCAGCCTACATGTCAGTCATTTACCGGCACTTCCAGAGCTTTACCAATGTGCCAAGTAGTTCTTACTTAGTTCAGGTTGCCATATCACAATTAGTGATCATCTCCATCCTCTGACTTTGTTCTTCTTCAATAACGTGTTGGCAAGTTTGTGGCTACTGCCCTGTACTACAAACTTTAGTATTATTTTGCCAGTAATGAACAAAATAATTTCCTGGGATCTTGAGACTGTATTGAATCTTTAGACTAACTTCAAGAAGACTTGACATTACAACAATATTGAGTCTTTCTGTCATAAGCATATATGAATATCTTGAATGAGTTTTATAGTTTTCTACATGTAGCAATTTATACTTAAGCATTTAAATTTTGCTGCTTATCTTAACGAGAAGTTCTTATTGTAAATTTCAATTCCTCCTTAATAGTATACAAGATACCCATTTTTTTCATATTAACTCTGTGTCCTGATACTTAATTATAATTACTGATTAATTTTAGTTTTCTATAGATCCTTCTGAATGTCTCAGAAAAAATCATCTCATCTATTGAGAAATAAATATTCTCTGCATGTTTATTTCTTCTTTCCAATTCTTTTATTTTATTTTTATAAAAATTTCATTAGCTAGTATTTTCTGTAGGAAAAATATGTCTATGTCTTGCTTAGATCTCTGTGAAAGTATTTAATATGTCACCATTTAAGCTGTAAGATTTTTGGTGAATATTGTTTATCGAGTTGAGGATATTCCTCTCTCTTCTGGTTGCTGAGAGATGATCATGAATTGGTATTGGATTTTATCAAATATTTATTCTTCATCTTTTGATAAAAATACATGATTAATGTAGGCTGTTGTTATGATCTAATATATAAACTGATTTTTGTGTTTTGAGTCAGTTTTGCATACTGATATGAGTTCCTCAAAATCATAGTGTGCAACACTTTTATAGATTGGTATATTCACGGTGCTTAAATTTTATTAAAGGTTTGCACTATGCACATGAAAAATAGTCTGCAATATTCCTCTCTTGGAATAGCTCTGCCTGGTTTTAGCATTATTCTTATATCTGTGTTATTCGGACAGCACAGATCCCACAGTATGAGTTTAAAGCATTTCCTGAGCTTCGATTTTTCAATAAGAGTTTGCAGAATATCACTATCATTTCTTCATGAGAGGCAACAGTGATGCCTAAAGACCTGATGTTTTCTATTCTGTCTATTAATTATTGACTCAATTTCTTTAATATATAGACCCCTTCAGATTATCTATTTTCTTCTTGTGTGATTTTTAATAGATTATCCTTCAAGAATTAACCTATTTTCCCCATTATAGAAATAATAACTCATAATATCCTCATTCTTTTAATGAGATAAATAATGGTGTACCTTCTTGTCTTTCTTATAGAAAATTTATGACTTCTTTTTTTCCTTAGCTAGACTACATATTTATTAATTTTATTATCTTTGCAAAGAGTCTACTTTAAATTTTGTTGACTTTTTTCTACTGAGGTTTAACAGTTAACAGTTTAAACAATTTTTAACAATTTTATTAATTATATAATAAAACTTTTAACAATTTCATTAATTTCTGGTATACATTTTAAATTTATTCACTTCTTTCTACTCACTGGTTTGAATTTGATTTTTTGTTACTTTGGAAGGTAAAGACTTCAACTGATTTTTAGAAGTCTTTCTCTTTTCTAGTATATACATTCAATCATATAAGGTTTATGCTAAATGTCACTTTTATTGATCCCACAAATATTGAGAAGTTTTGGTTTCATTTAGTTCAAACTATTTTAAATTTATTTAATCTAGGGTTTAATTAGCAGTGCAGTTTTTTCTATAAGTAGTTCTGATTTATTTCAAGTTATTTTTCTGCTAATGGTTTTTAGTTTGATTCCACTGTGGTCTGAGAAAAAATGTTGTAGGATTTGTATTCTTTTAACTTTGTCAAGGTATGTTTTAGAGTCTGAAATTTAGTGCATGTTGGAGAATGGCCCTTATGATCTTAAAAAACAATGTATTCTGCTGATGGATGAAGTGGTCGATGTCGGTAGATCCCACTGGTGATGGTACTGCCCCATTCATCTGTTTCCTTCCTGATTTACTGTCTGTTGTGTCTGTTAAATAGAAATAGATTTATGTTGAAGTTGAAAAATGTAATAGTGTACTAAACTATTTCTTCTTATACTTCTGTTATTTTGTCTCACATGGTGCTCTAATCTTTGGTAAGTGCGCCTTATGAATCATGATGTTTTCCTAGAAATTTGACCCCTTATCATTATGTAATCCCTTATTTAACGTCTGATAAGTTTTCTTCCGTGAAGCTGACTTGGACCAAGATTAATGTAACTACTCCAGCTTTTCTTTGATTAGTATTAATATGCTTTATCTTTATTTGTTTCATTTTCATTCTGAGTGTTGTTGTATTTAAAATGGATTTATTTTAAACTCTATATAGTTGAGTTCTATTTTTCTTTTTAGATTTAGTGAATAAGTAATAAATGCTTATGCTATGGGTATAATGTAATGTGTTTTATATACATACATTGTGGATTAACTAAATCATATTAATATACCTAGCACTTCACATTCCATTTTACTATGGCAAGAATATTTAAAATTTACTTTGAGTAACTTCAAAATTTATATTACATTATTGCTAACTATAATCGTGCTGTGCAATGGATCTCACGATCTTACTATTTCTGTCTAACTGAAACTTTGCACCTTTTGATCAGCTTCCTTGCATTGCCTTCTTCTGGTAAGTGTACACTTCTCTCTCCTCTATGAGTTTGACATTTTTGGATCCTATGTCCAAGTTCATGTGTGGCTTTCCTAGCTTGACTTAATCCCTTGTCATAATGTCCCCTAAATTCAACCATATGTTCAGAATTTACCTGCTTGTCTTTAAGGCTAAATAACTTTTCATTTTGTAGCTGCATCATGATTTCTTTTTTTCAAAAGTCCAATATGACGATCTCCTTTAATTGAGGTATATTTTTTGTTTACATTTGAAATGATTGTTGATGTAGTTGGTTATTAACTTATTTTCTGACCTTTTTATTTTTGTCTTTTAACTGTTCATAATTCATCTTTGTATTCTCTCAGTATATCAATTATATTTTTAAACAATTTTGATGATTGCTCTAGAGAGAGAAAGATACACTCATTCATAAGCACTAAGTCCTTTCTCCAATGACATTATAATATTTCACTTCATTAATTTATAACTGTATTCCTAATTATTCTTTTATTCCTTATGAAATGGTTTCCAATCATCTCACTTATCCATAAGCTATAACCCCAAAATACTACTATTATTTTGGGCAAACATAATTACATAGAAGTGACAAGAGTATGAGACATGACATATACAATACTTTAAAGTTTCTAAAAGATGGAGAAGCTTAACATCAGGCCTAAGCAAGAGCATTGATGGACATATATTAAACTGGTACACTTTTAAATTGTTTTAGTTAGCTAAGCAGTAATTTAGTGATATCAAATATCTAAAAACAATCAGTTTTCCAATTCTGGATATTGCATAATTATGATTTAAGTAAAATTTTTTTATTCTTTTGGTTTATCTGTAGGATGTTAAAATTGTCTATTTTCCTTGCATTATTTCAAATTATTACTTCATTTCTTCCAAAAGGAAACATAACATTCAACAACTTTTCCCATGAGAAGCCAGTGTGATGGTGCAGCAGAGAAGTGGAGTCACAAGAACTGTAAGTTCAAGTCCAGCCTGAACAGCATAGCAAGAAACTGTCTCAAAGTGAGAGAGAGAGAGAGAGAGAGAGAGAGAGAGAGAGAGAGACAAAAGAAAGAAAAAGAAAGGAAGAGAAAGAAAGAAAGAA
>NW_004955405.1:24556227-24595967 GCF_000276665.1 Chinchilla lanigera | reverse complement strand
TCCATCCACTGAGGAATGGATAAAAAAATTGTGACTTTTTATACAATGGAATATTACTGAGCTATAAAGAAAGAAAAACCCAAGGCTTTTATAGGTAAATGGTCACAACTAGAGATTATACTCATAAGTGAAATAAATCAGACCTGCATATGTAAGCAATGTATTGTCTCACTAGTGTAAGAATCTGAAAGAGTGAATAAAAATTAGAAGGTATGATAGACATTGTGAAATGAAAGGAAACTGCTCAAAAATAAAGAGCAACTGGGATGAGGGTGAAAAGAAAAGAAAGAAGGGCTAAATTATGTATATGTGTATATGCAGGATAGCTAATATAGTTATACTACTGACTTCTATTGCTTTATTGAAAGAAACAGTTAATGATTAGTTGTTTGATCAATCTTGCATGTCTATATTTGTTTTCCTGAGTAACCACTTTGAAGATATCCATACATAATACAGCAATCATGATTAATTTCCTGTCACCTTGTTTGCAACTCAGTGTTGCTTGTATTGTTCTTGTGCTATTTGGTAAATGGATGTCTGTTTGTTAATTTGTTTTCATTCTTTTATTTTTAATATAAAAGAAGAAACAAAGGACTAGGGAAAGATGCAATGCCATGCAACAATCCTATTTCTAAACCCTAGTACAGCCATTCCCCCTCAAAAAAAAAGAATCCTGGTAAAATTACTAATAGAATTTTTTAAAATCATAACTAACAAACCACAGAGCTAGAAAATAGAAATTAGTTTTCAAATTCTGTGACACAATGGGTGAAATATACTTACAATATAATAATTTGAGTGATTCTGTTTTTGTTTTTTAACATAATCTACATTCATTTAAATAAGGGTATAGATATATTGCTCACTAAAACCAGAAAATGTTTACAAGTGGAGAGTGATTTGTAATTACAAAAACATCTTTGCTCATAACACAACTTTTTTTGGCACTCAGGATTGCGCCCTGGACCTTGTGCACACTAAGCAAGTACTCTACAATGAGCTGCATACCCAGTCCTCAAATAATCACTTAGATATCAATTTTCACTTTCCTTCATACTTGATCTTTATTTTCCATGATAGTGGGAAAAGCTTTCCTGCTTTGTATGTAAACCTTAGAATACATGAATTAGACTGAAAATTTCCAAAGAAACATGTTATTTTCAAAAGTATGCATGGTTTTGATAATCTGATTCAAGTTAAAGTAGAATGCAATCTCAGCCAGAGGAAAAGCCCAGCAACTTTAAGGAAACCACAGTTGAATGTAGAAGAAAACTATGATAAATAAAAGTTTAATATTACTTTTACCCAGTTTTAACTACTTTAAAATTCATTCCAAAAATGTATGTAAGTCTTCCTCTTTGCTCTTCTACCTTGTATTTGTTTTATTTACATGTTGTTTCTACTTAGTGTAGGGAATTTCAAAATATCATGTAGATGTATATCTAATACATAATCTTACTTAAATATTTGTAGTGGTAGATATACATATACAATAAATTTTGGGTTGTTTTTTTGTTTTTTTTTGGTTTTTTTTTTGTTTTTCTCCGGTATCGGGAATCGAACTCACGACCTTGCGCTTGCCAGGCAGGCGCTTTTGCCGCTGAGCTAAATCCCCAGCCCCTGTTTTTTAGTTTTAAAATGTTATGAAATTAAGGAAGTTGACAAAATATTGGCAAAATGTACCATCTGATAGAAATGAAGCAAGTCCCACCTACCTGGAACCAAAGAACGAAAGTTACCAAAACCATGCTCATATTAATTCCATAGTAGAATATATTTTTATAAAATGCATAATTGTTATTTTATTCCTGCTTCATATCATCCAAGATCATAAAAAGAGATATTATTAAGGATAGATATGGGTTCCTTACTTATAAAAATTCATTTTACTCTTATATAAATTCAACATCACAGGATATATACAAATTGCTTAAGGTAATATTTATAACTATTTTTGTCTACTGACATTTTATTAATATATTAACTTTTTGTTGAAATATTTTCCCTATTTTTCTCCACGGTATAAGGAAAACATATTTTCAATTTACAAACACAATTTGTTCATTGAGGAACACCAAACCAATTTAGTAAAAGAAAAAAAATGCAATTTACGATTACAAGTTTTTTTACAAAGATAATGGACCCTTAACACCATTTTGCAATGTAGGAAAAGCTCTAACAATCTACTTTTTCAGAAGGTAATTTTGTTTTCCCAGAATGAAAAATGTCTAAGTGCATAGAGTATTTGTGAATTATCATTTACATCATTGTACTTGTTCTTCTTGAATTTAGTACTTACATTTCTTCTCTGGAATCACAGAAATATATAATCCACACTTTGTGCATATGGCTTTGAGCTTCCTTTTTATTGTAGGGTGTTTATGAAAAAATGAATACCATGTTTTCTCCAAACATATTTAGCTTTTTTCCTAATACAGAAACACTATATTTTCCACTTTATATTCTTTCTTTTCAGGGGATTTTGAGTCCCTGAAAAGAAAGAATATAAAGTTATAAAGCAGAAGTTTATAAATCTCTGCTTAACAAAATATGAGCAAATGCATGTATATGGCAACCAAACTGGGATTTATTCTCTGCCTTAGACAATCCTGTTTTCTGTTCTTATGTTGTACCTATGTCTTAGTTATTTTTTAAAAATTGAGTCACAATATCCAAGATCCCCTGCTTAAGGAGGAGAGGTTTATTTTGGCACATGGTTACAGTCCATGGTCCTCTGTCTGAAAGGCAGAAACAACGCGCTGAGAGGGCCTGTGGGGGGAAGCTTGCTCACGTTATGTTGAGGAGGGAGCAAAGTCAGAAGGAGGAGCCAGGGAAGTAGCTGCAACCCTCCAGCTCACTCTGCAGTGACCCACCTCCAAGCAGACCCCAACTTCTACCAGCAAGTCAGCTGGAATGCCCTGGATCCCATTTCCTTCCAAAAGCCCCAAGTAAGAGCAGGTGAGCCTTTAAAGGAACATTCTCAATTCAAATCATGACACTGTGTTTCTTGATCTAAGGAGATCAGCTTCAGACGATAAACAGGATGGACAGGATTTGGTCTCCTAATGGCAACCATATTAGATCGTGATACCAAAGAGTGATTACTAATCAGTGTAAAATCACTGGAAATCCAGATCTCTCATTTGATGTACCTTTATGTACCCAAAGTCCATATAATCTTGTCTAATTTACACACAATACATTGCCCTTAAAAGTTGTAATTAAAATTGAACTTTAATAAGATGATATTAATTGAGGACAATTGAGAGTAAGTCATCTAGTTTTTAATATTCATATAATAATGTACCACAAAATATATTACCCTACAAGCAGTTTTGTCTATTTATTATAAATCTCCATTATTATGATATCCCAGCAGTAAACACAAATTAACATTGTTATTGTTGTATCTTAATGAAATAACCCATTTCAAAGATTTTGTAAAATAAAAAGTAAATGTGAAACTTCTTTTCATAATAAATTAAGTAGAACACAATAAGTAGCATTGGAAGTGTTTCGGTGTATTTTCAAAATTCAACATGTTTTATAGTAAAAATTGAAGTTATTTTGTAATTTTAATAATATGTTTTATCTACATATTTGCTTATTTTGCCTTTCTAGCAAATATTTTTATTCTTCAGATACCATTAGTGGAGAAATTTAAACATGGTGGAGTACAGACTGGTAACAAAATATAACCTCTCTAGTACTTGGAATCTAAACCTCTCAAAACCTACACCGTGATGAAGAGCAAAAACAAAGTAGATCTCTGAGAACTGGGAGAAAACTGATAGGGAAACTAGAAATTACAGAGTAGATGAAGAAATGGAGCACGATGCAGAAAAAATAATAAAGCATCCTAAAAAAGTGGTCCCCAGCTCTGGGCAAGGGGACTCTGTCGCTGCCGTCCCCAGGCAGACCAAGAGAGGCCCGTAGCTCCAGGGAGAATCAATCAGCAGTGCCAGCGCAAAGCAAAGAACGCAGCAATTGTGAACTGCAAAATCACTGTGGTACTGACTCTGCACGGCAAGTAGAGACGGTGGAGAAAACCAGTGCAACAGCTACTATATCTGAGAGTGTGTAATAAGGAGCTATATTGGTAAAGGGTTAGCGTCTAGAGGCTGAGCTAAGAACAACCATCTTTCAGGATTTCTTGGCTCAACCTGCCACAGTACTTGGTGGGAGATGTTCACAAGAGACAGTCATGGAGAGGGTACAGTCTAGCCATAGACAACCTCTGAGAAGTTTAAACTCAGACCAGAAAGGACACAGCAATCCTCACCTCCTAATAGAGAAATCAGGGTGTCATGTGTGGCTTTTGAGGGGCTGGGTCTAAAAATGCTCGCATCAAGTGCAGTGGATTCCTTGATAACACCCTCTACACACACATATTGCCTCATCTGGTTCAGAGCTCGGTGGTCTGTAGGATTTCCCTGTCTGCCAATGTGATCAGGGATATGCAGCATGCAAGGCTGTCACAGCCTATGATACATAGGAAGAGGAACCTCTGGACCAAAGACAGAGTATCACAAACGCACAGGCTGTAAAAATAGGTGGAGAAACCATATCTTGGGATGCACAGGAAATGTAGGGCAGGATTTAGCACTCACACACAAACGTGTAAATGTGGAAACAAAATACACCTTAGCAGTAATTCACTATCCCTCCTTTATATCTAGTGGATTCCAATGTTGCAGACGTTGGAAAGAAACCACTCACTCAAAAACATAGAGGTATTTTTTTTTTTAAACTTATTTTTGTCTTAATTGGTATTTGCGGGGAGGTTGTGATAATTTTACTCTTGTTATTTTTCTTTGTGTTCTTGTCTCTTTTCTTTGCTCCCTTTTTGCTTTCTTCTTCATTTTTTTCCTGTTACTTTTATCAAATTCTACTAATCTTCTTTCAGTCCTTCGTAAGAGACTTTGTTTCATATTTCTCTCTTCTTCTTGCTTCTCTTTATTTTTCAAATTTTACTTCTTTCATTTCCCCAACTACCCTTTCCTATGAGGGTTTATTAATATTTAGATAATTAGATAAAACTATTACTGTTGAGTACTTTTATACTCTCAATGGTGGTGTATTGTCCCAATTGGTAGATATTAACTGTGCATGAATATTTGGTTTGTCATTATCTCTACATTATAATTACAGAATTATTTCCTATTGTTATGGGTAGTACAGTTGTAGCTGTTATTGATTCTTGTGTCAATATCAGCATGTTGTCGACTCCACTGTTGCTGATTGTGCTGCTATTGCCAGAATAGGATACTTGTTGCTCTTTTTTTTTTAATTATTATGACAATATGTGGTAGGCTTTTGTATCATTAAATGTATTCAGTTCATTTCTGGAGAACTGGGTGATGGGCCAACTATACTGCACCGTATCCTCCCAAATTTATGCAGGTGGTTAGATCTGTGACAGAGCAAAAGACCTATTGTTGGCCATGCCTAGAGGGCATTACTGAAAAACAGATACAAACTAAAGAGATCTGCAAAATAAAAATACAATCTTCCCAAAATAATCATCCAACTAGCCTCAGTATAAATAAATAAATAAATTATGAAACTAGACAATAAAATGCCTCCAAAAATTCCCAACTCCCCAAAAGCTGACATGTGGGGTATTGATGGGAAGAAGTCAAAAGTTAAATGGTGAATTTTCTGAAACAATAAGAGACAAAAAAGTCAATGGGATGCTCAGTGAGTTCAAACTTGATATTAATAAATATATAATGGACTTAATAAACAACATGATCAGAGACCTTACAGAAGAGAACAAGAAAAAGTGAGCTGCACTAAACAAAATAATAAATGCCATAAATGAGCACTGTAGCTAAGAATCAGACTTCTTGAAAAGGTGTGAAACTTATCCAGGAGATAAAAATTTCTGTTGGTTGTGTAGGCAGCAGAAGTGACCAGTGTGAGGTCAAAGTGTTAGAACTAAAAGATAAGACTAGTGTTCGTGGCTATAAAGTCAAATACTTGAAAAACAAAATTAAAACTTTTTAAATGGAGTTAACAGCTGCTGCAAGATAAAAAGAAGACTAATCCAAGATGAACTGGAATTAGTGAAAACTCAAAACAACAGCACAAATTGAATAAAAATCCTGTTTACAGAAATAATGGTAGGAAATTTTACAAATGTGGGAAAAGAATTTAACATATAGATAAATGAGACAATTATATTCCATATAGTCATAACCACAAAATAAGTTTTCCATCACACATCGTAGTCAAAATCCCAGAAGTTCAACACAAGGATAGAATCCTAAAAGCTATGTGAAAAGTACAAGAAATTTTATATAAATGTAAATCCATTAGAATTACAGCAGGCTTCTCAACACAGATTTTAAGGCCAGGAAAGTTTTGAGTGAAGTGTTTTAAACACTAAAAGAATACAGCTTCCAAGTCAGACTGATGTGTCCTACAAAAGCATTTTTCAAAATTGACAGAGAAATAAGATTTTTTTTCATGACAAAAGAACAACATAAGAAATTCAGGACAACGAAATCAGCATTCCAAGATAGTCTCAAGAATATCTAGAAAGGGGCTGGGGATTTAGCTCAGCGGCAAAAGCGCCTGCCTGGCAAGCGCAAGGTTGTGAGTTCAGTTCCCGGTACCGGAGAAAAAAACAAAAAAAAAAAAAAAAAAAAAAGAATATCTAGAAAGAGACAATGGAATTGACAATACCACAAATTCTAATGGAATGAATATACTAGGCAGGATAAGGAGTTAAGCAGAGAAGAAAAATAATCCCGAATGAATTGATGTGAATAAGTCAATAAATTCCAGTAATAATTCTCAGTATGAATTCTCTCAACTGTCCATCAAAGAAACTGATTGGCAGATTGGATCAAAAACAAAACCCCGAGCCATATTGTATATTTGTTTTTTTTTTTTTTTTTTGGTTTTTCTCCGGTACCGGGAACCGAACTCACGACCTTGCACTTGCCAGGCAGGCGCTTTGCCGCTGAGCTAAATCCCCAGCCCCTCATATTGTATAAAAACACAAAAATAAAATAAACTTTTTTTTTAGAACAACAACAGCAAAAAGAAACAACATACTAAAAAGAAATTCTTAGACTAAGAAAAGGGATAGAACAATATTCTATCGTGGGGAGCTGCTGTGCCATGGCTGAGCTGGAGGTCAGCGAACTCCTTGGGACTAGAGCAAGGCCAGTCCAGCAGGTGTCTGGTCTTGATGTTCCTCCCTGTTAACTACAGCACAGATAGCCCTGAGAATATTTTGTTTTCAGTGTTCTCAGTAAAACACTGAGACCTTGCACCTTTGGCTCCCTTTTGCTGTGTATAAAGATGCAGACTGTACAGTGTTGTTGCTGTCTTTCAACCCAGTCCCGGCTTTCCTTTCACTAGGTGTCTAGTTTTTTGGTAATCTCCGATCACCTCCTTTCAGGACCCCGCTGGCTGCATGGGTCATGGAATTCCATCCAATGGGAGCACGAAGTCAAGCAAGAGTAGCTATACTATATTTAGACAACTTCAAGCCAAAACTAATGAAAAAAACGAAGAAGTTCACTATCACTATGTATTGGTTAAGGGAAAAATTCAACAAAAATCTCTGTCTCCTCTGTCTCTGTCTCTGTCTGTCTCTGTCTGTCTCTGTCTCTCTCTCCTTATATCTCTATCTCTATATCACTGGTGTACCCAACTTCATAAAAGCACTACTGGAGATAAAAGACCAAAAGAGCAAATGAATATCACAATACTTTTTGTAGGGGACCTCAGTAATCTTCTATTATAAGTAGACAATAAAATTTCCAAAAAATAAATTTCAGGGTTAAAACATACCTCAGAAGAAATGGATCTAATAGATTTTTACAGAGTATTTCATACAGCAAGAGCAGAATAAGCATTCTTTTCAGTAGCACATAAAATTTTCACCAAAGCAGGCCACATACTAATCCAAAAACATATATAAGTAATTATAAATAAAACAAAATTATCCCATGCATATTATCACATCATTGTGCAGCAAAACTAGAGATAATTGACAAGAGAAACCACAGTAATTATGTGAAAACACAAGGTTAAAAATACACTCTTGAGTAATCAGAGGATCACAGAAGAAATCAAAGAATATAGTTGCTAAAACCAAATGTTCATACCCATGGAGTGTCCCAGGACTTATGAGACCCAATAAAAGCAGTCCAAGGGTATAAACTTAGAACTGTAAATACTCACATTAGAAAAACAGAGCAAACTCAAGTAACCTAATGATGCACTTCAAGGTACTAAATGAAGGAACAATTTAAACCAAATGTACCTCAAGGGAGTAAATTATAAATATCAGAGAAGAAATTACTGAAATCAACATTAAAATACAAAAATTATCTCTGAGTCAAAAAGATGGTATTTTGAAATAATAAACAAATAGATAAATCATTAATCAATTTTAACCCTCCCAAGAAGGTCTATACTCATACGATTAGGAATGAAAAAAGCAGTCACAGTAGACACTACTAAATTCTAAAAGATTATGTTAGTACTTCAAAAAACTGTATTCCAATGAATTTGAGTATCCAGAAGAAATGTATACATTTAGGATACTAATTAATTAATGTAACCAAGACAGGTATAAAAACCATGAATAGTCCAATAGCAATCAGTGAAACTGAGGAAGTAATAAAAAATATACAAATAAGAAAGCACAGGAATTGAGATATTCATTATTAAATTTTAAGAGACCATTATTGAAGATCCAATGGCAATACCCCTCAAATCATTTAAGTAATTGAAAAGAAGGAATATTCTCAAAGTTACTCCTGGAAGCTAGCATTATTCTAATTCTGAAACAATGACCCAAATGAAAGAGAAATCTACAGGCAAATATCTTCAGTGGACAAAGACGAAAAGAAATCTCAACAAGATAATAGCACAAAAGAAGGCAATGAATCATCAAACAATGATATAACACCAACAAGTAGGCTTAGTCACAGGGATTCAAGAATGGTTTAACATAAACAAATCAGTATATGTAAGGTCTCACATAAACAGAAGCAAGGACAAATATATTAGATTATGTCAATAGACAATGAAAAAATTTGGACAAAATCCTACACACATTCATGATAAAAAACTGAAGAAAATATGTGTAGAAGAGCAATATCTCAACCTGATAAAAATCATTTATGGTGAACCTGCTGCCAATATTGTATTACACAGGGAAATGCTAAAATCTTTCATTCTAAAACCAGGAAAAAGATAAGGATGCAAATATCAACTCTCCTGTTCAATATAGTATTCCAAATATTTAGCAAGAGCAGCCAAGAAAGAGCAATACAGGAACAGCAATATGAAAGGAAAAGAAGAAATCAAATTATCATTTATTGCAAATGACATCATCATTTTCACAGACAATCCAGTAAAATATAATAAAAGACTTATAATTAATAAACATATTCAGCAATGAAACAGGATTAATATCAATGTACAAAAATCAATAGCACTCCTGCTCACCAATAATGAATTTAAAGAGAAAGAAATTAGGAAAACTATACCAATTACAATAACATGGAGAAAAGTGAAATACTTAGTAATTAACCTAACCAAGAAAGGGAAAGACATCTTCAGTGAAAACCACAGAGCTCTAACATGGAGATTGAGAGAATATGAGCAAATGCAAAGACATCCTCTGCTCCTAGATAGGCCGAACAAATATTGTCAAAATGGCTATGCTTTCAAAACTGATGTATAGATTCAACACAATCCCAATCAAAGTACCAACAGCATTTTTCACAAAATGAGAGAAAATAATCCTAAAACTCATATGCAACCAGAAGGACCAGAATAGCAAAGCAATCCTGGTGAGAAGAACAAAGCAAAAAGTCTCAAAATCCTGAATATCAAGTTATATTACAAAACTGCAGTGACACAATGAGCATGGTACTGCCACAAAATCAAACATGTGGATCAGTGGAACTAAATAGAAGATACAGCACCAGCCTGAGGTACAATAAGGTTTCTCATCTTTGATTAAGGGACCCAAACATACAACTGAGGGAAGATAGACTCTTTAACAAATAATTTGGGAAAACTACTTAAACATATGGAGAATATTAAATCTAGACCCTTATCTCATCATATATGAAGCTAAAATCAAAATGGATCAAATGTCTATATGTTAATAGAGAAATAACCTACTTGAAGATAAAAAGGTAGAGTACATGAAGACAGAGGTGTAACATAGTCTTGCGGAACAGAATCACAATTCCATAAGGTTGGATATATATATATATATCCATCCAACAGCGAAAAGACCACCCACAGAACTGAAAAAAATATTTTTTCTAGTTACTCCTGAGACAGATTATTAATATCCTAATATCTAGAATATGCATGGTCTACCAAAAATGTTTACACACTTCAGGAAAAGAAAAACTTGCATAAGGTTTGTGTTATCCTGATTTAACACCTGCAAACTCTTATATATAAGAACCCTAAATGATGTCATGTGTCATAGAAAACCCACTACACTGCTGGCCCTTAGAGAAGAAATTTAAAACACATGCGCTGAATCTCAGTGCCCAATGCTATCTAAGCAGCAGTTCTCTGTACTAATAAATGCTTGGAAGTTCATGGCCACCAGTTTGACCACCCTTGTAATTGCAGACGTTAAACATCACTTGCATGAATCTCATGATGTCTCAAAAAATTTAGTATTAAAATAAGTTTTTCTTTCCGTGAAGTGTGTACATAATTTTAGCAGACTCTGTATAAAGAACTCAAAAACTTAAGGTCACCACAATAAAAGACCCAATCTAAAAGGGGTAATTTAAATGTACAGACAATTTTCAGAAAAAGAAATACAGATGACCAAGAAGGAGATGAAAATAAAGTTCAACCTCTCTGGCCATTGGAGAAATGTAAATTGAAACAACACTGAGATTCCATCTTACTTCAGGAAGAATAGCTACAATCAATAAATAAAATAGTAACAAACTCTGGGCAGACTGGGGAAAAACCTTCCACATTGTTGGTGGGAATGTGAACTTGTACAAGCACTGTGGAAATCAGTATGGAGGGTTCTCAAAAAGCAAAAATATAGACATTTCATTTGACCCAGATATTTCTCTTCTAGGTATCTTCTTGGAAGATTTAAAGACATCATATTACATCATTTTACATCGATACATTTCTCCTCATGTTCATAGCAGCAGAAATCATGACAGTTAAAACTTGACATGACCTATATGACTATCAACAGATGAATATATAAAGAAACTATGCTAACAATATGTGTACACAAGATAGCTAGGATAATTGTACTACTAATATCTGTTGGCTTATTTAAAGAAACTGTTAATGTGTAATTGTGTGATCAATCCTAAATGCCTAAATCTGGTTATATGTGCAACCATTTTGAAGATGGCATTATGTAATATAACAACCATTGTTAATATCCTATCATCATGATTTGAAATTCTATATCATTTTTATTGCTCTCTATGCCGTTTTGTTTATGTATTTATTTTTGTTGTTTTGTCTTTCTTTACATCAAAAACAAAATTTATATGTATATATAAGGAGAGCTGGAATAGGTGTATGGCTAATGTCTGTGGTTTATTGAGAGGAACAGTCAACTCTTAAAATATTCTTTGTTGTTGAAGAATTTTGCATGCTTGAACTTGGTAATGAGAATGACTTGTCTGAAAACAATATGTAGTATAAGAACCATTGTTGAATTCCTACCATCTTGTATGGTGAAGCTCTGCATCATTTCCAATGTTTTTTTTTTTAACTTATTTTATTTTATTTACTTGTTACTGTCCTTGATTGTTTGATCAAGCTTACATTCTTATGTCTAGTGGACCAAACAACTTCTTTGAAGACTACGGTATGTAATGTAGTAATCACTGTAAATTTCTATCATTTTGTTTTGAGGTCATGTATCATTTTTGCTGTTCTTGTATTGATTTGATTTGTCTCAATTGTTGTTTTGTCAGTTTTTTAATTGTTAAAATAAAAAAGAAAATATGACAATAATACACAGCGGAGTACTATTATTTTATAAAGAAGAAAAACTTGAGTCATTTGTAGGAAAACGTGTACATGGAAACCATAAATCTAAACACAACGAGTGTGACACACAAGTTTAATTATCCTATAGTTTTGGGATGGCAATGTAGCTCAACAACACAAATGCCTTCCTGGTAAGCACAAGTCCTGAGTTTGATTATCTGTACCAATAAATAAATAAATAAATAAAATATTTTTTTTTAAGAATCCCATAGTTTCTGTTATATGAGAAAACCAGAAAACCAATAAATTAAAGAGGAAAAAAAGATAATAGGAAACAGGGAGAAAGATCATTTACAAAAGGGAAATGTACTAAGAGATGGAAGGAGAAAGAGGGGAGGGAAGGAAAAAGTGATTTAAAAAGAATTAGATATTAAAAATGACTTGTTCATGTAAATGTGTTATGGACATGTACCAGCTCCCCACAATTAAGGTTATTATTATGTACTGCAATATATACTAATAAAAATCAAATGATACCACTTTAGCACCTCAATTTTTTTTTAATTTTATTTATTTATTTTTTGTATTTGGTTTTTTGAGGCAAGGTCTTGCTATGCAGTTCAGGCTGTCCTTGAGCTCACTTTGTAGCCTTGGCTAGTCTCAATCTCACAGCAGTCCTCCTACCTCAGCCTCCCAAGTGCTGGGATTACAGGCGTGCACCACCACAACCAGTAGCACCTTAATTTAATGAATTTTTATTCACCATATAATGAATAATACAATGTGTAGCCTTTCTACGAAAGTAATACGCACATCATTGACTGTATGAGTATGCAAAAATAAAATACTGATGATAAAAATGGTGTCGTAGTGAAAGAAAAACTTTTTTCTATTCCTTTTTCTTTTTAAATGTGGGAGGTTTTGGGGTCACAATTCAGTGTGTTTAATCCGCATCAATGTGAAAATAGATATTCCCACTTTAAAATGTTACTTTATTCATAAAAATGTACCAATATTTTATAAATTTACTCTATGCATAATGTTAGAAATGTTCATTTATTTTGTTGAAGTTTACTGAGTCACATATGTGTGATATTGGCCAATATATATTAAGTTAGAAATACTGTATGTAGAACATTGTTTGTAATGATGTACCAACAGTGCCTAAAAGATGTATTTTCACAGGACATTGGTGGTCATCAGATCAAAGTTATTTGGTATCTTAACTAGATAAGAAATGGGACAGAGCATCCTCTAATTTACAAACAACACTGTTTTATGTGAAAAACATGGATCTTGCCCAACACAATTAGGCATGTTGAGAAATACAACTTTTTTTGAAATCTCCTATATGTGTAAAATAAAAATCATTAGTCATAAACATCAACCAAGATGTTGTTACAAGTAATACAGAAACACAAAAACTATATGACATTTATATTTATCATTGAAGAATGTTTTCTTTTTTCTAATAATTCAGAG
This sequence comes from Chinchilla lanigera, assembly GCF_000276665.1. Lineage (NCBI taxonomy): Eukaryota > Metazoa > Chordata > Mammalia > Rodentia > Chinchillidae > Chinchilla > Chinchilla lanigera. Next base: position 24,582,503 of record NW_004955405.1, on the reverse strand, counting down.
AGATTGTGTAAAAACTGTTTCGCTTTCACACTTTACTATGAGCAGGAAGCCTAATTATAATATTGTTTCTTTTTCTATTTGAATGTGTCAGTTTTCATATTATGACTTTCACACCTGTATTAGCGAAGATTAAACAGTCATGTCTTCTGAGACCACCTAGCAACTAAACTGTGAAAATTAATTTCAATTTCACCTATGCACAGCCTCATGTTGCTTTCCTATTACTTTCATACCAGGATATCTTGACTTTTGTCTACTAAATGACTTACTCATTATAGAAAATACTCTAAAGAATTGTGGAGATATACTCTATCTCCTATTTCACTGTAACTTTAATAAACAAATGTTATTTTTGATGAACAGGTACCATGAGATGATGTTTCTAGTATCCCATTAATAAACATTTAACCCCAAATTCCCCAATATTAATATTAAACTCTCCAAAGTAGTTTATATATGTGGTAGTATTATATAATGAATTTCTAAGACTTTTTCAGAAGTTAGTATTGTAGAAAAAGTATTACAAAATTAAGAAAAGCAACTGATAAGTCTATAAGAAGTATAAAAATCTTGACTAGTGTTTGTGATTTAATCATCCTCTCTCTATTAAGTGAAAGGTCAAAACCAGCCTGTCATACTACAAAGAATGTAGTAATCATACTACTACACCACAGATAAGGATTTGTGTATGTGTATGGAAGGTATGTGAAAGTTTTCATAAAATATTCACAATTATAATCTTCCAATTATTCAATGATGTGTAGCATATTAAGTGGAATTTATCTGAGAAATACAAGATTGATTTACTTTTGAAAAAGTTCAATACATCCTTCTGGCAAAATAAATGGGAAAAGTAAACTTTTGTAGGTACATGATAAAATTTCTACCAATCAAATAAAAAATCTGTCCTATTTTGTCCTCAAGTTAGGATAAGATGGAACTCCATGAATTTCATAAAATGTATCTTAAATAAAACAAAAATAACTACAGTTAATAATATATTTAATGATAAAAATTATATCCTATAAAAATCAGAATGAAATACAATGAAAATCTCCACTGTTCCCTATTTCTGGTCAATACTGTGTCAGGTAAAATAATAATAAGAAATAGACAAAGGACTTATATCTAGAAAATACACAGAATGGAAAATAATCAGCTACCCTAACATCAAAGACACAATAAAAAATGAGCATCTGAGATGAATACACACTTCTGAGATGAAGAAATACAAGTGGCAAATAAATACAGGTGGGAGTGTAGATCGGTGAAACCACTCTGGAAATCAGTTTGCAGATTCCTCACAAAACTAGGATTAGAAGTCCCACTTAATCCAGCTATTCTCCTGCTATTTTTCCAGAAGGATTAAAACATCATACCACGGTGATATATGCGCACCCGTGTTTATAGCAGCACAATTTGTCATAGCTAAATCTTGGAAATAACCCAAACGCCCATCCACTGAGGAATGGATGTAAAAGATGTGGTCTTTTTATATGACTGAGTGCTATTCAACCATAAAGAAGGATAAACTTGAGACTTTTATAAGTAAATGGGTGTAACTTGGGACCGTACTCATAAGTGAAATAAATCAAACTCACATGTGTAAACATTATTTTGTTCTTCCTGGTAGCAGTGGCTAAAGCTGGAGATCAGTTACATGTGTGGGGCTGGAGCAAGGCCAGCCGTGAGAACACAGAGCATCTGAGGTGAGTCACATGAATGAGCTTCTCCAGCCCCAAGAATACAGAGTGTCTGAGGAGAACCTAGGGAATGGGTTGTTCCAGCCCCAGAACGCAAGGTGCCCAATATGGGGCTAGGCAAACAAAGTGTTAGGCAGAAGGGTTACACCACGAATCAACCTGCCGAGGGTGTATAAATAAACACGTTGCAGTCATTGGGTGGCTTCTTTTCTCTTCACAGAGAAGCTCCCCTGACCTCAGTTTTCTGCATTTTCACTCTTGCCTTCACTTCTTCATGGTCTTCCTCTCAGCAGTTTTTGAGAGCTGCGCTGGATAAGGCACCCTGGTGTGAGAAACTGAAAGAGAAAATAAGGTTCAAAATGTATAATAAATATTGTGAAATGGGAATAAATTGTTGAAAAGAAAAAACTGAGGACCTAGAGCCCATAACAATGCCTTCAATAAGTCCAACTGGAGGCCCAGAGCCTACGACAACATCTTATGCAGGCCTGTTTTATGGATCTGTGCTGGGAAGACTGTGCCAGCAGGTGAAGGATCTGTGCCAGCAGGCTGAGGGATCTAAAATGGAGCCAGCAAGCAATGCTCAAAGTAAGAACCAGAGCTCCTCTGAAAAGTACCACAGCCATCATCAGCAACAGTGAGGTCCTGAGATCCAATGATGAAGAAAGCTGAGTTCCCATCAGGAAAGACAATGTGACAAGCTTCTCCAAGAGACTGAGAAGTGTACCATCTTCCCCTCCAGAACCAGGAAGCAATGCTGAAAGTGAAGGACAGAGTTCCTCCAAAGTGAACTATAGCCATTCTCAGGCACAATGAGGTCCCAACCTCCTCCTCTGATGAGAACAGCTGAATTCATCAGGAAAGCCAGCATGACACACTCCTCCAGGATAACGAACAGCTCCCAACAGCTCCCTACAGCTTTTCAACAGCTTTTAACAGGCTCCCAACAGCTTCTACCAGCTCCCAACAGCCTCAACTTCTTCTCCAGTTCTGACTCTTATGCTACTGCCAACAGTTCTCAGGTGGGCCTGCCACATACAGCACCATGCTGGTTCAGTTCATCTGGGTGTTGCAAGTTGACCGCCAATTGTCAATCCACCACAAGAGGTAAGGGCATGTCTCCTGAACCCTAGATGTAGAACTGCTGCGTTATTTAGTTAAGTCTTTTTTATTTTTGGTAGTGGGAATTGAACTCAGAATCTTGTGCTTGCCAGACAGGTGCTGTGCTGCTGAGCTATATATCCCTGGCTGAGTTACTTAGTTAAGCTTCTAAACTTTAAGTTGACATATGTATGAACTGTTACAATACCATTTCTCCTACAGCCAGTATTCAAAGCTCAGGAGTTGATTGATGGAAATGGAAATATTACCATTCACCAGTGACCAACTGGCAAAACTTTTGCTTCCTGTTCTTATGACATTAATGCTCTGCTGGTCTGGAGATCTTAGTTTACAAGAGGAAAGACTTCTACAAGAAGAACAACAATGACTCCATTGACCTAGAAGCTAGCCTTCCCTCTGGTTATTTTGGGCTCTTTATACTTTTGAATCAGCAGCATCACCCCAAAAAAGAAATGGTACTGTAGGGGGTGATTAATCCAAACTACTATAAGGAAATTGCTCCACTACTATATATGGAGGGAAAAAAAAAGAGTATATTTGGAATGCAGGGGATGCATTAAGGCATCTTCTAGTATTACCAAACTCCTTACTAAGATCAATGGAAACTACAACTCAATTAAGGCAGGAAGAAAAAAGGCCCAGACACTTCATGAATGAAGGTAGACTATCAGTGTAAAGAAGCAGACCCACAGAACTGCCTGTTAAAGGACACAAGAATACACAATGTGTTGTAGAGGAAAGTAGTTATGAATACCAGCTACAAGCATAATTTACAGAAATGAGATTATAATTTCCATGAGTATTTCTATCCTGTTTTTAATATGCTTATGCATGTTATTATACAAATATCTCTGCTTTCTTTGTATTCATACACCATGCAACATAACATTGATTGACTATATATTGGTACTTAAGAATTGTTAAATATACATTATAAGTTAGATGATATAAGGAGAAGAATGAGTATCGCCTAATGAAAACTTTGCCTTGTATCCTGAGGAAGAAATTTCTAGCTGTATGCAGGATAGCTGTATTATGTTGGTTGGAACTATTAACTTGTTTGTTTTTTGTTTGTTTGTTTCAATTTTAACAGTGGCTGAAGGAGATGTGTCAAGTTGACAAGGGATGGAATGTGGTGGTTTAGTTTAATTGTGTGGACTTGATTGGCTTGGGCCTTACCAAGGGGTTTAGTAAAACACACTTCTGGGTGTGTTGGTGTGGTTCATGGAGATCCTGTTGGCCTTTGTTCCTTGAAAAGGACCTTAAAGAAACTGAGAAGGGTGGTGCACGCCTGTAATCCCAGCATTTTGGAAGCTGAGGCAGAAGGATCCTTGTGAGTTCGAGACCAGTCTCGGCTACAAAGTGAGCTCAAAGCCAGTCTGAACTCCATATCGAGACCCTGTTTCAAAAAAAAAAAAAAAACAAGAAAGAAACTGAGAAGGCCAAGTCTTGTATCCAGAATATTTTTAATTTTAACAATTCAAAATAGAAGATCACTAACCTAGTTAAAAATATTTGCAATTACACATGATTTGACAAAATATATATATATATAGTATGCATGTATGTATGTGTATTGGTAAATATACATCTATAAATAGTAACATCCAATACATACACAAAAAGAAGCTCAATATCACTAGCCATGAGAAAAATACAAATGAAAAGTATAATGAAATATTAATATGGACTTATTAGGAGAGAGGAATGAAGATACACGCAGTATCAAGGATCGACATTGCTGTACTCTCTGGAACGTAGTTTGAAAGTTCCTTTCAGCATGACATATACACTTTCCATACAACCTAGTGATTCCATTTCTGGCCTTTATTCATAAAATGAAAACATGTATTCATGATAGACAGGGCTAAATGGACCAATAAAAGAATGTTTAAAAATTATATTCATGCAATTGAATTCAGTAATGAAAAGGAATAAACTATTAATAGATGAAACTGAGGATTGAACCACAAAAATTTTATGCATTTTTAGAAGCATGAGGAAAATAAATGCATCTTAAATGAATCAATTTGTGTGAAAACCTAAGACACATCAAACTAATGTATGGTCATAAATATGAGATCTGAGTTTTCTAGGCCAAGGAACTGGTGAGGTAGCAAAAGAACATAAGGATGTCTTGAATAAGTCACAGTGAATTAATTATTTGATTTACTGGGACTTTATACATTGATTTGGTAGTGTTTGCTTGGGTATATAAATCTGTCACATATGCTTATAATGAGATTTTGCATACAAAAATTTGGAAAATATATATATATATAAGTTCCAAAATAATACCAGACCTTAGTGAAAAGTATCAAGAGAGTCCACTTGAAAACTATTAAATTTTTCTGATACAAGAAGGAAATACAAAGACTAAAAGACTAACAAGAAAGGGTAAATTTTTGAATATTAGTAAAAGAAAATTGTTGCCCCCCCCCCCCACACACAGAGTACCATTATATTCACGGACAAAAGAGAAAAAGGGGAGAGGGAACATCTTCCTTTAAATGTAATATGGTGGGTTGACAACTAGTGGTCAACTTGTAATAATACCTAGCTGAACTTAACCTGCATGGTTCTGGTTGTGGGAGGCCCAGCTGAGGATTGTTGCCAGCAGCATAAGAGGCAGAACTGGAGAAGAGGAGCAGACGTTGGGTGCTCTTAGAAGGTGTAGGGAGCTGTTGGTTTTCCTGGAGGTGTTTGTCATGCTGGCTTTCCTGATGAACTTGCTGTTCTCTTCAGCAAAGGAGCTCAGGAATTTACTGCTGCTGAGAATATCTTTGGTTACTTTCGGGGAGCTCTTGTACTCACTTTGAGCATCACTTCCTGCCTCTGGAGCAGAAGATGAAACACTGCTTGACCTCCAGGAGTAGCTTGTCATCTTGGCTTTCCTGATGGGATCTTGGCTGTTCTGACAATTGGCGGAGCTCCAGACCTTACTGTTGCTGAGGATGGCTATGGTACTTTTGGGGGGAATTCTGGTTCTTACTTTGAGTGTTGCTTGATGGCTCCAGTGTAGATCCCTCAGTCTGCTAGCACAGATCCTTCATCCTGCTGGCATAGAATTTCTAGCTTCCACCACTGACTTTTGGGCCTTCCCAGCACAGATCTGTTAAATAGGCTTGTCATGGGCTCTGGGCCTCCAGCTGGACTCATGGAAAGCATTGTTAGGGGCTCTTGGTTTTCAGCTGGTCTCATGCCAAGTATTATGGTGGGATCCAGGCCCTCAGCTGGATTATTTAGTCTTTAGTGTGTGGACAGATTTTGTGTCCAGCCCAAAATCCTGCACTTTCTGTATATGATTCTTTGGGTGAATATGATAAATAATCTTATAAAATATGTATTTTGTATTATGCTGTTCCTCTTGCAAAATCCCAAACTACAACATACAATATGAGAGGGACCATTTGGAAATCTTAATATATTAACAGTTAAAAATTATTATGGGCTGAATTCTGGTTTCCAAAAAAAATACACTAAACCTGAACACCAGGAACAGGTACTTAGGAATGTAATCTTACTTGAAATTCTTTGCAGATGTAATCAAGTTAAGATCAAAGTCATTAGCATGGACCCAAATTCATTAGTGTTCTTTTCTTATCACAAGAGGAGGAGAAACACAGATGAAGGAATAAAGAATGCCTGGCATCAACCCAGGCGAAGACTGAAGTGGCTGGCCACAAGACACTCTGTATCACTAGGAAACTACCATGACCTAGAGAAAGTCAGGGAAGGATTCTTCCCTACAACATTCCAGAGAGAGCATGGCCCTGCCTTCACCTTGCTATCAGGATTTTAGTCTACAAAACAGTGAGACAAGGAATTCTATTGTTTAATCCACTCAGTATGAGATATGTTATTACACAAAACATGGGGAAAATGTAGTTACCCTTTATTTATGAGCAGTATGTTCTAAGTCCCTAGTGGATTTGTGAAACCTGATAGTTTGATATATATATATACATATACATATATATATAAAATCTTCTATACATATATCTATGCTACACTTCAATGAATAATTGCAACAATATATTGTAGTAAATTTAGGAAATGATTGTTTCTCTCGCTCAAAATTGCTTGTATATACTTGAACTTCATGTGATTGTATGTGAGGATACAATTCTTATACGAGTAGATTAAGTCAAATGAATAAGTGTTAAACTACCATGTAAGAGGTAATTAAACAGGTACTGCTTGGCTGTCACAATTGATAGCAAAAATGACCAAAATAAGTACTTGAGACAAAGAATGATCTTTCAATATTTGACCAGAGCAGAATACACTGAGCTCTTTTATGAAAGTACCCAACAAATAAAAACTTATCATACCTCTAATTTTTCTTGTCGTTTACTATTTTCCTAGGGAAATCAGAAACCCTGTCTAGTGAGCAATGAATGAGGAGAGTAAAGAATGAAGATGCCAACTATTTAATATTTTGAAGGACAGACGACCTGTCTATGACCTGCACAATTTGGAGGAAAATGCTTACTGTTACATTAAGTTTGAAGCGCTGACTAACATGCTGGCATGCATACAAGACTGTCTCAAAATCAAGGCTGTGTTTTCTAAGAAATTTAATATTTTTGATCACTTGAGGATTTTGGAAAATCATATGTGTGCACACATTTTATTTCAAAGGCAGAGGAAACATGGAAAAATATCTTTAAAGGAAGGTGATAGAATGAAAATAAAGTTTGAGCTATGATTATATTTTATAATCCTAAGAATACATCTGAAGTCAAAATCAAAAGGAATGGAAGCCAGACACTCCACTTCAGGCCTTATATCACAATGAGAGAGAATGTGGAAACAACATGCTACGTGGAGATGTCAAACTTCATCAGACACTTTTTTTGAAGAAATTAAAATAATTCAACCCAGTGGAGTGGTGCTAAAAGAAAAGTAGATAACACCATGCAGCAGTTGAAATTTAGTTGTTGTTAGTAAGCTGGGTGTGTGAAGAACAAGAAAAATTGGACAATGGCATTTAGCATACCTGAGAAATCTGCGATGGTTCTGAGTCTAGATAGACTACTTAGCAGCAAGAAGTTTTTATGCAGTTTCAACAACTTGAATCTCTTTGGGGGCACTGCAGTTGTCCCTGCACTCTGAATAAGAAAGAACCATAATTACTACAGAAGACTTTGTGTTTCCTTACGAGGCTGTATTCTTTAATATCAGCCTTATCTTTATAGATAATCCCCCAGGGATAGGCTCATTTTATAATATCATACATAAAATATTTAATGATTTACTGATAACCAATTTTTTAGGCACTTTCTTCATTGCTGACACAAAATACATGACACCTGTAGTCTAAAGGAAAGGTTTATTTTGCCTTACAGCTTGCAGGGGTTCCAGTGCATAACTGGGTGGCTCCAAGGCAGGGTAGCATGGGAGAGGGGTGTGGCAAGAGAGAGCTGCTCAAGGCATGGTGAACAGGAAGCAGAGATTGCTCCCCAGAGGACTAGATACATCTTTTCTGACCGAATCTCACCTCCTAATGGTGAGGAAGCCATGAGCCCACATCATCCAATCACTTGCAAAATGTCCCACTTATGAGTGCATGGGGCTCTGGGCAGATATTTTCAATCAAAGCCATCACATCAGTAGATAATAAATATTATCTCCTTCTTCTCCCCAAACAACTCTCCATGTACACACTTGCATATACAAAGATATATGCACAATCATAATGACATTTATGAAAACATCACACATTTAGCAGTGCTGATGGCTACATAATATCAGCATTTTAGCAAACTCTAATGCTTATACCTGATAGACAAGTATTTATGTATTAATTATATTGTATATATTTAAGTATACAGTGTTATGGGATGCATACACATGTATTCCTTATTGTAGCATGAGGTCATAGCCTATTAAATGATTATAAATTGAAACTCTAATAACTTCAAAACTCATTTAATACACCTACACCGGGCTTAGCAACACAGTACATGTTGGAATGCTGATTTTTTTTTCTTGTCTATGGTTATTCATTCTGGTCCCCAGTAGCAAGAGGCAGGCTAAACTATGTAGCAAAAATTCAGTATGCTGCACATTGAATAGGTTAATTCAATATGCTGTAAAGTAGGTCTTTAGACTCCATACTGCATAGATGCTACGTTGTACCTTCTGACCTGTGTCTGCCCATTCTTCCTCACCATCATGTTCTGCTGTGTTACTCTCCCTTTGTGTATTTGATTTTTTTGCTTCAGATTCTCCATCAAAGTGGCATCTTACCAATATGATTCTTTCTGCATCGGGCTTATATCACTCAATATAATCTTCCCTAGTTTCACCTATGTTGTGGCAAATGAAAAAATCTCCATTTTCAAAGTGGAATCATATGCCATTTTGTGTATGTGCACATATTACCAAATTTTTGCTTGCTTGCTTGCTTGTTTTTATCTAACCATCCCTTAAAGAATACTGAGGTTGTTTCCATATGTGAGTTTTTATAAATAAGTGCTACAATAAAATGTATGTGCAGAATTATGTATGAAGCAGTTATTTCATTTTTGTGAATAAGAAAATATTTCATGGTCATATGGAAATTCTATTTTAAACATTTTAGAAATCTCCATACCATGAATTTTCTTATACATAAACAATTTTCTAAGATATATAATTATCTGTATTTATGATAGTCATATATATAATATATATATGCATTATTCCAATAAATATTTTTACAGAAATATTGCAGGAATTATATACACACTTCTAGATTACTAATCTCTGGGTACATGGCTCTTAGGCTTCATGCATTAGAGATTATTTATTTTTTATTACATAGAACATATCTAATGAATGTTTAGTAGACTATACTTTTATCATTTTTGTATAACAAAGAATATTTTGTACAGTTTAGAAGAATTTAAAATACAAACTAATAACAGGTTTCAATTTGTACCTTGAGTTAGGTCATTTCACTTAAGCTTGCAAATGTTATACTGTTTATCCTCAACAACAATTAAACTAATGTTTTACTAATAAAAGAGTATTTTACAAACAAAAGTTCCACACACCTTGAGACGCACAAGGTTGAAGCATGAAGTTTTTCTATCATCTTGTTTAGAGATGTGCAAGAGAGCCTGGAAGTTTCCCCACTGGGCTAATTAAACTTGTCACCTTCCTGAGTGGGCCTCTATCTTCTCGATTTTTAGAATATGTATACCACACTTTGTTTAATTGTAGATACTTTCTGACTCCCTTGATATGGAAAATGTTAAAATGCCTCTTACATGTTTTACAACTCTGAAATATCTTTCTCAAGCAGGAGGAAACCACTGTTAGAAATACAACTACTGAGGAAGGTCGTGTTCCACACTCCCAGTGTCTGTGGAATGGTAGGAGCCGGGCTGCAGCAGCTGCTTTGCTCCAAGTTGTGAAATCTCCTAACAAACACATACAGAAAGTTTAGTTCTGCTACAGTCAATCAGCAAAACTCAATGGCCTTACTTCCTTACTAACTCTGACAAACTCTGTTCTTTTTCGAGCTGTGTTATAAACCAACTTACTGGGATTTACAAGTACTGAAACATAAGGTACTAAATCTAGTAACAAAACTACATAGTTGTGACATCTAAAATTTCCATCAATCTGAATGAACTTTCTATAAGTAGAAAAAATGAAAAATGAATCAATTTGTAATAAAACATTTAAATTCAAAAATAATACAAATTGTGTCTTTAGTTAAAAAACTATATGAATGATATTATGTTTAAAAATTGTATGAATTATAATCCATAACTGGCATAGTGATACTGTTTCTGGCCTCAGCATATTATGAGTCAAATAGTCCTTCAAAAAACAGACCATATTTGTGTAAAATTGTAGGGGATTTTTATTCTTCAGAGGCACTTTTATATATGTGTCTATATATCTCTATATGTTAATCCGTGGTAACTGCTGAGTGCATTGTGAGAGGTGAGGGTAGCCTCTGGGCCGTTCCTTTCCTCCTTCTGTTCTAAGGTACCTATCCAGAAGAAAAGCAAGACTGGTCCAGCTGAAAAGGACTACAGAAGCCTGGAATGCAGACGCAATTGAAATGTGGGAGCTAAAACATCGATCTGAGGGACACAGAGATAACAATACTGGTTACTAGAACTTGGGAAAGGCCTAGGGTGACACGGCTTGAAGGAGGATGTTTAACTGGTACACTTGGATAGATAAAATAACCTCTAATCTTCTGTTGTAATTTGTAACTATCCATTCTACATTTAAAAGTAGGAAGTAGAGAAGATTTTGACTGCTCCTAATGCACAGAAATGATAGATGTTAGAGGTGGTGGATATGCTTATTGCACCAATTTTATTATGCACATTGAGCATTGAGTGTGTGTACATAATGTACCTGCCACCTTATATCCCATAAATATGCAGCATAAATGTGTCAAAAATTTAAAACAACTGATTATCTAAATAGAATCACCCTGAAGACATTCTTTATGTTACAAATGTGTGACTCTGGAGTAAGAATATTATTCGAATATTTAAAATAATATCCTTGAAATATTTTAAAATATTCTCTCTGAAAGAAGACATGGATATTTTAAGCAGTTATTATTGTACACCCTTATTCTAGTATAACACATTAAATTATCTCTCTCAGAATGTGTGGGTGAAGGTAGCTGAAATAAATTAACTAACTCTCCTATCTTCCTATTTTTTGTGTGATGAATTTCATTTCACTTAACATTCAGAGTAGACTTTGACTCCTAAACCCTGGCCAGTGTTGTGGCCTTGCTGAAGACAGGGATTTGGGGATATACTAAGAGAGCGTATCCCTCTGGATTTCCCTGTGACCTAGATACATTTAGGAGACCACATCTCCAGTGCCATTCATTGGAATCCCACCCATTATAAGTTGTAATTCTTTCTGACTCTAAAGCCAACTTCATTGTCTCTTAATTTCCTTTAAGCATACTGTCAGGATTCTGGGCACTGTATATAACCACGACCATAAAACTTTGTGATGTATTGCATATAAACACCTGCCTCACAATCACTCATTTATCTTATTTTTAGATCACCTATCCCAATACAATACTTACTAAGCACTAAGCACTTATTCTGACAGTTCTGCTTGAGTTTTGCAGAAGTCTATATACAGACAAGTCTCAAACTACGAAGAAATACAGCCAGAATATGCTACCATGCACTAGGACATGCTGTGTCATGAAAATAATGATAGTGGAAGGACATCTATAAAGCTAAAATGAGAACAAAGTAAATGCACATTTTAATTAGTTCACTTTCTCTATTCCATAACTTATATAGAATTCAAAACGATATATTTTACACAATATGTATACATAATTTTTGAGATGTAAACAAAACATGGTGGTGCATGTCTATAGTCTCAGGACATGAGAAACCGAGGCAGGAGGAGTGTTATGAGTTCAAAGCCATCCTGAATTACACAGAAAGACTCTGTCTCAAAACGAAGTAGAACAAAACACAGAGAGAGACACAGAGACACAAACTAACAAAGAAAGAAATAAGATGTATTATCAGAGAGCAGAGGTATACATACACCATGAACCTGATAAAAATATCACATACTTCTAGTCATAATAGGGATAAAGTTTGAAGCGTTACTTTAAATTTTAACTGAAAATTAAAGTGAGGAATGTTATGGTTTGTATCTGAATGTCCCCCAAATTCTCACACAGTCATGGGATGGGCTTCCAGGGTTTATGATTGACTTATGCTCCAATGTTGGGATTATGGGTGTGAGTGCTACATCTGCCCTGGGACGGGTAGTTTGCATACAGTGTAAGGCAGGGAAAGAGGCTGTTTGCTGCCACTCTTCCACTTTTGCTCTTGTTGCTTTTGCTGTTTTCTGCCACCATAAACTGTTGTCCTCTACCATGCTACTCTGGCATGGAGCCAGCTGATTATGGACTGAAAGCTCCACAAACTGTGAGCTAAAGAAACCTTTCCTTCCTTAGTTTGGGGTGTCTGGTATTTTGTCTCAGCAATGAGAGAAAAGTAACCAAGGCAGAATTTAGTACCAGGAATGCAGTTAAGAGCCTGGATCACTGGACACTCTGAATCCATTTCTGAGGAACAGTTTCTCTATACTGCCACCATGTTGGAACTTGGTGCAGTGCAGCCTCCACCTCCATTTTAGAACAGTTTCACTGCAGCCATTCTGGAACATGACACTCTGCAGCTTTCTTCTCAAAGCAAAGTCTTTCAGTTTTGGAGTTTGGAGGCTGCAAATGGTGGATACTTGCTTCTTGTGATGCTCTCAGGCCATCTTTTCATGCTCCTGTTCCTTCACAGCAGTGCAGATCTCCTCAGCTCTATCTTTGCAGTCCACAGCTTTATTGAAGCTTTTTTCCTGGCCAAACTCACACTTTAAACCGTCCTGATGAGCTCGTTGCTCTTGATTCTCAACATAAATCTGGCTAGAAGCCCCCAACAATTACCATGCCACTGCCCCAACATTCAAATGCCTTGGAATTTCTTTTGTTAGATTAATCAGTCCTCCATCCTTAATCTCCATCTCAGGCAAAGTCTCTGGACACAAGAAAAATGCAGGCAAACATTTTGCCAAGCCACAATATACATTATCTGCAGTCCAGTAACTGATACAGTCTTTTTTTCCTAGCAGAAATCTCCTGAACCTAGTGTTTATCAGTAGGATTTGTATCAGCCTTCTGATTTTCTGGGCACTCACCAGAATCCCCCATACAGAACAGCTAAGGCATTCTAGTGCTTCTCTTTCAGGTGAAATCTCCAAAACTTTCCAAACTCTTCCCAGAAGCCATTCCCAAAGGCTCCTGAACCGCATTGTCAGGTATAGTCACAGCAATGATCCCATTCCTCTGATACCAAATTCTGCCTTGGTTGCTTCTCTCTCCTTGCTGAGACAAAATACCTGACACCCCAAATTCAGGAAGGAAAGATTTATTTAGCTCACAGTTTTTGGAGCTTTCAGTCCAAAATCATCTAGCATCAAGGCAGAATGGTACATGGCAGATGGCAACAGTTCACGGTGGCAGAAAACAGCAAAAACTACAAGAGCAAAACGGGAAGAGTGACAGCAATCAGCCTCTTTCCCTCCCTTACATTACATGCAAACTACCTGTCCCAGGGTCAGTGTAGCACTAACACCCATAATCTCAACATTGGACCATGAGTCAATCATAAACTCTAGAAGCCCACCCCATGATTGCATGAGGTTTTTGGGGGACATCCAGACACAAACTATAACATTCAAAGGCAGAAGATAAACATTACCATTCCAAAAGGTACAAATAGGAGGATACAAAGCACTGAGACTAAAGCAAGTCCAAAATCCAGCAGAGCAAACCTTAAGTATTGTAGTTCCATGTTCAGCATCTGAAACAGTCTGTGGTACATTGTGAACTCCAAAGGGTTTGCATGACTGTACCCCTATGACACTTCTGGTAGTTATGGATCCCATGGCTTCTCTCTTATTCCCACTTTGCTCCCTCCTTGCAGCTTTCCTTAGATAAACCACATTCCTTGCTTTTCCAAACTTCTGGGATCTCCACTGCACCTTTTGCATCACACAGCTTTACACAGTACCCTCTCAGAGGCACACTACTTGGCCACCCAGGCCTTCTGAAACTAGGTGGAAGCCTTTTTAACCTCAGAACTCTTGCATTCTGCATGTACCTCAACCCAGTGCCAAGGTTGGCTGCCAGCTGGACCAGTAGCTAGGCTTTCTTTTCTCTTGGTTGTAGGGGTTGAGTGTCTGTATATTGGTTTATTGAAAGGAACAGTTAATGTTTAATTGTTTGATCAATCTTGCATACCTATATCTGGTGATCTGCTTAACTGCTTTGAAGATAACAATAAGTAATACATCAACCATTGTTGATTTCCTACCATCTTGTGTTGAAATTCTGTATCTTTTTTATAGCTTTTGCATTTTAAACAATTTTTGTTGTTTTTGTTTTTGCTCTTTTCTTTTTAAAATTAAAAAAAAATTAAAGTGGGAATTCAGCAGAATAGAGCAATGGAGCAATTTTAGTAACCGTACCTTAGAGGAAGAAGAAGACATAGAAAAAATAATAAATGAACACTGACTCACTAATTTCCATTGTCATTGTATGCTAGGCACCATTGGGGTGGTGGACCTGTTTTCTTGAGGATTTCATTAACTGTATAGCTAGAATTTGAAATTAAGAACACTAATTCCATTTCTAGAAAGCAGAAGACACTGAGGAACAAGGAGTGTTGGGGGCAAAGTTGTCTCTACCTCGGGTGTCTAGGCAAGGCCACTGCTTCTCATGAGTTTGGCAGGGCCCCATAAGAAGTGTGTGCAGCTCAGGGACCTGATGCACAAAGTGACTTGGTCTTCCCCTGAGATAATACAGACACTTCCCCTCTTGTTCCCTGGGTAGTCACCAAGGCATGATGTTTTGCTGAGGATTAGATGTTCTTCTGTTCCAGTTCTTACCCTCCCCTTAATTTCTCCTGTAAAAATCCTCCCATGTTGATTGTATAAATAAATGTGCTGCTGTTGTTGAGTAGTCCTTCCTCTCACTAGGACAGGACTCAGCGTTGACCTCTGCTTTCTTCATCTGGATTTTTGTCATCTTTTCTTCATCCTCCATTGTCCTCCCTTCAGAGTTTCAAGAGCTGCACTGGATGTGACAAGGGAGGAAAGAGTGGTTTGAAAACTATCCCTGCCATTTCTACCTTGCTCATAAGGGAACTAATTTTATAACATTTGTAACTCCTCTTTTTATGAAAGTCAATGAGTATATACAGAAATCTAGATTATCTCATACTAAATTAGACTCCAAACTACTTACATAAAAGACCCCATTGTAAGTTTTAAATTTTATTTATTTTATTCAACCACTATGTATTGGACATTTAGAAATTTCTTTTATGTATTTTAATCCAAAGATAATTTGGCAGTAAAGGAAAGCAGAAGGTAGTCTAGTGCTTATTGGTAAATGTGGTTCGGATTTTGTTGTGAATGTTTTTCCTCTTCAGTATGGAATCTTTGTGCAGAAAATATACAAAAATATGAAAAAGTTAAAATGGTTTCATTTGTATTCAAAGTGCCATATAGAGTGCACTACCCAGTCCTTGTCGAGGCCCAGGAAGTTTACATTTGTAATCCCAAGGAAAGTTACTGGGATTGTAGAGAGTTAATTCCAATCTACTACTTTGAGTGCAACCCTTGGAGAGAATAAAGACAATAAGGCATATTTGTAGTTATGAGTAGCGAAGGGGTCCCAATTCCTGCCAGGATAATGGCCATCTGGAACAAAGACCTTGACCCAGGGCTGAACCCAGGTTTTTATTAATTCTTGAAGAAAGGAGTGGCTTGAGGATGAGATGGCAGGAAGTAGGAAAGTAATGTGAACTGAGCTAGTTAGAAGGCCTGAAATCACCTCTGAAGTATGCAGAGAGAAGGATGTGCAGAAAGAGTATTCTGCACAACACAGTTGTTTTTGGGTTGGTGCTTCAGCTCTGATGTGGAATTTTTTAAGCCCCAGGAAGTCAAAGCCTCTATCTTGAGGCTCAATCCCAGTCCACAGGGTAGAACATTGGCTCTTCATCCTGGCTCATCCCTTCTCACTCAAGGGAACAATGTGGGAGTGGTCCTGGGGAAACACTCCCTGCCGTCTTCAAAGACAACCGTGAGCACCTCAGCTGGACCAGTATTCATTGCTTAAAGCCAAATGAAGGGATAAGAAAAGTCCTAGTCAGCTCTGTACATATCAATACATGGAAATAGGGCCAGGTTCAGCCATAATGCAGCCAATTGCTCCTCCTTCAAGGATAGTTGCCCAGGTGGTCCTCCATAGTATCACACATTTTTGTAATGTTAAAGTAAGATGAATATTTAGTAAAATTAAAATTTCCTTCCTTCCTTCTTTCCTTCCTCCCTTCTTCCCTCCCTCCTTCCTTCCCTCCCTCACTTCCTACCTTCTTTCCTTCCTTCCTTTCCTTCTCAACTCTTTCCTTCTCTTTTCATTTATTTATTAAAATTAAAAAGGTATTTTTTAAAAAAACTGGTCTTAAATTGGTCTAAGAAATGTTTGAAAGTGTAACAATTGTTGACATATTTTTGCTATTGTTAGCCAAAAATGAAGGAAACCCATTTCCATATCTAGATGTCTCATTCAAGTTTCATGCACTCATAGGTTGGGTGCGTTTGAGGTGAACGGATCATGGAGGCATAGTACTCACAACTGGATAGGTCCACTGACCAGTTTATACTGAAAGGTGAAGCCAGGACAGGAACCCTGGTCAGAGGTAGGACCCTCTTTGCACCATCTGGAAAGGTCTGTCTCCCTCTTCTTCCCTCATCTCTGTCTGCTTCTTACCACCTTGCCGTGAGCTCTTTATCCTCTGTAATGCCCCCTTTCCATCCTACCGGGACTGGGCACCACCCAGTTATGGACTGAAACCTCTACAACATGTGAACCAGAAGAAACTTTGCTGCCTTAGAGCAGTGGGTATCTGATATTATGTGTCAGTAATGAGGAAGTAACAAAGATGACCCACAAAAACAGAAACTAAAAACAACCTCCACACTAAATAAATACCCAATGAATTTTAAATATACTTTTATTTTTAATTTTTTCATGTAGTGAAAATAATCTTTCTGGGCTTCCCTTACTTTAATTGTTTTCTTTTTAATGACATTTTAATAATTCTGTGGCACCTTTTACTTTGTTAGCACTTTGAAAATAAAAGAATGTGGAAATCAGTCACAGAAACATTAGGATGTCCTAACAAAATTGATGACTTTTCTTTTTCACTTTATCCTTTTGTTCCATTCCCACACTCATTCCCACAGAGCAGATTATTTATTATCAAGCTTTCTCTGAAAAAGAAAAGATAGTAAACAGAACAGCAATTTGGGCCACGATTTGTGTGCTTTGAATTTCTTGACAATATTTAAAATGTAACAATCATTCTTAATCCATGGATCAATACAAAAACAGGTCACAAACTGAAATAGGCTTATGGGCCATAGGTTATCAATCTCAGTTGAAATGTCATTGTATTTAAGGCTGAGATCTTGTCACATATTAATGCTCCAATTGATTTTTGCCTGTCTTTTACACACTTCTGTTAATCAGTCCTGAACACTCTTCCCTTCAGACTAAAACTGTATCCTAACTGCACATGGATTTCCCTTTTATACTCAAATTTGTTTCTCAAAAGTGCACTTTCAAGGATTTTGTGACCCCATCTTTAAGCCATGGTAAATTAACCACATATCTATACACTTACTGTAATTGTTGAATATTCATTTTATTATGTTTAAAAATTTCTGTGGCAAGTTTTGGGTAGATGTTTGTCTCTCCTGTTAGGCATTTCCAACTAAAGGCAGGATCCACGTCTTTTCTTCTTAATATAGAATATATAATCCAAGAGGGAGCCAAGAGGAAGCACTGGTAATTCACCTGTAGTATTAAGTAGACTAAATTGAGTCTGAATCTCTAGTGTGAGAAGCAGCATAACACACATGTCACTTACTGGTGCATGAATGTCCACTTCAAATAAATCTTTCTTTCTTAAGTACTCTCCAAACTTTGGGTTTAGTTCTGTACTGTGTTGAATGCAAATAGTCATACTTTCATTTGTAATGTGCTAGTTGGAGCAGGTCAAAAAGGGTATTTTATTACTGTTGCTAAATCTACATTGTATGCCTACACAAAAGAAATTTGCATTTTAATTAGGATTTTTCAATGGCTTTGCTCAAATGAATTCTCAAATCAAGTATCATTATATACAGCATTTTTATCTGAACAACCTACTTGCTCTCCATCTAAAAATTTAATTATTCTTGATTGCCCTAGGTATGAAACAACACTTACAATCACATAGATTGTACACAAGTGAGAGCTAGGCGTCCTGTCAAACTTCATAAGGAATTTATAACTCTAGAATCACACTGTAACAGTGAAATATTGCTGAAGTGAAAATATAAGCGTTATTGGATTTGGAGAATTCTAAAAATTTTAAGAATTTTCCAATTTCTGCTGACTTACAATACATATATACTGAATCCTTGGGGAGTGCTGGTGATGATAAGCTATAAAAGCCCAATATCTGAAAAAGTAAATCAGACTGGGGAAAGCTACAGGGTTCTCAAGTGTGTAGATGATGTAATTATTCCAGAAACCAACTTGATTGTATCAAATAACATTGAGTATTCATCATAGGATATTTCTGCCATTGGAGATATTATAGCACCATAAAAATTCTTTTTCAAACCCATCTAAATAAATTATGTTAGAAGAAGATTTAGTAGTTGTTTAATTTACCTCATAAAATAACCATAAATAAATATCATCTCACTTATTGAGGATAAAATGCCCATGACCAATTATAACACTTAATGTATTATAATGTAACCTCATGAAAAAGCAGTGTAATTACATTTAGTGACATGCTGCAATTTGATTAGGGCTAATTAAGTTGAACTGTTAACAATTTTTGCTTATTTTCCTTTTATTTTTAAACTGTGATAAAGAGGTTAATTGAAATATTTATAAGGTAATAAAATTGCTTCTCCATCAACTTATTCTCCTTATAAACAGGGATAGATGATTATGTTACTTTGTGAATAAATTCACAGGTTTGTTTTTAATATTTATTGACCAAATTAAATAAATAAATAAATAATCTATAATATGTTACTTTGTGAATAAATTCACAGGTTTGTTTTTAATATTTATTGACCAAATCTAAAGAGCATGGAAAACTCGAAAAGCATAAATGTGAAATGTTATTTTAATCTAATTATTAATTCATGGCTATTTCCTTTAAATAGACAGATGATTATTCTTACAGCCCTCAAGAAGGTGGATTGCTATGTTCAAATAGTCTTACTTTTGTCAGTTTTTGTTGGTACTCTTTGATTTTATGATAGTAGTTCAGTTATTCCTGTTTTATTTAGCCCTCAAATGTTCTCAGATTCACAAATTTGTTCTGAACCCCTTACCTAATTTTCAGAGATTTTGACACAGCTTTTTAAGCTTCATTATCTTATGGCCACTGTCTTACATCTTTATAATTTTTCTGTTTCCGTGGTACATGTGTTCAGTTCTGTCAGCAACTGACCTCTCTCCTTATCCTGTCATTGTCTCTGAGAAACATCACCCAGCTGTTATTAACTGTTTTTCCAAACTTTCAGTGACTACGTGCCCATCTCAACCACCAGGGTAAAAACTGCACACTAACTCAGAATGTATGTATTTGAATAATAACTCCAGAATGTACCAACTAAGTGGTACTGGACAGTATGTTTAAAAACTCACATACTCAATTCCTTCAACTGCAAAACAGGCATAAAGTTAGTTATGTTAAAATAGGCAATGAGATAATCTGACTAGTCCGTGTTCCACCTATTTTTATTTTAAGCTTTGTTCTTCTATAGTTAGCTTCTCTGTGAAGTCTGCATATTCATTATCACTATGGTTGTCAACCTGTCAGTTCTCTATGCAGAAACACAAATCAACAACTAAAACTACCATAGTGATCTGACGCCTCAAAATACACTCTAGATAAACACGTTGCAGATAAAAAAAGAAAGTGTCTCTTTGATCTGAAAAGAGAGTCAGATATTAGTAAAATGGGTTACCAGTTATGAAGACACGCAATAGTTATTTCTCACTTTCTCTACACAGTCCTTCTTATACGTGGATCACTTGCTCTCAGGCAGCTCTAGTTCAGATAAATGTTTAGCTATGAAAACAGGTAAACGAATCATGACAAGAACTCATATGAAGTAACTCGTATTTAGAACGTTAGATATTAAAGCAGGATTTTCCCCAGCAAAACCATGCTAAAATCAGGTGATTTTATCTGGAAAGGCCGTGAATAAACCATTGTTATATGAGCATGTCTGGCCACATGAGATTGGTTACATGGAAGTTTTAATAAACTGGCTAAGAATTTGGGAATACAGAACCTTGTGCTTCAATCATGATTAATAGTTTTTAGCATGAATCATATTCTCGATGATTGTCATTTTCTGCCAGGGCCGTAAGTACATTACATAATCAAAATTCACATTTTCATTTTTAATCTATAATCATATGTCCCTAGGTAGAAAACTTAATACTGACAAACACAGTGCTAAAATGTTGCAAACCATTTTTCACTACTGATAAAACAAAATCTTATATTCCTCACCCTGGGATTTTGTTTCACAGTCATTGTAAATTAGTGTTTGGGAAATACATCGGAGAGACTTGCATTGCCAAAAGATAATCATTTCATTTCATGTAATCTTTTCATGATGTACTAATAAAATTTCTAACATTACAATATGATCACTTCTAATTTATTTAAGTCACTATTTTATCACTCTATGCTTTACAGATATGAAAATGTTATTGGAATGATCATAAACATATTAAGGATACTAAATTATTCTTTTCAAAGCCTTTTTCTGTAGAACCTACTAGAATTCTTGGAAATATATGTTTCTGATTTGATAACCTGAAATACAACATTGATATAAGTCACATCCATTTAAAGTTTTTACCATACAAGTTATTCACTTCCTGTGCTGTTTTATTAGAATCTATGCATCAAGCTAAAAGTGAAAAAGAAAGCATTAGCAGTATTTAAATAGAATTTTTCTCTTAATAAAATTTTACTACTTTTTGAGGTAGTACATTATGATTTACTATTTTAATAGATTATACATATAAATATTGTCCATATAAAATTATACTTTAAAGTTAGAGATTTTATAGATGTCACAATTTTTACAACTGACCTAGTTACAAAATATTTGCATCATTGTTACACATATGTGTATGTACCCAGAAAAATTGATTTATAATGACTTCATGACCAAAATGTGAAAATGTTTTGCAAGTCCTGTGTTTAAAGTATTGCAATTGTAGAAATTTACAGTCTTGTTTCCTAGGATATCATAGATATTTTAGAGCAGCTTCTAATTTTAAAGTAGCATGAAATGATTAATATGCATCAAAAGGAAGTGGGAAGAGAGGCATCATTTTATTTTCAATTAATAGAAAACATGGCATTGTCTATTTTTAGTCTCCTAGCTATTTATCCATTCCCCATGGAGGCGGATGGGCTGCCACATTCCTCATCGGCTTTCTTGCTTAAAGTGCTTTGCTTGCGCTGCCAAGCTCACCACACAATTTCTATCTGGCACTGAAACACTATCTGTTTCAGCCATGCAAGTCTGTGTTGTGTGATAAAGTTTGGTATGGGCGGCCTTGCTGACTCTATGCTATAATAGAAAGAATTCTCTCTCGCTACAGTATTGCATTTGCAAATTCTTCTGATGCTTGACTTTCTTCTGAAACTGTACTTGACATCCTAATGGTTGTTTCTTTCATGTTGTAACTCACTGTACTTTCTAAATATGTACTCAATATTTAATTCTAAGTTTAAGAGCAAAGGAATGTACTGACTACTCCAGAAAGTAAGTTTTATAAAAGATAAAACCAATAAATATATACACAACTAAGTCAAGTGTACACCACTTAAATGCATAGATTTATACTTTCCAAGCACTATAGAAGTAGTCTGGCTTGTGATATGTTGCACCATTTGTTTCAAATCTATAAGATCTACCAAGATAATTTCAGCTGATATAATGGTATGGATTCCAGCTCTGCTAATGTGAAAATTGTGAGATATCAATGGATCTGTTACACTTTAACCATGAATCCAATGTAGATATAGGTATAATCTTGGAGAATTCATTTTTGGTATTTTTTAGCCACTTGGTTCCAATACCTGTGATGATACATATGAAAGATAATAATTTAAAGTGCATACAAACTGAAAGCACAAAACAAAAATAGCAAAAAATAAACAATAATTTACAAATGTTTGAATATTATTCAATGAAAGAATATAAAAAAAATTTGAAATCACACAAGTCTGTAGAAGTCCAGGTTATGTGTTGTGAAGGGTGACTAATTATAAGATTCGCATTTGGTTCCTCATGTATAGATAGGAAAAACACTTTGATTAAGTGCCTGCATATTAATAGACTTGGGAAAGAGGATTCCCCGCCAATGTAGCCAAATTCTTGTAAGTGCTACAACCCCAATAAATAAATAAATAAATAATCTATAATATTTCCTAGCCAGTATGTGTGTGCACTGCAAACACGAAGTAAAAATTGAGTTTGATACATAAACTCAATACCAAAATTACACAGTTCTCCCAGAGATTAAAGAAAAGTAAACATCACTAGAATTATGATCAGAAAGAAAGGTAAAACCACATGGTGCACTATTTAACCACTAAGGAGTTACAGCTGGAAAACAATAGAAAGTAATATCTGACTCTCAAGAACTTCAAATAATAAAATTATCACGGAGTCACCAGAAACATGTTGAAAAATATTAAATGAGGTTAATAACAAAATATTAGTGTTTTATTTTGGTTATAAAAGTAAAATATTTTGCAATCTATATAAACGAAGAGAATATGGGAAAACTTTTGAAGAAATTGGAGCATTAATGTGGCAATGAGGACGCAAGGGCCCTAAATCTGCAGAGAATGGAATTTATTAAAATGAGAATAGCTTTTCCTTGCTGGGTTGGTGAAGAGGCAAGAGATAGTATCTGTCTGTACATACAAGAAATAGTTGAGACGATGTAAATCTCACAGGATTAGTAATTTTAAGATTTTTATCTTCAAATATAACCAAACCTAAGTGTCCAATATTTGGGAGAAGGGAAGGGCTGAGAGTAATGACAATGACATTTAGCAACTGTCTGCTCACCAATTCTTTCAGCTCACCAGGTCAGTACCTTCAAGAACCAGAGGCACCTCTCAAAGTTAAGTTACAAATTTCATAGAAGTTAAGTTCAGAATTTTGAAAGAGATAAAGAACTAGACATTGTCTCAGTTTCAGATGGGACAACAATGTTATTATCAGTGATTAAATACTGAAAGGTTCACTACTGAGGTTGAGAAAAGAAAAGTCTGCCAGGCAAAATTACTGGTTTTGCATATTATACTGCAATCCTAAGCCAATAGAAGAAAATAAACACAAAATGAGTAAAAGTTAGAACAAAAGAATAAAACTGTCACTGTTAACTACCTGATTAGGTTCAGAGAAATCATAGAATCACTTAGCACTTATTAAAATGAAATAAAGAAAACGGGAGAAAACATAAAAATACAAAATTCAGTAGTTTTTCTTATTCACCAACAAATTGCAGTGAAATTGAAACAACTGTTTACAACACTGCAACCATTATCTTCTTTGCAATACTTGAAATTTATGTGCAAATCTACCAGACAGAAAGGCACAAAACGTTACTGAGGAAAATCTAAAGCACTCCAACAAATCTGAATGTGTGAAATGATAAATGAAAAGTTGATATAGAGCTAAGGTAATTAATGCAGTTGAATAGTAATTAAGACAAGAAGATCGATGAAACAGAGTAGGACAGGGGTTTCCAAAGTTAATTATGCATAAAAATCACCTTGAGGATGATTTAGAAGGGAGGGAGGAGGTTCCATTTGTACTGTGTTCACAGATGATATTGATGTAGCTGATATGAGCGCCACACTTGGAGAAGTGCCACATAGAATTTTTCAGGAGCATAGAAAAGGGTCTGGATTTATTTCAGATTTCCTTAAGTCTTTATTTACTAATGATAAAAGTTAAGGGTATCAAAATCAATATTTCTCAACAAAAAAGAAGAGGGTAATGATGGTCACAGGAATATCAAATTATCTAATGTAAACCAGAAAAGAAAAATGGAGGAGGGGCTGTTGTCTGCAGTCCAAGCTTCTACACATACCGCAGTTCCAACGGAAGAAGGTCATTATAAAATGACAAAAAAGTCAATTCAACAGGAGGATATAATAACCATCAATACACATGCATCAGGGCTGGGGATATAGCTCAGCGGCACAAGTGCCTGCCTGGCAAATACAAAGTTCTGAGTTTGATTCCCAGTACAAAAAAAAATACACATGGATCAGAAAACCTGCATAGACAAATCAAACATTGAAAGGTCTGAAGAAAGAAATAGCAGTACAGTGACAGTGGAAAAGAGTCTATCTTACTTGACCTATACTATGTAGATTAAATAGACCTGATGGTTATACACAATTTAATTTTATTCAACAGTACTCAAATGCTAAGGGCACAAGGAACGTTCTCTAAAACGATTCACGTGCTTCAGTAGACAAGATTTCTTCCTATACTTAAGAAAATTGAAATAATTCAAACTATTCCTTCCAATCAAAATAAAGTAAGCTAGATACTAACAACCAAGGGGAAATGTAAAATATTCATGGATATGCTAAAATTAAACAACCATTGGATCAAACAATAAATCTAAAAGGAATTTAGAGAATATTTTCAGACAACGAAACAAATAGGAAAGGAAAAAGAAAAAAAATCAAAATTAATGGAAGGCACTGAAGAAATATTACGAAAAAGATTTTAGGGACTTATTCTGACATTAAAAAGGAATTATTTTAAACACTCTTACAAGTCACGATAAGAAGGAAGAGAAAAGATAATAAATTAACTTGAATGTTAGCAAAAAGAAAGAAAAATCAAGCAGAAATAAATAAAATAGCATAAAAATAATGAAAAAATTGATGAATTAAGAGTCTTGAAAATAAAAGTATCAACAAATCCTTTCCTAAACTTAGAGAAAATAAATACTCAAATACAATCAGTAATGGAAGAGACATTACAGTGAATGTCACAAAATTTACAAAAACACATTAAGAACTATTATGAACAATAATATACAAAAACTGGATAACATAGAGTGAATAGATATGCAGAAATGTTCAAACTAGGGCCCTGTGTACAGCTTTGTGGCTCAGTATCTACCGAACACGTTCAAGGACCTGGGTCCAATACACAGCACCCACAGAAAAATAAAAATAAGACCAAAACTAAGCAGAAAATAAAGTGTGTCAATAATTAATCAAGGAGAAATAGAAAGCATGACTAGAATGATAGCAAATAGGATTAAATCAACAATGAAAATCTTCCAAGAAACAAATGCTAAGACCCAGATGACTGGACAAGTGAACCTCCAAAGACTGAAACAAAACTTAACAACAATCATTAAACTCCTTTGAAAAGATACAGGAGGGAAAATTTGCAAATGCTATCCAAAGAACAGTATCAGTAATAGAGAAAGACTACAAATGTAAAGCACAGGGTGATATTTTTTTACGTATGTAGATGCAAAAATCCTCAATAAACATTAGTAAATACTAAAGTAGCATTTATCCCAGAAATAAAAAGGTGATTCAACATACAATAAATCAGACCCATACGTGCAATCATTGCATTGTCTCACTAGTGTTGAGGAACCAAGTGAGTAAATAAGATCCAAAATGTACCATAGAGATTGTGAATTGGAAAGAAACTCTTCAAAAGAAAAAGACTAATGGAGGAAAGAGGAAAGGAAGGAAGAAAAAAGAGAAATTA
>NW_004955405.1:24531620-24555766 GCF_000276665.1 Chinchilla lanigera | reverse complement strand
AATATGTAATGTATTAATTATTGTTCATGTCCCATAGCCTAATTTGAAGCTCTGTTTTATTTTGTTTCTATTTTTCTTCTTCTTCCTTTTAAAATGATAATAAAAAAAGAATTAATCAGTGGGATACAGGACACAAAATCCCAAATTGTCAAAGAAGTTTTGAATAAGAAAAATCAAACTAGATGCAACATTGTTCCTGATTTTAAAATATATCCATATATTATCCAAACTGTACAGTACTTGTACAGATGTATATTCCAGTGGAATAGAATAAACAACCCACAAATAAATTCATGCACATTACCCTGATTTATCTTTGGTAAGACAGCAAGGAGTATGTGGTATTGGGGTCAAGACAGTTTCTTCAGGAGATGGTATTGGGAAAACTGTGTACCTATATGCATAGCTATATTTTATACCACATCTTTCAGAAAACTCACCTTGAATGCAGTGCATATCTGAACTTAGGTCTTAAAACTTGTACAATTTTTAGAAGATAAAAAAAAGAAATGAGAAGTTACCTGACTATTGGCCTTGGCAAAGATTTGTTAGATGTATCCAAAGTGAAGGCAGAAGAAACAAAAATTAAATAGTATTACACAAACTAAAAACTTTTCCCAGCAAAAAAAAAAAAAAAAAAAAAAATCAACTAAATGAAAAGTCATCATCTGGGGCTGGGGATTTAGCTCAGCGGCAAAGCGCCTGCCTGGCAAGCGCAAGGTCGTGAGTTCGGTTCCCGGTATTGGAGAAAAAACACACACAAAAAAAAAAAAAAAGAAAGAAAAGTCATCCCACAAAATAGAAGAAAATATTTGCACAACATATATTGTATGAAATTTTTTTTTTTTTCCGGAACTGGGAATCAAACTCACAACCTTGCTCTTGCCAGGCAGGCGCTGTGCCACTGAACTAAATCCCCAGCCCCTGTATGAAATATTAATGTTTGTAATATATACAAAATTTATACAAGTCAATATCAAGAACAACAAAAATAATCAAAAATGGGTAAAGACATTTTTCCAAAGAAGCCATAAGAATGGCCAACACCATGTAAGGAGGTGGTCACATGTCTAACATTCATGGAAATACAAGTCAGAACTGCAGAGTAATACCATCTATCTCTTTTTAGGATTTCTTTCTGCAAAAGGAAAAAAGCATTTTCAAAATGAAAATTAACCATGTTGCTAAAGACTTAGAACAAATGGAATACTTATGCATTGTTGGTGAGTGTCATAACCACTCTGGAAATACAACACAGAGATTGCCCAGAAAGCTAAAATAAGACTAGCATGATCTAGCCATCTCACTTTTCATCAGAACTATTTCAGGAACAAGATTTTCAGGGATGTATAGGGCCATTACTTATCCAAAAATGTCCCTTGGAAGGTATCCTAATGCTAAAATTATGCACATTCAATAATTTGGCATTTTATATAAAATATGTTAATGCAGAACAAAATGCATAAACTTAATCCTGTGTTAAAGTTTTTTACAAAAATTTCTTCTTGTATTTTCAGAACAACAGGAAGCTATGAACGTTTCTGGTAACAACTTCAGTTTAAGTTTATATTGATATCATTAATTTATAAATATAATTATTGAATGTTTCAATTAAATGCATTAAATTGCTTTTACTATTTTTATGTGCAGTAAATAGAAAGTATTTACAGAAAATTCTTTAATTTATTCTTTTTACTTTATGAGCAAACAAAACACATTTTCATAACCAAATAAGGAGAGAGTAACAATTACCACACTGTGCATTGTTATTTTCAATGTAGTTACTCAGAACAAGACATAAGCCAAGAAATACTTCCATGATCAAAAGAAAGGCCTTTAAGTAATGCAAATTAACTTACATCAAATGATAAAAGTACCCTTAAACATTCTGCAAATAACTTTAATTAGCTGAATTTCTTTACATAGTTTACCTACATTTACAAAATAAAACTTATTTACTCTTCCTTTGTGTCAGTCCACAAATCTCACAAAGAAAATTCAAATTCTCAAAAATATTTTCTCACCATACTTCTTACAATTTCATGAGTACGAATTTGTAAAGCTTTCAATCAATTACCCTTATACATTGTAAGATTGTTAGAGAAAACTCAAATTATCTTAGAAATTCTTCCTCAAATAATGTATCAATTTATGTCATGTATCCTTAAATATGACAAGCATTTTTAAAAAAGAAAAACACTGATTGTTTTAATCTTAATAGTGAAGTATTAGGGACCTAGACTTGTCTCCCTTCTTATATCTTAATTCAATCTTTCCAGCATGCTGAGGTTACTTCATGGAAAATTAAAAACCACTATTATGTTTATTATCATAGTTTTGCTACATTACTCATATATCTGAATCTAAAGCTAGCCAAATATATATTTTATATATATTCATATATTTAAAACCACTTTACAGCAACTGTTTTTATGTCTTGGGTTTTTTAAACAGGCAGGATCGTTTTAAAAAATGCTTGATTAGGTAAATTCAATTTGTCCACTCTTCCATTTAGTGCATAATTTAATTCTGCTTTGTTTCCAGGATACTCTCTGGCTACGACACTAAACATATTCCAGGGTCTTCTCTGGCTCTGCCTTGGCTCTGGAGATGTTCTAATATTATCCATGCATTTCACAATTACTCACATTCTTATACATCTTTGTTTTCTGAACCTATAATTCTGGTATTAAGATAGTAACATTTTAGAAATAATAAATGAAGAAAATGTATGAATTGCAGAAAAAAGGAGTGGCAGTCATGCTTTTCCTCTGCTGCAGAATCTTGTCATCCAGTGCACTTATGAAGTTGACTTTCAAGTCCCCTTCTTGCTGTATACTAGAAAGCTAAAGATGTTATTCACATGATAAGGAGTGAATGTCAGGTATTCTTTGATACTTTGGGCAATATCTGTGCCAAATTTCAACTGAGCTGCTAATGTTTTAATGCAGAATACTGAGAAGAATTCAGATTGTACTCTTAGACCCATTCTCACCTTGAGTACTGCTGGTCTGACTTTCTCAGTTACCACCTGTGTGACCCAGAACATAACATTTAACTTTTAGATATCAGTTTCCATATTTTTATATCTGAAATCATGATACAGATTATTTATTTATTTATTTGTTTGTTTGTTTATTTACTGAGAATTGGTCTTGCTATGTTTCAGACTGGTCTTGAACTCACTATGCAGCCCAGGCTGGCCAGGAACTTGTGGCAAGCCTCCTGCTTCAGGCTCCCGAGATCTGGGATTACAGGTATGCACCACCATGCCCGGCATTACAAATCATTCTTGTTATGAAAATGAAATTATCCAACCTCTAAGGCACATTTTAAAGTATCGGGCCAATACACAAGGGTTATTACACTGTAGTTGCAACTAGTTTATCTATCAAAGTAGTCTTATTCAAGGAAGAATAGAGTATTAATGACTAATATCAAATGTAGCCTCTGAAATAGATTTTGTTTTGAATTTCACCAGTGCAAATTGAATTTTGAATCTACTAGGTTGCTTGCAAATCTCAAGAATTGTAAAAGGTGAGTTTTATTTACCTTACTATAGGCTTGCCTTTTTGGTCAGCCTGCTACTATTTCACTGGAGAAAAAGACCCAAGTTTCCTAAATAAGAGGGAAAGGGCAGTTCATTGTTCACAGCAACAGCGATAGTCAATACTGTGTCACTTCACCAGTTCCTCAATCTCCAGTTATCCCTGGGCAGTGTTCCATGTTTTGACTACAGTATTCACATAGTAAGCGGTGTAGAGGAGAAAACACAGAGCTTAGGAAACTCCCAGTGAACCAAATGAGGTTGCTAGCAAAACCTAGGCAGCGTTTGCCCTCCAGGGAGACTGGGTTATTAGTAATATAAACAGCAAATCTACATGTTTTCTGCTCTGTGGGAAGACCTTCTTTCAGGCCATGTAGAAATATCTTTGAAAAATGATATAGAATGAAAATACTTAATGTTTTGGCTTAGAAAATATAAAATAAAAGGAAAATCATAAATAATTGCATCACAGAAGTAAAATGATGGAAACATTAGTCTTTCTAGTACAAACAGGAGGAGAGATTTCCATAAATATATTTCTAATTCATAGTCACTGTAAAGTATTCAAAGTGCTGAATTCCACTAAAACTATGCATTCTTGGTTACATAATGTAGACCCTTTCACTTGACAATGTCTTAATTTTGTTTCAGAAACGAAAGGAGGGTTGGGGTATTGCTCAGTGGCACAAGTGCCTGCCTGGCAAACACAAGGTCCTGAGTTCAATTCCCGGTACCAAAAAAATAAAAAACAAAGGCGAGGAGAAATGTGGAATATTTATGAAGTCTTGGGGATTATAATTTAGGATCCATATTTAAATATGAGGACTTTATTAGGATTGAAGAATAGGGTGTGGCAAAGTTGTTGAGAACAACATTACAAGCAAATATTATCTGTTAGATATGTAGCAGTGCGATATTTACCAGAATGAGTTTCCAGAAGTTCTTAAAAATAACATTAATGTTATTTACATCTTGTGTCATCTAGCCAGTGGCTTCCTGGAAGAGAAAACATAAGCTCACTGTTAGTAAAGTCATGTTGATACAGGGATTAAATGCTGGGATTTTAAATTATTGTGGTTCGCAAGAGCCAAGTGACTTTCATCCAAAAGCTTGCTATTGCTTCTATCTGAAACTAAATTCATGGCAGAGAGATGGACAGTCATAATTTTCACGTTATCTAATATGAAGGTTTTGGTTTTTTCTAGTCTTTTTCTATTTTAAAGATAATAAAAATCAATAAAAATTTCTTAATAAAATGATGGAAAATTAACAATGGTTATGATACTGTATATTGTTATCTTCAAAGTAATTGCTTTGATTACCAGACATAGACATGTAAGATGGCTCAAATAGTATAAACACGAATTGTTCCCTTCAATAAACTAATAGAAGGAATAGTACAATTACCTTCTTTCTTTTCTCCTTTCCCCCATCCCTGTTCTTTCCTTTGAGCAGTTTCTTTCCCTTTCACAAAACCTATTGTACCTTTTGGATCTTATTTACTCTTTCAGTTTCTTACACTAGGGAGACAATACGGTGTTTACAAATGCAAGTCTGATTAATTTCACTTATGAAAAAGATTTTCACATCAAAAGAAATGACCTACAGAGTGAAAAGAAAACCCACAAATTGAGAAAAAATTTAACCAACTGTCCCTCAGAGGAAGGAATTCTATCTAGAACATATAAAGAATTATAAAAACCAAATTCAAAGACCCAATACAAAAATGGGCATCTGAGATGAATACACACTTCTCAGATGAAGAAATGCAAATGGGACACTCATTTTCAGTATACTAGTTTTATATTTTGAGGACAAAGGCAGGAGAACAAGGTCAGACACAGAAATTATTAAAGGAGGAAATAAAAAAAATGAACATGTTTTTGAAATAGTAATCCATTTAAAATGAAAACTAAATATGTAGAGAGAAATAAGCAAGAAAGTTGGTAGAAAAAAATGTAAGAATATTAGGAATAAGCATTATAATGAGATTCCTTAATATAAAAAGAAGTGTTTTTCTCGAGTTTAGGAATATGGAAAAAGTTCCTAAAACTTGCTCTTCTAAATATATATATATATATAATATATATTTTTCTATACAAAGATACTTGAGTGACTAGTATTTTAAAAGATGATTATTGTGATTTACAATTTGCAGCCAGGTGAGAATTAATATGTGTCTCTCCAGGTATTCTTATTTTTATCACTTTCACTATTTTCTCTTTGTGTGTAATATAATTTCCCAGGGACAGAAGTTCCATAAATCTCTTTATACAAAGACGACTTATAAGCAAAGATCAGGATGGAGCAAGATTAGGATGGAGCTCAAGAGAAGCAATAAGAGATAAGCCACTTCAGAAAAGTCATACTATGTTCCAACAAGAACTGCCCAAGTCTGTCATTACCAAGGCTCTTGTAAAAAATGAAATATTTTCTTACATTTGAACTTTGAAATTTGAAAGCCGCCCTCCTTCAAATATCAAAATTAGAACTCTTTACTGAGTGGATTCCCACTTCTTAGGAATTCTTGAAATGTGAGAAAATAATATGGCAATAATTGTAAAACATTCACTGCTAATTTTTTTTCTAAACAAAGAAGAGGCTTTTATGAATTTTGTTGGCTGAGCTATTTTTATTTACCCTGTGATTTGCACTTCAATTTCATTGCAGAGTTTATATTGGGTGCCCTAATAGGAAACCCATGATTGTCAATCCCAAAAGTTCACCCTTGAAATTCATCCATGTCCAGAAATTGAGGCAGTCACTTAAATGGTGAGAAAGCAGTCCCGAGTCTTCGTGAGAAATCTGCACTGATTTTAGAGTGGATGAATAGACAGATCAAAAGAAAACTTTAAATTGCTGACTTTTTTTCTTTTTTTTTTTTTTTTTCTCTGGTACCTGGAACCGAACTCACGACCTCGCACTTGCCAGGCGGGCGCTTTGCCGCTGAGCTAAATCCCCAGCCCCAATTGTTGACTTTTTGAGATGAATACTTATTAAAGGTGGAGCCACACACAGTTTTTGCTTTCTCATTATGTGTCTAACAAATTGCTGCAATTTAGTTTTTATGGCATTAAATAGCCAAATTGATACATTAGATATTTTTAGTCCGTGGCCCAATCTGGAAACAAAAGTTTAGGTGAAGCTATGTCTATTTCAGAATTTGATTCTGGTTAGGAAATGAAATGCAAGACAGAAAGAGTAAAATGACACACATGCTCAGAGCAATAATATATTATTAAATTGGATGCCATCTAAATAGCTGCTATTTATTCCACTGGGACTTTACATAATATACTGCAGAATTGTGCACCCAAAGACAAAATAGTGAAATAGTTCATGTGATTCCCATTTTGCTAGGGTTGTCCTGTTGACATGAATTTCTCAGACTTCTAGGTCATCAGAATGGTTAGGTTGGTTGATATTTCTTATTTGGGTCACAAATAAACTAGGTTAGGAGTCACACGGTAAGATCTATAGCTAGAAGCAAGGCACTTCAGGATTGCTCATGTGAAATTTGGTTGAGGTGCGTGGGTCTGGCTGCTGCAACCAATGACTGTCAAGTACAGAACAAGATATGCCCAATAGGAACGGGCTGTTAGTGAGAACAATAATGGTACCCTTCTGTATTGAAAGTGGGTGAAGTTGGAGGTTTGACATTGACAATATTTAAAGGGAGATTTAATGGTTTTGGTGATTCAAATACAGTGGCAGCTTTCTGTATTTGATTTGAAGAACCAATTGTTTTCCAACAATTTTTTTTTCTGATGAAATCATTTTCAGCAAAAATCACAAAATTGAAAAACTAAAAATGACCAACACAAAAGTAGACAAAAGTAAACTTTGTATTCATAATCATATTAGTAAAATAATAATATGTTAGGTAATATAAAATAAATATCACAATATAAAAATGAAAAACAGATGTGATAAGTAACTTCAGTAAAATTTATGTTTTGATATAAGTTAAACAAATTTATACCTGCAGACTGGTCTTTCACACTAGTAAGTGAGAATATTACATTTTGGAAGAAACATAATTCCTTCAAATTTGTTAGTAACTTTCCTGAAATTTAGCTTCATATATCAGTACTGAGAAAATATAGTCAGAATGTTCAGTTTTTACTCAAAATTGACTGTTGATAAAAATGCTTTCTTTAAATTTTAAATTTCAGGAAAATTGCTTGATGTAATTACTCTAAAAAATTCTTAAATGTATAATTTCCTACTCAAAAATCTTTTTTATGATGAAATGTAAATTACCATGAATTTTCAGGCTTTTAATTTCTTTAAGGTTGATATTAGCATATCTCTAATGTTTCTGCAGTACAAAAGTGTCTTCCATTACTCATAATACATTTCTATCACATTTTGTAAAAACTATGCTTGATGTATCCTTTAGAGAAAAAAGTCACAAAATATTAGATAGCAATTTCATTTGATCAATTGTACAGTTAGTAAAACACAACTGAGTTACTCAAACACTGTCTCTTTGATTTCTTCTAGCAATTTAATACCACCTTCTCCTATAATTTGATATGTTCTTCCCTGTTTGTTCCATAGAAATATTAATTTCCTTTCCTTTTCTTGTTGCAAAGCTAATAACCTCAATTATTTCTGTGAACTAATATTCAAGGCCTAATTTAAAATCTCATGTCTTACCATAAATTATTCAAATCTTATTCTGAGTGTTTACACAACTTTTTGTGTCTCATTAACATAATGAAAGATAACTCAGAAAAGCAATAGATATCAGAAGACAACATATGAGCTGACCGTCCTGTGTCCACACTTTCCTTGGCAATGCAGAGCTTCAGGAGTAGAGATGTGTTGTCAATATCTTTGACTATTAATATTTTGTCCAGAAATTCAATAACATATTTATGAGAAAAAGAAACACAGCTCAAAATTAATAACAGTAAAGACAACTAATGAAAATATATAAATTCAAAGCAAGTGTAAATGTTTTTAAACTTAATTTTAACCACAAAATATTTTCATCCCTTTTCAGTATTGATATTATATTTACTGGCTCTTGGTTATCTTTTTTTTCCTTTCACATTTTCAGAATTTAAAAAATGGTTTATTTTTATCCTCAACTTTTATCATTGAAATGTTGTCTTAGCCGTGAATGGTGGCACATGCCTGTAATCCCAGCACTTGACAGGCTGAGGCAAGAGGATCGCTGTGAGTTCGAGACCAGCCTGGGCTACAGAGTGAGCTCAAGGCTGGCGTGAACTGCATAGAAAGACAGTGTCTCAAAAACACACACACACACACACACACACAAAAAAGTTGTCTTATTTCTTGTACAAGTGCTTTGGTTATGCAAGTTTGAATTTTTTATAAACTATATAATTATTGTATTTTGAAAGTCTTAGACATTTTTAAGTTGATTTAGAGAATAATTCAATTATCTACACTTTTTCTTGTCTTTTGTTGGATCATCTTGGAATGATATTGTTTCAGTTAACAATCTCACTTTAAAATTCTTCACAAAACAATAATTTTGAACGAGTTACTGATTCTATAATAATGTTATAGCACAACTATATAGTCAAAAGTTTCATCTGCACAGAACATCATGGCCATTGATTCTTTAAAATCTAATTCAATATTTCAGTTTTTGTAAGCTAGTAAGTATATCTTATAAATCCTCATCAGAGACTATTCACTTCAGTAACTACACAGCTAATTCACAGTGGTGTGAATATTGATTTCATCAATGCTTTTCTATTGTAAAATAAAATTCAATAATTTAAATATAAGAATAAAATTTAACTTTAAATATATTTGAGAACATTGAAATATGAATTAATTGGAACATAACATTTTACATTTATGCTTACATGTATTATTTTATTATATTTTAAGATAAAAACTCAACTTTTGGTGGCCATATAGAATGCATAATTAAAGGGCTGGGGATTTAGCTCAGTGCCACACTGCCTGCCTGGCAAGCGTGACATCATGAGTTTGATTCCCGGTACTGGAAAAAAAAACAACAAAAGAAAAACAAACAAAGAATGCATAATTAAAATGTTCCATGTCTATGTAAGGTATGCTATTATTGTTAATTTTTTGTCTACTATTTGAAATTAGTAAAATGTCATCCCACACTGATTGGGACACATACCTTAAAGAAATTCAAATGATGCACACCGCTAGAACTACTTTTAGAGTAAAATAGGATTACCTTTGATACAATTGCTTTTTAGTCCTTTCCCTTAATTAAAAACTCCCTGAGTTAATTTCCATGTAGCATTCTATAGGTAGTAGAGGACAACTAATGAAAATATATAAATTCAAAACAAGTGTAATTGTTTTTAAACTTAATTTTAACCACAAAATATCTTTTGGACTTAGACAACCATAATTTTTTAGAAAGTACATTTTATTACTGACTATTTGAAATCATTAGATCACAGTACTAATAACAGTGTACAATATTTTTTAGGTAGTTTATTGTTTTGGAACTTTTTCCATACTTCACACCACTTAGTGCCTATTCCTGGGTAGACTTCTACTTCTTCACTTTCCTCAATAGGTTAAAATGTAAGGTGACACGGAATGAGATTTTCTTTATTTTAAAAAGAATGATGAAAAAGAACAATAGCAAAATACCAACAAATAGACAAAAACAAAACAATTCAAAAACCATAAAAATGATACAGGGTAGATTTTCTTTAATACTCAATGCTCATGGCTTTCATTGCTCTCCCTGTAGGAAGTCCATGAAGCTGAATTTAGACAAGCTTAGAAAGTGCAAGTACCTGTCCCAGAAAGAAATGGGAAAGAGAATGAAAGTTGATGCTGGCTAACATTACCTGTTTAACAAGCTATTCAAGTAGACTAATTTAAGTAACATGTTTTAAGTGTTATGTAATCAGTGAGTCTTTCTGATAGAATCAGCAGGAAATAGAGAAGGAAAACAATTGGGAGTCATTTCTTGACTGTATTACAATGATATAGATCAAGTAAAGTATTTGTTATATTATCCCTATATCTGTTCAAATCTATGGAAAGCTAATATTTGGTGATTACATGGCAGAAAATATTGATAACAATAAGAGCTTCTGCCAACAATTATCTGGTCCAAATGTAGGATGCTTCTTAATCCTAACCAATTCCATGTGCAACACACTATTCATAGTACCCATTTTGCCTAAATTTGAGTAGGTAACTTTTTTCTTTTTTCTTGGAATTACAGCATTTCAAGTAATATTTGCCAAGCAGGAT
Source organism: Chinchilla lanigera (assembly GCF_000276665.1). Taxonomy (NCBI): domain Eukaryota; kingdom Metazoa; phylum Chordata; class Mammalia; order Rodentia; family Chinchillidae; genus Chinchilla; species Chinchilla lanigera. Next base: position 24,544,980 of record NW_004955405.1, on the reverse strand, counting down.
GCCTACTAGGTGTTCTGAAATGGTAGGTAGTAGTGTCACTATTATTATTATTGGGTTTTAACATCTGCTTTATGTCAGGACATTCATTGTATCAATTTAAAACTGCTATCATGAAAGTTATCTAATAACAATTAATTTTTCTAACAACTCATTTGTATATATTAATTTTGAACTGTGTTCTTGGATTGAAGAGAAGCACCTAGTCAAATTTTTCCTATTTTCCCTTCTTCATACATCCAACTTTCTTTAAAGTGCAATGACATGTACTTGATATGTGCCTAAGTAGGGCTACGTTTCTGACATTGTTCACTGATTCTGAACAGTTCTCCTTGAAATTGGGTTATACTGTTTTGGAATTGTTGGTGCTGTTGTTTACTACTTTACTGCTTCAAAGCCTCAGTCATGTGTTATTGCCATGGAAAATGGAAATTAATCTACAAAATTGAGAATTTTCCATTTTCACTTATGAGAAAGGCTTCAAAGAGCTATTACTAAGAAAGAATGCTATGAAAATAGTGTGTTTCAATAAGCTAGTATAAGATTTTAGCTTCCAAAAGATGATATTCTGAAAATAAAACATTTAGGAGGATAAATGGATAGCTATTATCTCTCAATAATTGGCTACATTGGGTTAATAAACCAAGAAATTTTTTCATTTATTTTTTGCCTTAATCTTTTCTATTATTATTAGGATTCACTTCAAATCATGAAAGTAAGCCTAGTATAGGGATTCATGTTTATAATCCCAGCACTCTGGGAGGCTGAGGAAGCAAGATTACAATTTTGAGCCCAGCCTGGTCAATTTAGTGATAACCTATCTCAAAAGTAAGTAAAGAGGTTAGGATATAGCTCAGTGGGAAGACCCTGGGTTCAACCTTCAGGAAAGACAGAGAGAGGGAGAGAGAGAGACAGACAGACAGAGACAGAGAGAGACACAGAGACAGAAGGAGGGAGGGAACAATTGATTATGTAATCTTCAAATGAAGAAGAAGACACCATTCTCTTAAATTAATAGAACCCAGGCAAATACCTGAATGCCTTTAGTACACTGGGCATATAAGAACAAATGTTAAGTATGGGATAAACTCATACGTGAGTGTTCTTCATTTTAGGTGTCCTGGAGCTTATTTAGTTGCTTGTGTATAACGTGTTCATTTTGTCTTCTAACTTCCCAGTACTTGGTTTCTCTGCAGTTCTTCCTTCCTGCTCTTTGTTTAGTATTAATTGATTTTAAAGGACCTTAAAAATTGCTTCTTCCTGAAATTTTTAGAGATTTTAGATTATTACATCCTCCTGTTTTGTACTTCTTATGTTTGTCCTGTGCTTTTTCTCTATTTATGTACTTTTAAAATGATCTATCACATTTTTCTAAATTTGTGAGCACTCGGAAGCCTGGGATGTTGCCCCCTTCTCTCTGTCAATTTCTTTTTTCAGAGCAAGTACACCTGGTACACAATCCGAGTCAACACTTTTGAATAAACAGTAAATAAGGGAGTCATTCAAAGACAAATAAAACACGCCAAGATAAATGTAAGGGACTTTATACTAGAAAAAAAAAATTTTCATAAGTCGGGCAGTCCTCAGAAACAAAGTGTGCGGATAATTCCTCAGCAATATGGGAAGTAAGCTCTCATAGACACACGAGATAAGTAGAGCACAGAAGCAGCTGGTTAGTGAGATCTGCGCTATTATCTTATTGGACCTGAGCTGATCAGTAGGAACATGTGATCAGTTGAATTTTGACTGCTTGTGATTGGCTGATATCCAGTTGTCCTTTAGAAAACTTGTACATTTCATTAAGTGGTGTTTCCTCTGTATGATGGAGGTTCTAGTTTTTGTAGAGAAATTTACAGTAAAGAGTTAGCCTCAGGTGGTATCTTAGGGTCAGGGCAGCAGAGGGTAGAAGAAACAAAGCTCAAGGATTAATAGCAGCCATTAGAAAAGTCCTGATTAAGAAATCACACTTTCCCATTTTTCTACCCAACTCCATTTCTTCCGCAGTGCACTGCACTAAGAAATCATACCCATGATTATGTAAATTATAGAAAAAGCGAGAACAAAAAGAAAGAGTAGTTTTAACAAATTATTTCTTTAAAAACTAATTAGGGGTTAGTATTTGTGTTAATTTTTACTGACTTTAGTAATTCAGGTGGGTAAAACTGGCTCCGGATCTCTAACTCTTTTGCTCTCATTTACATCTCTAAAGAGCAAGGGTTCGCTCAATGAATAATGAATCACAACAGCTGGACTTTTATAACTGAGCAGATATATATAGTGCTATAAATAAATCGATATTTTTATTTGTGAGCTATGGCCAAAGTGTTTTTTCTCCTCTCTTAAATTAAGCCTTAATGAATTTAGTAAGCGCTCTTAGCATCCAGTGTGAAGTTTATCAGCAAACTACAAAGGTATTCCTTCGTGAGACATTAAAACAAAAAATACGGATGCTGGATGACCCGCTTTGAAGAAAGAAAGCACTTAGATTTTAAAGACCGATTTAATCTCACTCTCTAATTACGCTCCCAGAAACGTTCTGAGAAAAGTGAGTGATTTCTTCACTGAAGCGGCTCAAGGTGAGGAGGGAGGTGGAAAGATAGCAGAGGGACGGTGGTGGGAGGGGGAGAATTAGAGAAATAGGCAGCACCCCGCTAAGCAGGAACAAAGTGAAGTAACTTCTGTTCCATCGACTTGTGGACACAGTTATAAAGGATATGCATTTCCTTGAAATCCTCATTTCATCTCATAAAGAGCAAATAAAAAATGATATGATCCAAGAGTGGAAAAAATGATCTCAAAGTGCTTCTTATTCCATTCCTACATTATTTCCCCCAAAGAAAATATATAAAAATATTTCATATATCTTCTTAATGACTACTTAATACACTATTTTTTTTTTTTTATGTCTTTTTGAGACAAAGTCTCGCTATACAGTTCATGCTGGCCTTGAACTCACTTTGTAGCCCAGGCTGGTCTTGAACTTGCAATAATCCTCTTGCCTCATCCTCTCAAGTGCTGGGATTATAGGCATGCGCCACTGGACCTGGCTTTTCATACACTATTTAATCATTTCAGAAAGGATCACTGAGACATAGTTTTCTTCCGCACTATCACTTATTTGTTATTTAGTTTTAGATGACACACAGTATTTCATATTGATAGAATACCAAAATTTACATGCCACTGTGGTACTCTTTGGTATTGCTTAAACTGTTTTGCAAAACATTGGATCATGTGGCTGGTTACATCCATTATACACATTTAATATATGCTTTGATTTACCAACAAAAACAAAAATAACCAGGGTTGATATCTATGCATCATTCTCTTTTATCTCTTATTTTACAGATAGAAAATAAATGCAATGTACCAATGCAAATAACATATTATTTATAAATTATCTAATATTAAGTAAGCTCCTCTCAAATTCTTCTTAATAGAAAATAGGGCCTCAATTTCCACACAATTTTGTGGCAAGTATTTTTTCTTAGTACTGGCATAGATATTTTTACTCTTGCTTGAAAGAATAGCACAGATTCACATCTATAACAATCACAAAATTTGTTTAATTCCTTTTGTATTAAAGGCACTATGGTGTTCTTTAAAAATTAATATTTCCCATGACAGAGTAACATCTCAGTACAAGTAGGAAATATACAATAATTATATCATGGTACTGTAATTTGTATTGTCTGTCACCGCAGACACAATGTTTACCTGCTTTCAGTTGGGCACTTTCAGAATCCTATTTCCAGATTTTTCAATGACATTCAGTCAATCATTGTCAATTGTAGTTGTCCTCTTGAGCAATAAAAATTATTCCTCCTATCCAACTGCACCTATCTATCCATTAACCATCGTCATTCTGTCCATATCTCCCTAACATCCTTCTCAGACATGGTAGCCAGTTCTCTGCTCCTTGATTCTTTCAGATTAATATTCAGCTCCCAAATACAGATGAGAACCACACTTTTTGTTTCTCTAGCTGACTTATTTTACTTACCATGATGCCTCCAGTTTCATCCATATTGCTGCATATGGCAGAATTTTTTTCTTTTAATGGCTAAATAATATTTTATTGTGGGTATACCATATTTTCCTTGGCTATTCACCTCTTGTTGCACTATTCTATATTTTGGCCACTTTGAATAATGCTGCACTGATCATATAAGTATAGCTATCTCTTTCATATCCTAATTGCAATCCATTTCATATATATCTAGTTTTGAGATTGCTGTGTCGTATGGTAGCTCTAGTTTTTTGAAGAATATATATTGATCTTCATAATGACTGCACTAATTTATATTTTACCCACAGTGTATGATAGTACCTGTTTCTCTACATCCTTGCAAACATTTAATTTTTATTTTTTGGTAACCAGTATTTTAACTGAAGTGAGATAATGTCTCATTGTAGTTATGATGTGCATTTATTTGTCTGATGATAAGTGAAGTTTAGAGCTTCCTCATTTACTTGTTGACTTTTACACATCTTTTTTGGATAAATGTTTATTATTCAGATTATAATTCTGATTGAAGGTTACAAACTTTCAAATCATTGCAATATTTGATTTAAAGTCATTTAATGATGAATCAATTTTATTGAATAATTCAATTATTATAAAAATTAAAGTTTGGTTTTAATAATACAGGCAACCAAACCATATTAAAATGATATTCCTGAGGGTCAATTCATCATCAATTTTTCTTTAAAATTGATTTTTACCATCTGAACAAATTCAACAGCATAAATTGCCTTTGTTCCCAAGACTTGAATAGCTTTTTGCTAGGAACTCCAAAGACTCAAGCTTCCAAGCTGACAAAGTTGTATAGTCCATGTGTATCTAATCATTTGCACTAACATAGCTAGAAATAGTTACTTAAATTAGCGTGGAGAAAAAGATCAACACTTCTTTGATGTTCTGTCTTTGAAGAACATAATGTACAAGATTCTTATACTAGTTTATCGTATCCTTCAAACATTTTGAAAAATCATGGGGTTCTATCAAACCTATAAATTTTATAGTTAGAGGAAAACATTAAACTGAACTTATTCATTTTTTCTTGATTCATTTGGGTAAAACAGACCAACTCCGTTGAAATGGAAGTGTAAATGAAAACTACCTTGCCATTTTTCTTGGTTGGAAAAGAATATCAAAATTGGTAATTCTATGTAGCAGTTGAAAATTTTAATATGGAACATTTCATAATTAATAGAAGAAATTGAAAATACAAGGTAGTACGGGGTTAGAATCTATGGCATTGTTAGTTACACAGATTACAGAATTTTAATGTGACACGGAGAAGAAAATTTTAAAAAGTCCTCCCCATTTCCTGATAATAAAATGCCATATTAGTTCTGTGCTTTTAGGTAAATTTTTTCTTTAAAAAAAAAAAAAGTGGTCCCAGTGTAGAGAATCCTTAAAAAGCTAGGATTAAAGGCCCCATTTGACCCATTCCCCATCTGAGTATTTTCCCAGAAGAAATGAAAACATCATACCACGGGGATATATGTGAACTTGTGGTTATAGCAACACAATTTGTAATAGCTAATCTTGGAAACAACCTAAATGCCCATCAACCAAGGAATGGATAAAAAAGATGTGGTATTTTTATGCAATGAAATACTACTCAGCTATAAGGAAAGATAGACTCAAGGCTTTTATCGATAAATGGAAGCAACTAGAGACCGCACTTATTAATGAAATAAATCAGACTAGCATGTGTAAACATCATGTTGTCTCCATAGTGTAAGAAACTGAAGGAGTAAATAAAATCCAAAAGGTACAATAGATGTTGTGAAAGGGAAAGAAATTACTCAAAAAGGAAAAACAGTTAAGATGGGGAAAACAGAAAAGGAGGAGGGTAAAAATATGTATATACACACAAGATAGCTAAGATAATTGTAAGACATTTCTATTGTTCATTGAAAGGAACACTTAGTGTTTATAGTGTTTGATCAGTTTTGCATGCCTGTATCTTGTAATCTGAGAAACTACTTTGAAGATAAGAGTACATAATATAATAACCATTGTTAATTTCCCATTGTCTTGTTTGGAAATTCTGTATCATTTTTATTGGTTTTTCTTTCCTTAAAATAAAAAACTGGTCCCCAAGTAAGTATGACTTTGGATTTCAAGTTATTTGAATCCTCTCCCCTCTTCTTCACATATGAGATTTTATTAGCCTATGATGATATACCTTTTTACACTAAAGGCCAATATTCCATTTTTGGTAAGTTCTTTATGATCTTAGGCCAGTTTTATGTATCAAAAATAATTACTAATTACATAATATGTGTTCAAATCTTGTTAAGAACTTTGTAAATCTGATGCATTAACAATGTTGTGGCTTAAATTCCTAGGTGCTCTAGCTATATCTAATCATTTTTAATTTTTGTTTTTGAAAAGCACTTTGGTACTCCATGTCAGGAGAGTCCTATAGGTGGAAAATTTCGTCTCTGGCATATATATATATATATATATATATATAATTTTGTCTCTGGTATTTATATATATATTAATATGTATATAATTTAACATATCCGCCCATATATGCTAATATCCCAAATATGTTCTAACATGATTGAAACTGTGATATCTGTGTTGGATGACTTTCGGAGTTACAGTCACCTGTTTAAATTTTCTCATTAGTTTCAGCAGGAGCAGTAGAAACATCACAATGTCACTCTCTTCCAGTGCTTTGAAATTATTTTAGATTGTGCTGTCTTTCTGAGACTCTTACTTAAAATATTTCTTGATTTGACTTGTTATATAAATCTAACTCCAAATTGCTTTCTGTGATGTTAACTCAAATTTTTGCTGTGGTGGTGGCAGTTTTAACTTGAGTCTATCCTGAAATGAACCCTTTACATGGCTATTTTGCACTTACAAAAAAATCAGTGGTTGAATGGAAAGACTGTGGTATGGATGGTAATAGTTCATGTGTTGTTTTTGATTTCTAAAATTTGTAGCTTCACAACACTGAGCAAATTAGAGAATACAATAACCCCCAGGAAAGGGAATGCGGTAATCACAATTACGATGAGACATGGTGCTGTGTATAAGTGGCAAAGAGAATTCTGAATTAAATATCCATGAAATATTTCCTCCAAAAGCTCTTTTGTTTTTGTCTGGGAGTAGGAATTCTATGAACAGGTAAGATTTCTGAGAGTCTCTTACATTGCCATAACCATGATCCACTTTAATTTTAAGTAATTTTGCACTGTATAAAACTACTATTTGTATCACTGAGGAAGAAGTACTTTTGAGCTCTTATTTCAAAACCTGACAATTGGTTCACATCCCACGGAATATAATGGTTTGTGGCCAAGATTCCAGGGTCAGCTTACCTCTGTTTGAATATTGTTTTACCACCTATATGCTTGTAATTTTGGTGAAATACTACTACATCCAGTAGATATATAACTCATTATAGGGCAATGGTGATATATGTCTGATAACAGAGAGTTTTAAAATGTCTCTTGTGGCATAGCAGTCAGTCATACGCAGCCATAAATATTAATGATGGTTTTGTTGCTATTACTCATATTACTAAAGGATAAAAAAGTAGAGTTAAAATGACTTTCTCTGGAACTTTAGAAAGACATATCTAAGTTCTATAGCATATCAATTAATAAATCACTTAAAATTAATTAAATACTTTTAATTTACAGCTGCTTGCTTCACTGAATTCTAAAGAGTAGCATAATTTGGAAAAATATGGCTTTTAAATGTGAAACATTTTCCAAGTTTCAAGTATACAACAGAGAAGGAAAAGATATTTAGAATGTTTTATGGACCCCTTGGTATTTTATTTGAAGAAATAATTAATTCGATATTCACTTAACTGTGTCCAGTACTTAAAATATTTTGATCGCTCTTAAATTTAATGAGACTTCATTTGGCTGTTCCACGTTCTGCTATATTATGATGTTGACTATCTTTATGTTTCTAATTGGACAACTGGACAGATAATTACTATTTAAATGCTTATATGAAAGCAGAATATAAATACTTGATTTCACTTCATAAGTCTCATAATCAAATCTGTATTTGTGTAGTAGTCATATGTATGTACATATGATAGTTATTTATATATAAATTTGACATAACATCTTTCCATGTAAATGTTTTCTCTTGACTTATGTTTATTGTGCATGAGATTACTTTCTTGAAATGTGAATATTTAGCTTGATATCCAAAGGAATACATTTTGGAGATCATTTTCTTCCTTGTGATAAGTTAAAGATGGTTAAGACTGTTAGACTGATGGAGAAAATTTGAATTTTTTAAATTAAAATTTCAGGATTTTTTAGTTTAAAACTAAGAGGAAGAAAATAATACAGCATAGAAAATAGTAATTTTTCTGGAAAATAATTTTCCTCCTTCCAGTTTACATTTTATTAACTTTGTAAAAACAAATAATAAATTCACATTTTTGGGAAAAATTATTGAGATTCGACCACAAGCAGAGTAACTAGAGATGAATAGAACAAGATTAAATATAATCACTTATTTCTCATGCCACATGCATGGACTTGTTCAGTAGTAAGCAAACAAATTCATAACACAAATAGACGGAAACTCAGGCCTAAAAAATGAAGATGAAAATCTCAATTTGAAAGGTAGAAGACAATCTTTAATGATTTGAGAACATTTTATTAATTAAGAAAACAGAACAAAGGAAAGACAAAAACATGAGTTGTCATTTAGAAAAGAGTTTTTCATGGAACTGATAAAGAGTCAAAGAATGTTTAGAAGAATTAGACACAAGGAAGGACTTTTGGATATTGCCAGGGAATGGTGAGTAATGAAACTCATGAATTACAGCCTTTGATATAGGTACATTTATAAGTTTTAAAAAGATTTGGATTGCTAAGAAAATACTTAAATATAATAGGTAGGCACTATGAATTGTTATTACAAAGATTTTTCAGTAGAAGAGATGAGATAAATGAAGATTATTATAAATTTGTTTTCCTTTCATTCGCTGCTATACACATGCCTAACCTGTAAATTCTACTAATATTTTTATGGATTTAAATGTCCACATATTACAAAAGCCCCAGACACATGCAGTTTCTGTGGGCATGTCCAACAGTATAGTCATTGGTTGATGCTTTTCTAAAGAGAAAAAACAATATCATAGCTGAAACATATTAAAAACTAGGAATGGGAAATTTAGTGAAACCTTTATTTTCATACATTTTGATGAATTGTCAATGATAAAGTAGACATTAAGATTTGTTGTTTCTTTAAATCTAAAGCAGTATCTCCATCCTTGCAATCATTCTTTTTAGCTGCTATTTTATTTCACTTTACTTTTTGAAGAAATTGAGTTTGTGTCTGGTAGAATGCCTTACATTCTGATATATTCAATATTTTTTCCTTGTGGTATCATTTAACGAATTTATCTATTTCTTGTCACCGCAAATTGGAAATTAGATCGAAAACCTTTATTAGTTTCAGGTTGAACTCACAAGAATACTGCAGAAGCAATCACTCCTGCTAAATATATCATATCAGGAGACTTCATAGAGCCTCATAGTCAAATTAGCAGGGCAGTTACCAGTGGTTTCAAGTAATAACAACTTCATAATTCTGTTACTAAGTTCCCCATCAGCCTTTTATATTCATCATTTTAACACTCATTACTTGTTAGTGTCTGAATCATTTCATTAGGGATAGAGAATAAAATAGTTATTTTTCCAATTCCATTATTAACCTAGACTTATTAGATTTTTATTTCTAAGTGGAATCACCTACTGTAGTGTAGTTACCCTGAAATACTATATTCAAACAAAGCATTTGTTATTTTTTTCTAGTTGCCATTCTCAAAATAAGAATATAGTGACCTATCTCCTAGTTAAAAAAAAAAAAAGGGGCTGGGGATTTAGCTCAGCGGCAAAAAGCGCCTGCCTGGCAAGCGCAAGGTCGTGAGTTCGGTTCCCGGTACCGGAGAAAAACCAAAAAATAAAAAAAAAAAAAAAAAAAAAAAAGCCTTGAACTTTTACATTTTCCAATTATTTGGAATTTTTAACAGCTTTAAATATATATACATTTATAATTTTCATCTAGAAGTTTTTGTTGTCAGGATTACATAAATATGTGAGGCTTTTGCTCATAATGATCTCTAAAAACTAGAAATTTACAGGTACAATTATGTTTTAACCAGAATCCTGATAATTATAATAGACAAAACAAATTTTTTTCCTTAAGTTCTCTGTGCATATGACTTTTTGATACAGAGTCCCAAGAATCCAGAGGAGTATTTCAAATTTTATTCTTGTCACATTGTTAAGAGAATTGGATAATTATACAGTCTCAGTTATAGATTTAAGGTTTTCTCTCCTTTTTTTTATTCTAGTCAGTAGTTACCTGTCACTTTTTTCAGTAGGTAGCCATGTGATATGTACATTTTTGCCTTCTTTTTCTGGGAAGTGGTTTCATTTTTTTTTTTTTTTTGCCTCTGTTTCTTCATTTATATGCAAAATCATACTGTGTTCATCTCTACAGTTTCTTTGGTGTCTATTAAAATTTGTTTTCATGATTCCTGTTCAAGATTATCCCTTTGCTCAAAACATAGGTCTTTAGCTCAATATTGGACACTGTAACAATTAATAGTAGTATGCAAACACCTTCATACATTAAAAAAATTAACTTGAGAATACATATATAATATTTTAAACATATTTTCCTTTTGGAATTAATACGTATCTGACAAAAGTATTTCTTTAATTTTTAACTTAATAGACAATAAGATCCAAGGTCTGTAAGAAAGAATAAGTCATAAATTAGTAGTTTTATTCACATAGTTGTAACTCGGTATGACAAAAGCAAGAAACTTGCAATGAATTAATTTATTTGTAGCTTTCTTAATTTATACCTCTCAAATATGCTCTTTTAGTTATATACTTCACAAAATGTATTTCAAGAAGTTCTACAGCTACACTGAAATTTTATAAGTTAACAGAAACAATATGATTTTTTATAATTGGGGGCTTATAAAACTTTCAGTACAACTTGAAGACTAATAATCTTATAATGTAAATACTTTGAAAAGGGAATGTAAGAGAAATTAATGCATCGCTATAAACACCTATATGTTTGAGATCTATCTGACTTGCATAATGATCCATTCATCAAAGGGAAATTTTATCTGTGCATAATGTATTTTAATTCTTTTTTAACATTTCCCTCTTCTCCCTTCAATCCTTCTTCCCTTCCCATATTAATTAAATTTTCTTTCCATTATTTTCCTTCCATTCTTTTTAAAAATCTCTAATACATGTTCACCATTTTGCTCTTTTTTTACCCGTTGTCTCTCTCACATGAGAGAAACTATGGAGCTGGTATTATAGCTCAGCAACACAAGTGCCTGCCTGGCAAGCTCAAAGTCCTGAGTTTGAATCCCAGTACCACAAAAAGGAGAGAGAGAGAGAGAAAGAGAGAGAAAAAGAGAGAGAGAGAGAGAGAGAGAGAGAGAGAGACAGAGAGACAGAGACAGAGAGAGACAGAGAGAGACAGAGAGAGAGAGAGACTGTGTAATGCTTAAACAGGTGTGTCCAATTTATTTGACTTAAAATTATATTCCGAAGGTGCATCCATCTACCTAATAATATCTCGTTTATTCTTGCAGGTAAAGGTGTAGGCAAAGAAAGCTTTTATGCACAAAGCTGTGATCATACAGGAAATATTACCAAGAACAACTGGGATCTCATCCTATCAGACAGCTTTTGTACAGCAAAAGAACCACCAACAGAGTGAAGAGACAACTCAGAATGGGAAAAAATAACCAGCTGTTCCTCAGACAAAGGGCTAAAATCTAGAACATGTAATGAACCCAAAACAATCAGACCGTCCCAGATTTAAAGACTCAATCCAAAAATGGGCACCATAAGGTCTTTATTCTATTTCTGCCCATGCATAGCAAGCAGATACTACACTGCTAATTAATATGGCTCATATAAAAGAAAATAGTTTATGTTGGTACTTTGGCAGCTCTTGGAGATGGACTAAATGCCTTTTGTGTAAGGTGATGTGCCTGAGTCTTTGAGGAGCCAGGTCAGAATGCTCTGGTTTGTGTCTGGATGTCTCACCACAGCCTCATGCAGACATGAGGGACAGGCTTTTCTGAAGATAATTGAATCTATAGTGACTGATTCATGGTTCCATGCTGGGATTAAGGGTGTTGAGATTAGGGATGGGTGATAACTGCATCACTCCAGTGATAGGACTGGCTCTGCCCTAATCCCAGCAGTCTAGATAAAATAAAAGGGGCAGAAAGGCCTTCTTTCTCCCTTTTGCTCTCTCTTGTTGCTTTTGCTGTCTTTCAGCACCAGGAACTGCTGCCTCTCTGCCATGTGCCATCCTGCCTTACACCCAGCTGGCGTAAGGACTGAAACCTCTGTAAACTATAATCTAAATAAACCTTTCTTCCTTTATACGGGAAAGAAAACTATCACATTTAAACCCTCAAAATGTTGGGTAAAATATATTTTGAATACAGAGTTACACATAAAATTCCACCAAATAATTAATTATTTCTGTATGAATAATATAACAATTAATAGTACAAGATATTTTTGAGAAAACCAAAGCTTTAGTAGTAAGATAATATGAAATTTATAGCCATTCACATTTGTAGATATGTCATCACTTCCTTGCTGAAGGTGCCAAAAAACATTTTCTAACTCAGACATTTTCAAATACTAATGCGATCCTGTGTATTATATACCCTTATAATTTTAAATCTTACTATATTATAGGTCTATTCTCCCCTTTAAGATTTTATTCATCTATGCTGTTTTTCTGTAGCATAATAAGCATACAATTTAGAGAAAGTTTATATACTTACATATAAATACTAACAATTACTTATTTATTTTTTAAGAGTAGGAAGAATTTATTGAGAGAAAAAAGCATCGGTCTTAAAGAGATAGAAGGAGACCCTGAAACTGGGTTACTCCCTGATTATTTGTGTGTACATACATATAATATTTACATATAAATATTAATATCTACATATAAAAGCTAGTATCATTTTAGTTTATAAATTATAATATTGATATATGGATTTATATTATCTAATATATACATAAATATATATTTGAATAATAAATAATTATAAAATATAATGTAACATTATTATAAATACATTCATCTATATTTAAATTATAGCTACTGACTGTTAGTGAAGGAATATTAGAATATTGGTGCCTATTAGTGTATAAGCATATAAAACTTCATAGGGAGCATAAATGTAAATAAAAATGCCTTCATTAAACTAAAATTATATTTATTGGATCCCATGAATAAAAGGCATTTTAAATGGTACTAATCATGTGATCCTATTGCTATTTT
>NW_004955405.1:24465781-24531520 GCF_000276665.1 Chinchilla lanigera | reverse complement strand
TTTTTTTTGGTTTTTCTCCGGTACCAGGAGCCGAACTCACGACCTTGCGCTTGCCAGGCAGGCGCTTTGCCGCTGAGCTAAACCCCCAGCCCCGATCCTATTGCTATTGAAGAGATGCACTTGTCTGTTATTTTATTTATGACATGGAAAGATGTCAACTTGATTTTAAGAGATAATTAGATTGTTTATTAGATGTATATTCACTAATCACAGCTTTTAAAATAAATCATAGCTTGGATTCACTTACGTTTGTTATATATATCTAGTAGAAAAACCTCATTTATTTTTGTTTAGTGTAACAATCTGGAAGACACACATTTGGCTTAAAACACTGTGTAGATTTGAATAGAGTGTGGTTGGAAGTCTGATGTGTGGTGTAAAGAAATTGCTAGAAATGGAAGGAAGATAGATCAGATGGGCGAAACACATTGTTAGAAGAAGCTGCTATGTGAACTCCCACAAAAAAGATGCCGCACTGACTTTCCTCAAAGAAGCAATGTGGGCTTTGTGGGTGACAGTTGTGTGTGTGGGTCGGGGAAACAACCTCCAAAACATTACACATCTTACCAATAAAATTGTTCTACAAGTGCTAAGAAAGCCTTCTGGAGATAGTAATGTTACTTGACTATAAAAGAAATCATGTACTTGAGAGCACATGTACAGTCACACTCGCATAGAACTTCAGTTTCATTTCCTTAGAAGATGTGTGAATTACAAATTTTAGAAGTTATGTGTGCTGATTCTGCAGTGCCATAGGGAAGCACTTTGAAAATGTAGAAATTGTCTCCTTCCAATAGTCTATGGCCCTGTCCTTGCTTCCTTCTATGGAGCTATCTGTCCCCTTACATCTGAATGGCAGAATCCGGTTAACAACAAGCTTATATAATGCCAGAATAGAATTTGTGTGATTGAAATTCATATTTTGCTGTTATTGCCATAGTTTTTGTGATGAATACTTACAAACTGCTGTGAGCCATGTTTAACAGCTGAGTACTTTAATTAGATGCAACTTGCTAGAGTAAATTTATAAATATCCCTCAAAAGCATATGTGTTTTTCTGTGATTTCTAAGGTGGAGCCCCATACTTCACGTCTTACTCTTCTGTCTTTGTCTAAGCCTTGTAGTAGCCCTATTGGCAAAAACAACAAATTCACTCTTGGTACATCTCCGGGGGAGAAGAGGGCAATCCAATCTTTTTTTTTACACAGAAGGTGCAATAATGGCACAGGAATTCAAAGTCAAACACACAAGCTTTCCTTTATAATTAGAAATACCGCTATGCTCAGGCCTTCCAAGTTCCCATCCCACCCTATTCCAGGGCAGCAATGCACTTTCAATGGTATTAATTAAGGTAATTTTACTGCTTCTTTTTTTTTTTTTTTTTCTGGTACTGGGAATCGAACTCACCACCTTGCGCTTGCCAGGCAGGTGCTGTGCCGCTGAGCTAAATCCCCAGCCCCTTAATTAAGGTAATTTTAAGGGAGAAAGTTTTTAATATGTAAAAGAGATATAGTATGACTTATTAGTATTTGATGTACCTAAATGTATTTTTCTAACATTTATTAAATGTTGTGTGTACAGATGAGATATACTTGGCAATATGCATTTCAAACTCACATCCCTGTGGCACTAAAACTTGGTCAGAGATGGAAGGACATATTGCACTATGAGTTCAAATTTATCATAAACAGGTAACCCTGTACTTGATGGGATGTTTTTTTTTGCAGCATGAAACCTGGAGTCTAGGTGATAAAATGATTCTTGGCATTACTACACACATAAATAGAAAATCTTTAAAATTACTTTTTTAAATAAATAGATTTGGACACTAAAATGATATGTAAATATGAGACTGGATATACACCTCACCCAATACTACTGATAGGCTTTTTTTAATAAAAGTAATATACAAATCACACAGTAACAGTATTTATAACTAAAATCTATCACTTAACTAATGATACATTGTTTCTCAGATATGATCTTAAAATTTTATGTTTCAGTATCCTACGACCTATAAAACCTCTGAAAATTAATTATGTGAAGATAAACTTGATATGTTCATATATATATAAAATCAAATGTTGTATTTCAGAATTTCTTCCCTGATTTGATTAGTATTTTGTTTTTGGTATCAAGAATTGAACTGAGGACTTTGTGCTTGGCAGGCAGGCACTTGTGCTGCTGAGCTATATCCCTGAACCCCTTTTTTGATTAGTACACACTGTATGCATCTATTAAAATGTATCATCACACTGAAGCCTGTTAATGTGTACAATTAATGCACATTAATAAAGAAGAAAAGCATATCTGAATTTTTCATTTGCAAGGAATTACATTTTAGTTTAAAAATAGATTTTTCTGAGCAAAACCATACAAAATTTTGAGTAATTCTAGTGAAAATTTTAAAAATCTTGATATTTGTCAACATAAATGAACATTGTTTAATGAACTGTCATTTATATTTTGAGCACTGAGATGTGATTTCAAATATGAAATGAGATATGAGATGAAAAACTAATATTCAGTGATGAGTGGTGTGCTAATTAAATTGCAGATTCAAGTAATATCCAGGATTTGTAGATTATTTTGCAGCTGCTTCAGAATGAGTATGGAAAAATGGGTGAAGATTAGTTATTATTTACTCCTCTTTAACTCCTTTAAAACTCACACGTGTTCAAAATGGAGGTGGCAGACAAGGGTAGGAAGAAGTTATTACACTAGTACTTCTCTGCACCTCGAGTTTGCTTTATTTCTAAATCCAATCTTCTCATTTTGCTCTACTTAAATGGCTTTTCTTCAGCACAAATCTAGCTTTCAACTAAACGTTACTGTTCGCAATCACATCTCAGATTCACGCACCAAAGCATTCAATTATTTCAAAGACAAAAGCTTCACATCACTCTTATGCAACAGGTGGACCCCACCAGCAGACATACCAAATAAAAATTTTTTCATGTGTATAATGCAGCAAGACAGAAACCAGGTGTGCTGAATACTATTTGAGTGTGATCATGGCTTTCCACCTGCTTTAGGTGGTATAGTGAATGCTATTTTGGGGACAGGAGTTGCCTTAGGAATAGAAGTCCTTATTAGCCAGGGCATTACTTTTAAATATAAAGCAAAACTACTTGATTATCACAACCATGAATGCATGAGTTACTTTCTTTTTCAACATTCAAAGTTGAGTGTTTTTGCTCTACAATCTTTATGTATATTCAGAGAAAAGCAACTGCAGTCAATGTTGATACAGTTGTTCCTCAAAAATGCTAGAAAGTCATTGCAAGCGAAGAAATTGTGAAAAATAGAACAAAACCAATATTTGTTGAAAGTATTTGTTCGTACTGGGTTATAAGCTCTGCATAAACAGTTATTCTTTTTTATTTAGTTCTGTAACCCAATACATGGAACATAGTTTTCAATCAATACATACGTTATATATTTATACCTATTTTCCTCTCTATGTATGTTGTATTTGTCATGGGATATAATATCTGTCATCTTACGTGATCATGTGGAATAATATGTGTTTGTCTGTGATAATATTTTTGATTCTTATATATTATATCATTATTTTTATTGTTGGTAATGCTGATGGTAAATCATGAGATCTTAGAGAACTGTACCTTATGATATCATGCACAGACAATGTACAGTGGACTGTACCAGTCCCTGGTATTGTTGGCTGAGCCTGAGAGTGTGTTTGCATAGATTTGGGTATGAAATTAAGTATAATGAATGTGCATGATGGATAGTACTGTCTCTATTCCAGAAAATGACTGCGCTTGTCTGCATTGTGTTTAATGCATTTCACAGACACATATAGGACTTATACAGGATTAAACACAAATGCTGATTTCTGTACCAAAAAATGGAGCAACTTCTTTTTCAAGTTACTTTTCTTAGCAGAAATATCTATTTTATTCTATTTTTTATCATTGATCTTACTGTGAGGAACTAAAACAGAAATAATAAGTTTTAATTAAGAAAGTAAATGCTCAATGCATCAAAATTGTTATCATTTTTTGTAAACTCTAGAATTGGCTTACCATACTTTTTATTGCTTCACCTTTACTTTGAAGTCTCAGTAAAGAGAGATTTTAAGCTTATATTACATTCTTGAGACCACTCTAAAATTTGAAATATGAAACATGTGTTCACCGTCTGGTGATTTCAAAGATAAGAATTTACTTTTTGTTTCCTCTTCAAAATATACAAAGAGCTTCACAGTTTCCAATGCTGTCCTTGTAACAATAACAGAAATAGCTCTACAAAATGACAGTGACTCATCTTATCACTTCGTTTACAAGACAAATCACTACCTGAAATTTGGAAAGATGGAAATCCAAAGAATCACAGTCAAGGCTTGTTTACATGAAATAAGTTAAGGGGGAAATAAGTTAAAGGGAAGAAACAAAGCTATACAAATTTCTAAATAACTTCTGTAGACACCCATTTGCAAGAAAGTGAAGAGTTTCTCATTCTGTAAGTGTGAGCTGTGTATAATGACTTCATTCCACAAAGTAAAGGATGTCAAGCCACAGGACAAGCAAATCATGCGATGTGAAAATCTGAATAACACTGCTTCTACCAGGCAATCAAGGTTGACATCAACCATGACTTCAAGTTTACTTTATGAACAACTGAGATGATGGGATAGAAATGGCACTTTTATTTCTACAATCTTCTTTGCAAAACTCATAAGAGCAGGCAAAGCTTGAGAAAAAGTAGACAAATAATGATTCCGGAATTTGGGGGAGATATTTAGCTAGTATTCCTCAAAACTGTCAAGATCATACTTCTGAGAAGCTGCCACCACCAAGAGGAGCCTAAGGAAATGTGAATAATGTTAAGCAATGTGGTACCCTTCATGGCATCCTAAACAGGAATAGAACACTAGGTACAAACTGAGAAAATGTTAACAAATTATGTAATACATAAAGCTGTATCAATATCAATTTCTTAACTTTTGCATGTTTACCATATATAAGCTTTTAATAATGGGGAAATTGGGGGTTACACAAGAAATTTCTGTTGTGGGTATTTTTTCTTTCATATCTTTTCCAGAAATGTTAAACTGCCTTAAACAAAGTATATTTAAAAAGCAGAGTTTGTCGTTTATTTCTATAAAATTATGACAACACTTTTGTAGTTTTAATATTATTATTTTTTGCCTGCACATTTAAAACAAATTAAGTGATATACATACACTCTAGATTTCTCCATGCTGGCCTTTGAAAACCAGTTAACTTCCCTATGATTTTATGGCTACACACACTGTTTAATTACTGAAAATTATTTATTCTTGACAACACATTATTAAAGTTTTCTGGATGATTTCAATTAACCTGTAAATTGTGTAACTTTTGTCATCAACTTCAGTGTAGAATAATTAAGATAAAATTAAAAATGTCTGTAAAGGTGTAGAAACATTTGGAATGATGATTTGGTGCAATGTTTATAATAAAAATGTAAAGTACTTAAATACGGATATTATTTAAAGCCTAACTGAAGATCATATATTACACTTATCATTATCATACTTTTATTTCATATCTTTTGAAATTGACTTAGCAATTCTGGAATTGGCAAATTTCCTTGGACTATCCATGTGCCTCAAAGTCTACAATGTACAAACTCTAAAATGTTATCCACCACCACTTGCACATCTATTTTTACAGCTTCTTAGCAGCTAGCTTGACACATCTAGATCTATTGGTTGACACTCTGCTGAGTTGATATCATTGATTGCATGCTGATTGGAAACTATGCTAGGGACTGACATGTATTTCCAAAGTTTCAGGGGCTGGGGATTTAGCTCAGCGGCAAAGCGCCTGCCTGGCGAGCGCAAGGTCGTGAGTTCGGTTTCCGGTACCGGAAAAAAACCAAAAACCAAAAAAAAAAAAAAAAAAAACAAAGTTTCTAAGTCCCATATATATTTTACATGGCAAATTTCAAGAGAATGAATGAAACATTCCATAATTCACAAAGCTTATTCACTCCTCTGATGAAGATCAAGGTTTGGCATCAATCTGTCATCTATCTGTCTATCTATTGATCTATCTATGTATTTTATTTATCTGCTTATCTGTCATCTATATATACGTTTATATTTGCCACAATGGAGACTGAATCCAGGGCCTTCTCTGATTTGTGTTCCCAGCCCATCTTATTTTATTACTTTATATTTTTTATTATTTTGAGATAAGATCTCACTAAGTCACTAAATTGTCCAGGCTGAGCTTTAACTTGGAATCCTCTTGCTCTAGTCTCCCAGACTGTAGGGATTAAAGGTATGCACCACCAAACCCTGTTTGACTTTACTCTTTTAAGTAAAATCTAGCTAGACATCTTTAAAAAATTATTTTATTTTTAATCAAATATGTTGCTTCATAAAGTGCTTGCTAACTATCAAATCCCTGCTTTGAATTTTCTCTTGCACCTTGTTTAATTTCTCTGTGTCATTTCATTTTCTTCTGTCTATAACTTTTTCCTAATTTTACTGATGTTGATATTTCCTATTCAACTGTTGGTAAGATCTTACAATAATAGTTACTAGTTTTCTTCATTACTAACTTGATTCTCTAAAAGTTCTTCTACATGACTATTAATTGTTTTGTGTGACATGATAATACTATAAAGAAAACTTTGCCAAATTTTTCTTCAGATACAGGCATAGTATTTTACGATGAAATGGGTACTAAGTTAGCAATGTTGATTTCAGACCCTTGACACTAGCTTTTGACAAAAACAAAAATATAATGAAAAATAAAAAGCAAGCCATAAAGAAAAGTAGGCTGACGTTCATGTTCTCTAAGATCTTTCCACATATTTAAATTCTTATGGTTTTAAGAATCCCCCAAAGATAGTACATGTCCTGTGTTTTGCTGAAACCTAAACATTTAAAAAAAATACTACTATGAAATGATCTCCCAGGAGCCTCTCTCTCACCACTTTGACCTTGAGGGGAGATGACAACATTTTCTGGGTTCTCACCCTCATTTTCCATGAAAACACTTTTATGAAATTTCCCTCACACTCCCTAAGGTGAACTCAAAGTTCTGCATAACGAAAGATATTCTATTGTTGGTATAATAATGGGAAACTATCCCAAATATGTCTTTCAGCCTGGATCATTGGCTTGACTTTTTTTTCTTGACATTATATTACTTTACACACATTAAATTTATAGTTTTCTCTTGCATACTTATGAGTTTTAACTTTAAAACTGAGGTCAACTATTTTGATATCTGTGAAAAATAATTATGGATAATGTAAATACTGAGATTTTAGTGTTTCCCCTGAGTATTTAGTATTTTGATGGTAAATTTAATGACATATTTCCTGTATTTGTCATTTAGGGTTAAAAATAATCTTTGCTGCAATATTTTTTAAAAGAAGTGTTTTAATAGCTTGCCTATTGAAAGAGGTTAATTTCAGCAATGGAATTCAAATGATATCCGAGACTATGTTTGCTTACCTTATAAGCTAATTAACACTAATTAGAAAATGTGTTCTAAGTAGTTTAGGAATTTTTAAAATAATATTTTCTGGGAAAATAGTGTATTGTGTAAAATAAAATTAAAATTTCTTGTGTCATAAGTCAGTTCCATTGGGATTAGATTTAATTTTTTTCAAATCATTTGTAAGTCCTCTATATTCATGTAAATAAGTAGTAATTCATTAGCAGACAGTAGAACTGAAGTGCTTATGACTGTGAAAGCAAAAGATTAAATTTTTCATTTATTTGCATCTTTTAAAATTTAGGGCTCATATCTTTAAATAAGTAGAATATCTGTTCTGTAATTCCACTTAATCTGCTTGTGGTTTTTGTTTGTTTGTTTTTTTTGGTTTTTGTTTGTTTTTGGTTTTTGGTATTATAGCACTGGGTCTAACAATGGGATCTTTGAAATAGTTATAACTATGCATTTTTAATTCAATAGGTACCTTTTTGTATGTTTATTTTGACTCTGGGATTTGTAACACTAAATACAAAAGCATAGTAAAGTTATCAAGAATATTCTATCCTGAATGAAAATACAAAAGAAAAAAAGCGCTTCCCTTTAACTACCTTATTTGGTATACTTAGTTTGAATTGAAAGTCATTTCTAAATTTATAAGTAAATAACAAAAATATGCTTCTAGGAAATATCTCACTGTAATATCTTTTATCTCTGTTTACCTATTGTGTGCAATGCTGCCATGAGATGAATGCACAGATATCTGTTTCATTTCTTTTGGATGTAAACCAGGAAGTAGAGTTGCTGAGTTGTATGATAATTCTATTCTCTTTGAGAAACACCCACAGTTGTATGCAATAGGATCACTGCTTTACTTCCCCTTCAGTGATGCACAAGGGTGCTAATTTTTCCCTAGCCTGTGAACATTTATTAGATTTTCTTTGTCTGGTGGTACCCATCCTCATGGATGTGAAATGCTGTCTCATTATGGTGTTATTTGTATTTACATAATGGTAAATGACAGTAGAGCATCTTTTAATGTGCTTATTTTTGTCTCATCTTCTTCTGAGGACTGAGCATTCAAGTACTTTATCCATTTCTTAAACATTTTTGCTTTTATGTTGTTGATTTGTAGTTTTTATATATTCAAAATATTAACCCTTTCTCAGATATATGAACAGTAAATTTATTCTCTAATTCCATGATTTTTCTTTTTGATCTCTTGACTATTTCCAAAACCAGAATTTTAAATTTTATGTAAGACAATATATATAGTTTTTGTTTAATTCCACAGGATTTTGATGTCATAGACAAGTAGCCATTTTCAAATCCATCACTAGGAAGTTTTGCTCCTATATTTTTTCTAAGAATTGTACAGTAGTATCTCTTAAATGTTGGTCTTTAATCAATTTCAGTTCATTTCTACATGTTGTATAAAGTAAGAGTCCAACTCGTTTCTCTTGCATGCAGTTACTGAGTTCTCCCGATATCATTTTTTGAAAACACCGTGCTTTCCCCAGTGAATGTTCTTGGTACAACTGATGTAAATAATTTGACAATATATTAGAGATTTACCTATGGGTATCTATTTCCTGGTGTAATGATCTTTCTTTCACAGTATTTTGATTCCTATAGTTTTTAGTAAGTTTTGAAATCAGAAGGGGTGGGGATATGGCTGAACAGCACAAGCGCCTGCCTGGTAAGTGCAAGGTCCTGAGTTCCATTCCCGGTAGCCCCCTAAACCAAAAAAAAAAAAAAAGAAAGAAAGAAAGAAATCAGGAAATCTGAGAACTCCAACTTGAATTTTATTTTCCAAGATTGTTTTAGCCATTGACCTAGGCCAGTTTCATTTATGAATAATATTATATGTTCATGTTTATTTTATTATTTCTCAAATTTGCTATGTGGCACTCATATTCATGTCAGAGGATCAATTACCCTAATATATTTTTAAGGAGACATAATTCATTTAAAATAAAAAATTTATCAGTAATGAGTAGCTGTTTATCTTATTATAACCCAAATTTTATGCTAGTATAGCTATTAAAAGTCAAAGCAGAAATGAATTATTTTAAACAAATAATGAATAATGGCAAACAAGTAAATATTTCTTATATTACAATTGAGATACATTTTGACTGATAAAATCAATTTTGCAGTGTATATAAATTTTAGTATTTTATCTGAATAGTTATTAAAATGAAATTATTTTACAACAAAGGTTGCACAGGTCTGAGTTTAAGAAGAAGATAATGAACATATATTTGTTATCATGAAGTATATTGCAGTCATGCATTACATGTCAACTGCAACCTATTTTTAAGAAGCAGAGATTGTGTCATGTTTATTGCTGAGAGTAAGAAATCAGTATGCCCATCACCTGGAGAAAATCTTAGGATATTTCCTCTAAAAGTTAGCAAGCTCTTTGGGGGATAAATGAAGCCAGGATGGAGAAAAGAAGGAAGAGGATAAAAACTATTCTATAAATGGGAAAGACAAAATTAAGAAAAGACCTAGGAAAAGATAAATGGAAGTGTATACATGAAAATATTTAAACAATAACTTAAGCATTAAAATTATAGAAGAAAGAAAAAAAGAATATAAGAGAAAAGGGAAGTGGATGAAAAAAAGATATTACAAAGGGAAATATTTATTTCATTAAATTGACATAAGATGCCACAAAACCATCACGTAACAGAGAAGCATTAACTCAAATGATGAAAATGGCTATGTGAGGGAATCAGAACAGTTTCAAAAAGATCATGATTATATAATGAAATCTACCATGATTTTGTGGAATTGCCCAGTCACATAGTTTTTGATGAAAAAGTCTACTATGACAGCATGTACAGAAATTTGAGAGGTAAATCTGATACCAATGTTTATTAGTCTTTTATTTCTATCTGACAAGATGCTGTCTGGTCAGAATAAATATGAGTTAATAAAGGCATATATTCAGATATTACAAATCCCTTTAAGGCCTTAGTACATTATTCTACAGGCAATGATGAATAAATAAACTAAGCATGAGAGTTGACATAATTATACATATTTCATAAATAGAACTGACAGATGCATAAAAATTGATGAAGAAAATCATTCAAAGTAAAAAAAAATCAAATAAAAAGTTCCTTCTGTTACATAGATAAGAGATGATGAAAGATCAAAATGATGATTTGAAAGCTAGAAATAATGAGATATGTAAATGTGTATAATCAGTATGTGATTAATAAAAGTATAAGAAAAGTTAACAGAGCAAAAGAACTACAATCACAAGTTGTTTAGCTAGGCTGATTATGCTTTTTTCCTAGAGATCAAGACATGAAGATTGATATTTATTAGATGCAATTTTGATCATCTTTTCATTTAAGAGTTACCAAAGCTTGCCAACTTCAAAGACAAATTCCAAGCTAATGAATGAAGTGAAAAATACTAATTCTACTTACAACACTTTTCGTGCCCTTTGTACTTCATGGTACATCTTAACCCTATTGAGCCAAGTTCACTTATCCAAATATAATAGGAACATTTCTCTTGTGCTTTTGTTCCATGGCCGTGGATACACATTCTTCATCTTTTTAAGCAATATGATTTGGCCTTTCCTTGAACATTACTTCCCACTATAATTAATTCATTATATTCTAAAAACAGTGCAAGTAACACTCTAACATAATTGCATAGAGTCCTGGATTAACTACTCTAAACTCATCGTTGAAATACTTTCCAGTGCTCCTTTAGTTGGTTATTCCTGGGTTGAGATGGATACCTAGGATTCCTGAAGACCTTGTCCCTTGTTCACTTTTGCAGTATTTCTTCTACATTAACTGAAGTGATCAATGTCCCTGAGGACAATGCAATATTCAATCAATGTATGCTGTTAGTTTTTCATTTAATTTATGAGTCTTGCACACTATATACAGTAATCTTCTTAGAAAAAATAGCAATTAAAGTCAATAAGGAGCTTCTGTATCCACTCCTTTCCTTTTTTATTATCTCTCCCTTCTTTCTTTTCTCTAGCTGTATTAAAATACTCAGGATAACTTTAGTTCTCAACTGGGGTAGCAAATCTGGTTATTTCCATTTCCCTTGTGGTTCTTCCTCAGAAGTAGCTACATGGGTGTAGCTTTTGAAGAGGAAGGAGGTTGGAGGCGTCTTAATGTGGTGCTTGATTTGGTCTCTCCTGATTCTTCTCTCTTCCACCTCCCTATATGGAGTGATCAGGTAGCTATAGCTACGGATAGATGGAAAAGGGAAGCTTTAAGTTGTTTTTAACTCTCCAGTGACTGCATTGTCTGTGCTTCCTTGACCATTTGTAAACCACCCTATTTTTTGTTCAGGAAGCAACAATAGACTTAAATGTCATATAATCAGACATACAACATTGTATGCAGATAGCTGTGTGAAAAGTTATGGTGAACATGACATTATTTTTTCCAATCAACATATTATTCAAGAAAGTATACATAGTCACGTAAGTCATGAAGTTTTTAAGTGTCTTATCTAATCATATAAAAATTATTTTATATGATAATTCCAAGACATGAATCTGAACTTTTGATAACCTCTCAACTGTTTTATGTATTGCCAGCCCACCAGGTAGAGAGTATTTATGTTGTATCTCAAATCCAGACTATTGCTAAAATGCTTAGTTTTGTAACTTAAGGTAAAAATATAATAACATCCCTCTACTTAAGTGAACAGAATTTTAATGTGGTTTGTTATATAGAAGGGATATAATTCTAGAACTTTGATGTTATTTAGAACATCTCATTTTCTTGAGGAATATATTCTAGCAGTCATCATTTATCAGTGGTTACTCATTAGAATTAGAGATTTCCCTTTCTATTTTTATACAACTTTTATATTTTGTCTGACATTTTAAAATGATCCACTTCTACATGGAACTGCATTAACAAAAGCTATTATTAATAGCATGTATAATCAATAATGTTGTTAACCTGCAACTTAGAAACAAAGCAGATTACATATTATAAAATAAAATTAAATGGCTTTTTGACCTTAACAGGAAATTTCTGGTTCAAAAATCATCTCTAAAACTTTAAAAACAGACAGGATTTGCAAACAACTTCCACCGTTTCTCTCATACAATTGTATACAGCCTGATCGTATGGATTCTAAGCTGCAGTTTGATAGAAAGCAACAGTGAAAATAAATTTCATGCCAGCAGACACTTTAAAAACTAGATTTAGCAGCAGTCACATTAGCTTAGATAATGGGAGAATTTTTCTTCATTGGAAATGCTCTCTGTCGCTTAAGAAGAACTTACCGAGGCAGCCTGCCATCTAGCTTTTTCACAGAAAAACAGGCTTGCAGACTGCAGATGAGAGAGTCTGGAGCAGAGACAATTTTAACTTAGCCATTCCTAATTTATCTCAAGCGTTTTCAATTCATCTTCACTGCTCTGTGCACACAGGAACACCAGATTGCCATCCCTGGGGAACAGAATGCAACCCGGGATCTAGAGAGCTGTCACATTCCAAGAAATATTTAAATTGTGCTGATTTTCTTCTGGAGAACTGAGCCCAGGGAATGAAACTCTCCATCAAGTCATAGCTTTTCGGGCAATAGATCAGAGGATATTGCCAGTTTCCTAATGGATTATTGTTATCGGGCAGGTTTTCTCTAAAGGTACGTAGTTATTTTCTCAATTCATTACCCTCTCCTATTTATCAGGTAGTGATCTAATGAGCTGAGGATCCAAACCTGTAAAAAAAGAGAAAGATGTCAAGTAGTCAGTATTGACTGAGGAAGGGCATTTTATTACTGCATGTTTATAGGTGAGATAATCTGATTCCTTTACTAAAGAGGAGCAGGATAGAGTTTGAATTGCTTTGTCAGCAAAAACAGGCAAAACCAAAACAAAATCGTGCTGCAGGCTGCATTACCATAAGTTTATATTAATTCCCTGGAGGATTTTCCTTTGCAGCTATAACATATAAAGAAGGGAAATACATACTTTGGAAACTCACTTAAGCATTTATATTTTTGAGCAACCATTATATTTTCTCCATAGTTTTGCCAATGCAAACTTTGTCGCAAATGCTGTTATTAATGTTGCTGCCGATGAGTTGATCATATATAAATAGATGAGATAGTGTTTAGAGAAACTCTAGCAGAAGTCTTGAGAATATTATATTGTTACACTTTGTGTGCTTTACAAACCTCTATTCGTGTTTGAAAAATTTTAGTAAAATGAATTACTACAGTATCAGATAAATGTACTTTTAATTTGTCTTCTACTTTGGTAGAAAAAAAATGAATATATTCAATAAAAGACACAAAGCATTTAGCTAAGTGAAATGTTGAAAACTGACAAACTTCTCAATAGTAACTAAACCAATTAAAAGAGAAAAGTCTGATTCTAAAATGTAATGTGGTTATTCTGCCTACAACCTATTACAATAGGAAGAGGTGATTTTCGTGTCTGTCTCCTAAAAGTTCAAGGTGTGTTTGTGCATGTGGGTGCAAGGTGCTCTGCATCAAAGTGTGAATGGGGTGTAGGAGAGAAAGCAAACACCAAGCAATCACAGTGAGTTTATAAAAATGAAGGCAAAATTTAAAATATGTTAGGTCTTTTAATGAATTTTACTGTTTTCATCATGTGTGAGTAGGTTCAGTGTAATCTACTACTATGTTAGTATTTTTCTGCGCAAAATAATGGCGGTTAGGATGGGTAGTGAAATGGTAGGTACATTTGACCTGGAGCATGGTATATCTACTGCTGTGTTTGGACTGGAACACAGTTTATGCTCCCATCAGTGGGTTAATCACAGGCTCCGGAGAGGAAATGGTGCTGACCTTTGCAAGAGTACTTGTTAAAAGTGTTCTAATTTCTTTGGAGCATTGAAGACTATTAGAAGAAAAGAGGAAATGGAGAAGGATTGAATCACCCAAATAGTAACTTTCAGTGCTTTACTCTTATCCTCAGAGGGATTGTAAAAGGCATAAATTGGAATACAAGAAAGAGAATAGAGTCCTCAAAGAGTACTTTTAAGTGCTTCCTTTTTCATGAACAATACAAAAATTGAGGAAGTGGAACTTAAATTAAGGTTTCCTTATAGATTCTTCCATTTGGCAAGCTTTTGCTCTGTTTTGTGGAATACTTCCCCTCTATTCACTTAAAAAATGTGCGATTGCATCCAGCCTGGTTTCTCCCCTAGTAACTCACAGCTCTAATTTAAATCTACAGAAGTACACTCTGAACTGCACACTGCTAAGTGTCTCAGAGTTTTACAATTCGGTGGCTTATGAATGCCAGTGGACAAAGTGATTTAAAATCCTTTTTTAAAAAAGTAATTACAACTGGCTCTTTTGAACTTGTAGGCTATGTGTTACAGACACTCCTAAGAAAGAGGAAAAATTTCAGGGAACACCTTGTAAATGTTCTTTTACAATAACACAGTCAAAATAAGCAGGACCAATGGAAAATGGTCACTTCATAATTGGGCCTGAGGAGGATATGATAGCAGCTTAACACTGTATCCTTTAATTTATCTTTTGCATGCTTAACAGAACAAATATGAATACCAGGAGGAGCAGTTTTACTTGTCAAACTCTAATAAAAATTTTTATGTCTCTGAACTCCTATTAACCTTTTCTACTCCAATCATGTGTCTCCTGCTTCTCCATAGGATTCATTCATTTTTCCAGCTATTGAAATCTTCTCAGTTTCCATGTTGAGTACTTAAACTTATTTTACTTCATCTTATAGTGAGTTCATTTTATTATTTGCCACTAAATAACATTTATAGAGTGCCTGTGAGATCTCTGTTGCTTCTAAGCAGCATGTAGAAGGAAAACATGTAATAGAATTTTCTCCTAAATCAGCCAGTTTATTAGTATTTCATGATCTCTAACTGGTACTCACAAAAGGAGGGAATTAAACTCAGCCTCTGACATGTATATAATGCATGAAATGTCCTATATTCTTGCAGGGACTTGCTTTGTCTCTACTGAGGATCTCACACTGATCATCTTGTTATTTTCAAATTCTCCCTTGACTGTTTCATAAATTAAAGTGTCATGGTGGATAGAACATTGGATAATGAGAAAGAAAGACTAGATTTAAATAGGTTACTCAAGTTTGTCCAGGTTAAATGACCTATAAATACCTCTTTCCCATCAACTCTCTGATGGCAGTAATGTTATCAACCTTTTAGACTTGTATAATACAGATCGCATGCAACAAGCATTGGTTTACTCACAATATATGCTCAAAAAGTGACACCTCTTTAATTTATCAAAGAGTTTCATGTAAGGATGCTCCAGCGGAAACTACTTTGACTCCTACCTTTCTTAAGTGACGCACGCTTGTGTGTTACTTTCTATGTGTACATGAGTAATTCCTTCCCTCTATTTGCGTAAGTTTCAGTAGTAACAATAATGTAGTGAGTATGTATTTATTATTTGCCATTCAAGTACCTGTAGCTACACTGACACATTACCCAATCATAGATCAAATTAAAATTGTTTTGAGAAATTAGTCAATATATTCTATATGGCTACCAAATAGCTAAAATATCAATTGTAACTTACCCTGAAAAGCACATAGAACTGTATCTCATTTCCTCTTTTTTTATGCTCTCAAAGGATATGGAAATAGAAGACAAGGAAATAAATCCTCCTGCTCATTATGCTGTGCCCTTTGCCCCTTTGATTTGCATTTTGCTACAGTGGCTTGTCTAGTGAAATGGCCTGAAATTCTTCCTGCTCAGAGTAGTTCAAGCTTACAAATCTATTCCTCAAGAAATGGAGCAAATATGTGAAAACTTTTACTGAAATAAAAGACACGTTCTGCTTTGAAAAAATTCTAAACTTTTTTTAATGAAAGTGAAACTGTCAAATGCGAATGTTATATTCAGCCAGATGTTGACCTTAACAGTGAATTTAAATCTTTACCAAAAACTTATCCAGGCAAGAAATGGCTTCCAGTTGGTCTTAAGATTCTTGAAAAATTCTGTGTCTGAATTTCTTAGACATATTTCATACTTAGTTAGGAATATGTAGGAAACTCACTAAATATTCTTTTATATGGTGAAATAAATTCAGCATAAAATATATCTGCTTTATACTTTCTTATATTGGAATTTTATACCTGGAATCACCAAGTAACTATTATGAAAGCGCATTGCATTAAAGTATCATATTCTAGCTAGACCAAAATGTCAACATAAAACCAAGCACCTGCTGACAAAGCAGTCTAGTTTGTTTTTATTTTCATTTTCAGCTAGTGTCTGTTTCCAGTCCCAGTATTGTCTTAAACCAACAAATGTCTAACTACACACCAAGAAGAAAGTGAATTTAGCCTTCTGACTTTATTTTTTGAAAGATTCTTGAATTTCTTTTCTTATTACTTTTTGACCCTCAACTTTGAATATTTCTTGTAGTACTCAGAGTATCACAATCTATGCTCTTATTTCAACTCAGTTTCCTATCTTTATTAGTGTCCTATTTTTATTAGCATTAATATGTAATAATAACATCTACCTGGTGGCATGAATGAATTATAAAATACTTTATAGAGCATTGTCCCTCCAGATACTAAAATTGATCATAGTTGTTGCTATTTCTATCACAATATTGCCAGTTCTGGATCTACTCCTGAGGTTGGTTGAGTTTCCTGTTAATTCAATTTTATTTTCAGGCTTCCTTTGGGGTCTCAGATTTGAGATCACGTGCGTGTTTCTTTAGGCTGTGGCTAAATCTAGGTGGATGTTCCCATCTCTTAAGCCCTACCCTTTTGCTCCAAACAGAGTTGAACCACTTGTCTTGGCCATCAATATTTCAAGGTGGTTTTTTTCCTCAGCACACTCTTGTTTTCTGTTTGTTTTATTGTGTTAAATTTTAAGACCTGCAAACAACAATTTAGTCATCTATCAATTGATGAAGAACAAATATATATGTATAATATTATGCAGCCTTCATGAGAAATTGAGAGGTTCTACCATTTGAGACAACATGGATAAATCCAGAGGACTATATGCTGAATGAAATAAGCAAAACAAGTTCACTTAATGGGAATGCAAATCTTTCAGTTGTGTAATCCTATCAATTTATGTATAATGGGAACAAATAGGGAAATGCAAAGAAAATGCTGGCTTGTTTGTCAGGTATGCCTTCCTTGGGTTTTATAGCATAGGCTGATACCTATTTTCCCTAAAATCCCAGAGTGTAAATTTTCTCGAGGAATTGTGCCCGCCTCTTAAATCTATATGTACTAGCCCTCATAATGTGTCTATGTTTGGACAGAGTATCTTTACAGACACTCTGAAGTTAAAATGAGGTCTTTAGGGTATCCTGTAATCCAATAGGATTACCGACCTTAAGAAAAGACATCTGCTTAGACTAGGGCAGGGGCAAGAATATGTTCAAAAGCAGAAAGCAGAGCGACATCTACAGGCGGAGAGGAGAAGCATAGGAAAAAACAACCTCACTGATTCCGTGATTTCAAACCGTTAGTCTCCAGAATTAAGGAGAAAATAAATTTCTGTTGTTTAAGCCACCCTGGCTGTGGTACTTTGTTAGAGCAGCTGTAGCACAGCAACGTAGTAAACATGTCAGGATTTTTAGCCCCCTAAGGTCCCTGCTGAATATTATTCTTCCGTTTCTTCATTTTTTACCTTTAAAAATGTAATAACAATTGATATTCATCCTTCAAAAATCTTTTTAAAAAGAATTTGGCTCAATTTTCTAATACTTGTTCTAGAAAAATAAAGGCTCGCTAAAGTCTTGCAAAACTGGTCCAAAAGATACTCCTAAAACTCCACATAATCATAAAGGGTAATCTACTTCATGAATGATAGCACAGACTTTTAAGCCTAAAAATTAGATATTTGCTTGCTTCTTCTATGAAAATCTCTCCACCCACCTGAATTTGATGTGAATATATATCATGGTGTTTTAACTTCACTGTTAATAGCTACTGCAAAGTTTCAATATTAAAATATCCATGAAAAATACATCATATCAGTTTGTTCATGATGAATATGTTCTATGAACTAAAGAATAGTCGAAACACTTACTGTGTGTTTGCATGTTAATCCTGTCAATAATCATACAGGGTAATTACTATTATATCATTTGCCTGACATGGAAAACAAGCCACAGGAGGATAAAGCAACTGGCCATGTTTACTTAACATAAGTACTGGAAGTCAGTCAAGGATTGGATCCAGAGTCTTTAGCATGAAATATGGCATTTAATGACTGTTTCATAATAGCACTCTGGCTATGGAGGATTTTATGTCCATTACAAAAATGCTGTAAAATGTGGGAAATATTTATTATATGGCAATTCAGAGGAAAGAGATGGAAAATTACAAGTTGTATATTGTAAACTCACATTTTTATGTTAATATATCAGGTGCAGTATTATTCTAGTAAATCATGTCAAATCTGTTTGTTTCTTTTCTCTTCTAAGAGATGTGATTTATAATTTTTATTGTATTTTTTCTGAGGAAAGTTCTCACTGTGTAGTTCAGATTGGCTCTGAATTCACTGTGTAGTTCAGAATGGCCTTGAACTCATGGCTCAGCCTTCCAAGTGCTGGAATTTCCAAGCATTGGCATTGCCACTGTGCCTAACAAAGGAGGTGACTTTAAGACCTTCTCTTCAAAATAATGCATAGCAAATGCAAAAGAATATCAAACTGTGCTATCTATATGGATGAATTCTAAACAATGAAACGTATGCATTTTCAACAAACACATATTGTTTAAAATGGGGAAGAGTTAGTTATCAAAGAGAACCTAAAGATGAAAATGATATAACTTTGAAAGTTGCAGGAATTTTACATTTATATTTCCATGAAGACATTAATAGTAAAAAACAACTCCTACTAAATAGAGAAATAACAAACAAGCCAATGTGACCCGCACTTATAAATACTCTATTGTTTTTAGCATCTTTAACAGCATAAAGGCAGAATAGATGTGAATGTTTCTGTGAAAGGACGTATTTGGGTGAAAACTTCGCCAGGTGGCAATTCTGCTTTAATTCTAAAAAGCATATGATGTTGTGTGAATTCCTGGGTTGTCCTTTTCAAGTTCAGAGATGTATAGGATATGCCTTCAGTTTTTTTGGTATTTTCATAAAACTGAGTCATATTTTCTTGCCAAATTTGAATTTGTAAAGCATCTTTGAAAGTAGGCCAGCACCTCTATGTGATGTAACTGCAGTTGACCTATGTCCTACATAATGTTTCTGTCACCTCCTTTGCATGACAGAATCCTTGTCAGATACCTGGAACTAAACAAGAGATAACATCATCATCCTTAAGCCAAGGCTGTCAATCATCTGCCAAAATCAAGCAGCATAAGTAACCAACATGAATAGCCGCAGCCAGCTTTTAATTAAGATTTATGTTATGTAATTGAAGTATACGTAAAACTTCAATAAAACACCACAACTGTTTAGGAAAATTGTTATAATATGGCCTATTTAGGCTCTGTTAGGCATCTGGATATGAGTAAAACCAAAGTATAGTTCCTACAAATATTTTCATTTACACAGGAGAATAGCTTCAAAATCTGAAATCCTTTTCAATATGAACTTGGATTTACTATCACTGAAATGGTTTTATTTTCACATGTGAGTAGCACGTGCATGAGATATTTATATACATCTCTGCACTATGATTATTTATGTCACTTCCCAAGGTTATCCACATTTAAGTTGAAAAGGAGATTGTCAGTCTTTGGGATAATATTGAGAAGCATCTTCTCATCTCATTGAAAAATAGACCCTGAAATGTGTAGCATTAGAAGCATTATATCCCAGGGCTGGGGATTTAGCTCAGTGGCACAGCACCTGCCTGGCAAGCGCAAGGTTGTGAGTTAGATTCCTGGTATAGGAAAAAAAAAAACAAAAACAAAAAATTAAAAATTAAAATAAAATAGACGCATTAAATCCCGAGGTGGGTTAATTTGTACTTTTCTCTTGCTCTCCCTTTACATAATTCTGCCTCACAGACTAATTCAAACTTTAGAAAATGTTTTAACAAAGATACATTTTTCTCTCTTGGGATTATCTTGTGGGGTAGATTTGGAATATTCTAGAAAAATATGAACCTCAGTAGGAATCAGTGGAACCCACATGTGAGGATGAAGTAGTCTGCTGCAACCACTTAAAAAATGTGTAGTCTTCACTGACTATCAGTGAGGGTAGCGATGGGCTAAACTTTCAGAATGAAGCTTGAAACTGAAAATTCTCATAAAAAAAGATCTGAAGCCTTATACATTTGCCTGTGACCCGCAAGCCATTTATACTTAGTGTTAATTTTGACTCCTGCCATTTGTTTTCTAACTTCAATTCTCTTCAAATCTTGTGTGAACTCCATTGGGTAGAGATGAGTGAGTATTCATAAAGTTTGCCAGTGTACATAATGCAGTAAAAGTTGCAGGTAAAAGTTCACACTGTCCTTCCAGAACACATTTGCAGAATTTGACAGGATTCGTGTAAGCAAACAGAAGTCTCTGTCCCTCTGGCTCAAGTGCCTTCTCCTTAAAAGTCATATCATTATGTAGAGACACTTACAACAGGGAAAATCCAGGAGCTGAAAAGTCACCAACCCTAAATGTCTTAAAAGAAACTGACATTAAAGTCAAAAGTGGACCTTAGGTCCTACTGTTACATAGACTGGGGCTGTATAGCTTCCAGGCATCCTCACATTATCTACAGGAATATACACACAGACAAAATATTATATACAGTCTTCTCTCTAAAAATAGTAGTTTTTAAATGTAGCTTTTAAATAATAGTTTTTAAATAGTAGTTTTTAAATATATTTAAATATTTTAAATATATATTCCAAATATATATATATATGGAAAACACTCCTCTGTGTAGTATATGTACAGCTAAACAGAGTCATGGATGAACAGATATGTACATAGACATCTAAATAGAGACTAATACATATAGCTTGCTATCTATAAAGTATATCAAGAGTGGACTGACAGAAAAATGGTGACAGAATGACAACTATGAACTTATGTGAAACAAAGATGGTCAGACTAGTGGACAAGGTCAGGTCACCTGGAAGTCAACCCATAACACCACAGAAAGATATAGCAGGTTAGACAAGCAGAGAAGAACAGAAGAGCAGACAGAAACACAAGACTGATGTGCTGACAAGGAGGAGCAGCAGGGTGCCGCTGCAGCTCACATGGGCAGGCAGGCCACCCTGCCACTGATGAGCCACCCAGCATGGCTGTGGAAAAAGACGGGTGTACACTTGATCTTCATATATAGCTGAGTATTCCTTATGTATGCATAAAGCACAATTTAGTAATGAACTACTTCACTGCAATTAAAGGATCTTTCTAAAGCAATATCATCAATGTATTTTTCTCATTGAATAGATGGAGGAACATTTACCACAGTTATATTTGTAAGTCTGGAAATTCCTAATTTTACCTACTACTGCTGTCATTGGGTAAGAGAAAAAAAAATAAAAGTAGACAAGTGACTGTAAGATTGCTGTTGAAATATTACCTTGAGGGCTTTTCAAGCTCTGTCATGTAAAAGAAAAGTCAGGACTAAAAGAAGAAAATAATCAATTTTCTTTCTCTAGTATAAGCAACAACAGTTACAAACCAAACAGACAAAAGAACAAAAGCAAGTGTGTCTCTGAAACATTATTAATGTCAGAACAATTATTGCAGCACTTAGTCATTTTTGCTATGGGTCATGGAAAATAATTTCTAAGTTATAAATGTGCATTGTAATTTGTTAAAAAGTGATACAAAGTAGAGGAAAATGTAATGCTACTGTGAAGGAATGGAATTACAAAACTGGAATGATATCTGTTAGACTACAAAACTTACAAAGTTTTCCATTTCACCTTTGAGTTATGTGAAATATTCAATTTTTCAAATATTTTAAGATTACAAGTGTATATACAGGATAGAAAACCTGTTTATGTGGGAGCTAGTTTTACAAATGTGGAAGGCTTGGCAGACATTACTAAGTATACATGTTAATACCCAGAAGGGGAATAGCTGGATTGAGTGGGACTTCTAATCCTAGTGAATCCGCCATCTTCTTTAGTGAAATTTCTGTATCATTTCCAATGTTTTCTTTAAATATTTTTTTAGCTCTCTTTAAAATAAAACGTGTGCAACATTTATGATATAAACAA
Source organism: Chinchilla lanigera (assembly GCF_000276665.1). NCBI lineage: Eukaryota > Metazoa > Chordata > Mammalia > Rodentia > Chinchillidae > Chinchilla > Chinchilla lanigera. The sequence goes on along the minus strand of NW_004955405.1, from coordinate 24,508,901 downwards.
TTTAATGATGGTGTAATATCTGGCTGCAATTAAATGCCCTGTCATCCATTATCATTCTCATGAAATCTATGAAACCATACTCCTTCTGCCACTATATATTCTAGATTTACTTGCTGTACCTGTAATTATGTAAGTGAGAGATTTCATATTAAAAGTCTTAAACAGAAACAGTTTCTTCTGTCTTTTCACTTATTTATACTAAAATATTTTGCTTTAATTCTATAAATGCTATTGAATTTTATTGTTTCTATTTTAATAAGAACATCTTCCATAACACATGTAAAGGTCGTATTCTGTTATCTTAGAAATGCATTCTATGGTATTACTAGACATGACAACTAGAGTTTCTTTATGTGGCTTTAGGATAATTCTTTTCGAGTGGAAGTAATTTTATTATTCTTTGCATTTTGTAAAGCATATATATAACCTAAAATTACAAGAGCATGAAGTTACCATTTAACAGGAGATTTGGCAGGAAATCTGTTATCTCAATTCTTTGGATTTCTCTTTGTTTCTTGTTTTCCTCTTTAATTACTTCTGTTTTTTATTAACAATCCTTTTCTTCATTAATCATCCTATAGGTTGCATTTTAATTGATTTTTAACATATTTTTATGGAAGCTTAACTATCATGAAGCACTTATTTTTGAGAAAGTTGTATTTGTAAATGATTGGAGCTGTGTCCCTGTCTGGTGGAAGTTTAGTTATGATGCAAGATTTTGATTGATTGATTGCTGGGCATGAAAACCAGGGCCTCTTGCATTTGCTTTGTACCACTGAGCCACACTCCAGCCACCTGACCCAGGATTTATTTTATTTTTTCTTTATTTTCTTTTTTTATTTTAAAGAGAGTAGTAAATGAAAAACAAACAAGCAAACAAAAAAACAGTATTAACATACCAGCATCACAAACGTAAACAAATCAAAGCGAGAACATTCAAAGTGATACAGGGCCCATGACCCAAGATGTAATGTGTATAAATTTAGCCTTTACTTCTCAGTCAATGAAAGTAAGTAGTTTCAAGATTTCTTATAATACAGAATTTGTATCCATGTGAACCACTGTTCATAAAAACACCTTTTCTGTGTGATTTCTTAATTACAAGTACATTTACTTCTTATGTTAAAGCTGCTCCTGAGATCCCCTACCACTAATGGACACCCCACTTCCGACTTTCTCAAATGAGCTATAGAATTTATCACATAAACATATGGTTTCATATTTGCTAATATATCAAATTGGTTGACACCTTATGACATTTCTAAACTTGTAATTTCCTTTTTGCCTTCTGCTTCATTCATTCTCTTTCTTTGTATTTTGGAAAATTTTCTATTATTTTGTATTTGCGGTTTTAACTGTCAGTTTCACAAAAATTTCTGGTCGCGATTTCTTGTCTTTCCTCTTGACTTTGAACCATTTTTGAGAAAAAATAAATAAATAAAATGAGAGAAATGGCAACGCTACCTTTCTGTATTGAAATATAAATTCTGTAAACTCATTTTGTAACTATGTCAAGTTATGGTGCACTTTTACTCCACATTCTCTTACGCTGTGCTATAACCTTTATCAAAATCCCCAAGATCTTAAAACAGTCTGCAATGTTTCTGCTGCTCTGGAATTATGTTCCATCTCCACTTTAAATACCTCTTTTCATCTCCTCTGTACTCTTTTACCCAGGCAAGATTGCTACTGTCATTAACTGTGCCAACCTTCCCTTGCTGTTGTTTTTTGCCCTCTAGTCATTGTACTTGCTGTTCTTGTGTTAAGAATCTTTTGCCAAATGTCCAAGGACTGCACTTTAATTTCCTTTAGGTCTCTTTTTAGAAATCTCTTCATCTGAAAATTATTCTCAGACAACCTTAATGTAAGTAACGGCTCTTTAGTCTGCTATATTTTTGTCTGAATTACCACTGTCTAATATGAAAATATTTACTAAAATTAATTAATTTACTTTTACTGACACCCCTACTAGATCCATGAATAGAGTGATTCTTCTTCCTTTTAATGTTTCATCTTTACTCATATAAATACAAATATTGCATATATGCTTTTAAAATGCTACTGGTTATTTTTTAAAGATTTTTGTTTATTGATGTGGAAATATTTATTTCAGATACAAGAACTAACGCATTTAAGCCATAATAAAATTAATAAATTTGTGCAACAATAAAAGTAACAGTTCTTAGGAATTTATTTTTGAGATACATTTCTATAATTCTTAAGGTATTGATTAAAATTAATTTTCATAAACTTATAGTGTAAATATTGCACATTTATTTCAAAATTGAAAAAATTGGGAACAAAGAGGTTAAGTATTGCTTATAAATTGTGGAGCTAGTTTCAAACCAGAACAGAGACTTATAGAGTGTCTGCTACATTACATTTGAAATACTTAGTGACTGTAATGAGTGGGTGAAAAGCAATATAAATTACCAAAGACCTACAGTTACCATGCACCCTTTTTCACTGGAGTCATCACAGATCACTCTGGTCATATTTGTGCAATAATTAGCAAATTGTCTTTAATTTTTAGATATATCTTCACTTGAACAATTAACAGTCATCATACCCACATTATAAATCTCCAAAGCAGAACCCCAATAAATATGAGCAATTATTGTGTTTTTTTATATATTATAATTAATGATCATATTAGTGATGAATGAACTTCACTTATAATCTAAAGTTGATTGGAATGTAGATCACAGAAAAATTTCCCTTATCTTAACTTTAAATATTATACTTCTCAAAGGATTTAAACATGTTTATCTTTTCCTCCTTCTTTTACTTAGCAAGTGTCCCCACGTTAACTTTCATATATAAATAATCACTAAAACGAATAAGATTTAATTTTGAGGCACCCTTTCCAACACCTTTTATTTGACTGAGGAAAAAATATCGTCTACCTTCTCTTATTGAACATTTTCCATGTTTATATTCTCTAAAACAATTTTAGTACAGACCCTGATTAAATATAGCCCAGAACCACAACTGTCATTCAAATCACATCATAGTCCACCCTTCAAATTTTCTGACTGTGATTGTCGCAAATATAATTAATATTGTTTTTCTATATTTCAAGTCAAAACGAATGTTTTAAATGACTTACAGACTTGAAGTTCTGTCACTGCGTTTCAAGTTTAATATATCTTTTTAAACATGTTCTAAAGCATTTCATGTTTAAATGTTCCTATTTAGCTACCATTATGCTTTCATAAACTCTATTCCTTTCTAACAGCGTGACGTACTTCTTCACTCAGCTTGTACTTTTCCATCTTTATATTTGTTCTGATAATAGATAGACCTAGAATGGCATTTTCTCACATTTCTGCAAAGATCTTACTTTCTTCTAGATTACAGCTTCACTGATACTTGTTCAATAAATTGTATTAGATCCTTCTCTGTCACAAAATTATTTTTCTTCCTGAGGTCCAATATGACTTCTTTTATTCATTTATCTTGACACTTTTCCTCAGAAATGAATTTGAAAGCTCTATCATGACACACTAGAAACTTAGCAATCTTATCTGAACCTAACCCAAGTCCCATTCCTCTTTGATATAATGATATTTCACCAGCCCAGTAATAGCCTTTGAAATATCCCATTGCTTAAATTGTTTTATTTATAAAAATCCATTATTTTAGAAGTTTTTTTCCTTCCATCTTACTAAAGTTGCATGCAAAATTTATGATTGTGGTCAAATATGACAGTTTCCATTAAACCTAGAGAAACATTTATTTTTACATTCCTTAAAGTGTTATCATACCTTTTGTGTCACTGTTATATGACATGGGTCTTTTAACATTGTTACAAGCTAATTCTTTTCATTTTATTGTTTGTTTGTTTCATCTTTTTAGGCAAGGACTTTCTATGTAGTTGAGACTATCACTAACATTACTATGTAGTGTATGCTGGCCTTGACTTCATAGTGATCCTCCTGCCTCAACTTCTTGAGTGCCTGGATTACAGTGTGTGCCACCCCTCCCCAGCTATTCATCTGATTCTTGTCTTCCAGTGCTTCAATTTAAAATACACTCATTCTATTATTATGTTTCTTCATCACCATTTAAAAACTCATAGTTCTGTGTTGTTTTTGTAATTGTAATTGTTGTCTCACTAAATGTTAAGGTTTGTTCAAAAAAGTAGTATGTTCAACAAAGGGACTTGTACCAAGTACTTAATAAATAATTTTCTTTATTTGATGAAATAAATCTATCTTCTTACTACATGTAAATCTTTGGTTTAGATAAAATGTTTTAGAAGTATATTTTTGTAGTTTCTTAAATACCTGAAATATGTTGGTCCTTAATTGCATTTATAAAATGAAAAAAATAGATTGAAATATGAAGGAAAATCAAATGCTATCAACATTCTCCTATAGTAAAGATTCCATATTTTAACCTATAGCTTATTTTAAAATGTTAAATAAACAGCAAGAAATAGAACTTGTGTCCTCATGGCACCACTGTCAGTGTGAGGGTATATACTTCTAGGGCAAACCCCAGTGAACCGTGAAACCTTAGCATATCTTATATCCGTTTTATACCTGAGTGTATATAAGTCTATTATTTCACAATTTAAATTATGATGTTAGTAAAAATTATTCAAATTAACACATATTTATTAAATACTAAGTCATGTAATATAACATAGCATGGTATCCCCTATGAAGAGTCAAAAATATTAGCACATGATTATACAGCAATGTAGTAGGGCAGAGGCATAAACAAGCACACGTACAGATGAAGGCACAGTAGTGAGAATAATTCCATCTTAGAGAGAAAGTTTGAGGAAGTGTCCCCACGTAGGTGATGTCTGAGTTTAGGTCAGATTTCCCAGAAACAGACTTCAGCTCTCTGATTTTACTCTAAGGAGATATACAAATATTGAAAGATGTATGTCCAAGAGCCTTCACTGAATTATTTTAGCAGAACTATTTAATCAACGTAATGTTCATTTGTATCATATTAGTTATATATTTAATATATTTTGAGTAATTTTTAATCATTGAAACTGATAAAATAAGCTTGTAGTCATTTAAAGATAATATTTTATAGAATATCAGAGAAAAAATAACTCCAAAATGGTATGTGAGATATCATTATGGAAAATACAACAAAAATAAAATTCCTCTTTGCTATAGCTTTTGCCTATTTTTAAATTATTTTTGTTTTACTAATATTGTTTTATGTATTATCTTCCCTAGATCTAAAAGAGTGATTAAAATGTGTAAGAATAATAAATACTTTAAAAAAAGACACTTCAAGTATTATATAACACCAAGACTTAATAACTAGAGGTAGTATTTCTTTTTTTTTTTTTTTTTTTTGGTTTTCCCCCGATACCAGGAACCGAACTCACGACCTTGTGCTTGCCAGGCAGGCACTTTTTGCCGCTGAGCTAAATCCCCAGCCCACTAGAGGTAGTATTTCAAATAATACCAATATGTGGCTGATTATTATAGCTAAATTACATGAAAATTTTATTTTATAATTTTAATTAATAGCTGTTAATGAAGTATATATAAAATAATGGTATTAATTTCCTATGTACATAGAATTTTTTTGCCATTACCTAAAACAGAAGACAATCTGTCCAAAATAATATAAAACTTTATATATTTAAAGAATTAAAAGCAAATATTAATCTTTTTTACTATAAGTGAATAAATAACTTGCTTTTCTGTTTTTTAATTCAAGTAGTTCATTTTTACAATATGAATATCAAGGAGTGGAATATAACTCAGTTGTAGACTGCTTGCTTAGCATATGTAAGGTCCTAGTTTCTATCCCAAGCACTGCAAATTAATTACAGAGATAAATAAAACGTAAAAACTTTAAAATTATTAATATTGTCTCTATTTTACAATCTTTCTCTAATTTAATTTACAGTAGTGCAAACTTCATGTTAATGAACATATCATAAAATGTTTAATAACTATGATAGCACATTATAGCTTAATAGTACTTTAAATATTATTCCATTAGTGTCTGAGTAAATAATCTTAAAATGGCTTGAATTTATTTAGTAGTATATATTGCCAAGCTTCTTGAATCATCTTTTTCTCAAAAAAAGGTAAGGTATTTATAAATTTGAAAACCTAGCTTATGTTCAAAACATTGAGATTTCCATGAGGTATTAAGATATGCAGTTTAATATTTATATATAAGTTACATTTGGAATACAACATTCCTTTTATATTTACAAGTATCTAATGTTTTCATAAACAGCTTTTTTAAAAATATATTTATTATGAGAACGAAACAAATTTACAGGGACAAGAACATAGTATTACTACTAGTAAAATGTTGTACAACAAATCTCTTGAGTTTATTCATATTGCTCAACTAAAATTTCTGCCTATTGTATTAGGTATTTTCGTTTCACTGGGAGAAAATACCTGAAACTCACCACTTAAAGGAGAACGGTTTTATTTTGACTCACGGTTTGCAGAGATGCAGTCTATGGTTGATTATCTCCAAAACAGAAAAGGAGGGCATGTGGAGGAAGCGTTGTCAACTCTGGCAGCCAGGAAACATAGGGAAAGCAGAATCATTGGACAAAACACACCATTAAAGGTTACACATCAAGTGACTTACCTCCACCAGGCTCTACCCCAAAACATGAAACATTTGGGGAACATTTTAGGTCTAAACCATAACTCTTCATCTCCCCCACTCCTAACCCATGGAAATATTCCCATTCCACACTTTGATTCTGTGAATTTGGCCTTTTTGATACTTTACATAAAAATAATCATGAAGCAGGTGTCTTTATGAGACTGGCTTATTCAGCTTGCACAGTGTCCTAATGGTTCATCCAGGGTGCAGTATATTGTAGAATTTCCTTATTTAGGGAGATTTTAATAATATTCTCTTGTATATGTATGCAATATTTTCTTTATGAGTTCATCCCTTGATGAGCATTTAGATTTTTTCCACATCATGACTAGTGTGAATAGTGCTTCAGTGAACATAGGAGTCCTAACATCACTTCCAGTCCCTAATTTCAGGGGTATTTTTTGATAGACTCCCAGAAATGAGAATGTTTTCTCAAGAAATTAAGCATGTGACTGTATGTTATTTCACATAGCAGCTGCAAATTTGCATGTATACCATAGTGTTCATGGTTTCCTGCTAATCACTTGCATTTTTTAAAATAATAGCTATTCTGAAATGTGTGAGGTGATGTGTTGATGATAGTTTTGATTTGCATTATCTTAATGAGTAGTGAAAATGAACATTTATTCATAGACCACTGAGCATTTGCAAAAATGTCTATTAAAGTCTTCAGCCCATTTTTATTTTTTTTTTTTTTTTTTTTTTTTTTGGTTTTTCTCCGGTACCGGGAACCGAACTCACCACCTTGCGCTTGCCAGGCAGGCGCTTTTGCCGCTGAGCTAAATCCCCAGCCCCCAGCCCATTTTTAATATGGGCTTTTGATTTTACTTTTTGCCATTTCATTATAGGAGTTCCATATATATTTTGGGGGCACTCCTTTATCAGAGAGAGTTTGCAAACACTGTATTTTCTCCTATTCTGTAGGTTTCCCTTTTTATTTTATTGATTGTTTCCTTTGTTAAAAAGAAATATTGCTGTTAATATAGTCTGTTTCACATTCATATCCATTTATGTTGCAGGATTGCCTCCACACAATTGCAATTAAGCAAATATTACAGTATCCTAATAGTATCATTTGATAGTATCTTCCAAAACTTAGGTGCTAAAGGCTAGGTTACAAGCTAACAACTTTTGGAATCTGATACGCTCATGAGACCTCTAACTCAACAAGTGAATTAATTTGATGGCATGATTAAAAGGTGATGAAAACAGGAAGTTGTGATTAATGGAAGGGAGTTGGTCCCAGGCCCATCAAATTGACAATTATTTCTGGTCACTGTCCCTTTCCTCTGTTGCTCTTTCCCTTTCTCCTTCTTGTCTGGCAAAAGTCCAGCATCTTCATGTTGCAACCACCTTCTTCCATGATGTTCTACTTTGCCTCAGCCCCAGAAACCATGGAGCCAATCAACCACGGATGGAAACCTCTGAAACCAGGAGCTAAAATAAATATTTCCTCCTTTAAGTTGCCTCTTCATGTATTTTGTCACAACAATAAAAAGTTGAATAACATAGAAAGTGATATGATATTTACCGGAGCACATAAAAGTTAGACTTACACTATCCAATAGCACATTAGTATAATTAATGTACATACCTTATGTATAAAATATGTTATTGCTAGCATGCTAAAAACTGTTTGAGGCTTCAGCAAGTTGTAATCTGCTTTCTGGTAGAGAGTTTTACTTTGACATTCATGGTGCTGACTGATCAGAGTAGGGCTGGCACAATGTCTTAAAATAAGACAGCAGTGAAGATTACCACATTGACTTTTCCTCTCATAAAAGATTTTTGTGTATCACGTTATGGTGTTTATTAGAATTTTCACCTGAGCAAACTTGCTTTCAAAATTGGAGTCAATTCTTTATAGACTTTGTCACTGTTTTGCCAACTGTTTATATACATTTTTAAATCCTCTATAGTCACTTCAAAAATATTCACAGCTTCTTTACTAGAAGTAGATTCCATTTCAAGAAGCCACTGTTTTTGATAATGCAGAGAAAGCTATTCATTATGCAGTGTATTTTTATCCTAAAATCATAGCAATTCAGTCATATCTTCAGATCCCTTTCTAGAATGATGATTTCCTCTCTGAAGGTTTACAAATTGCTGTTCTGATAATCACTAGATTATCTATCAAAGGAAGCTATGACTGTATGAATTGTGTGTCACAAATATTAATACTTAGAAGTAAAAAGTCCATCATCCATGGGCTGAAGGAAAGATGTTATGTTAGCAGGCATAGAAGCAATATGATTTTCCTTGAACATATCTGTGAGAGCTAACGGGGACATGAGGAGCACTGTCTATGAACAGCAATATTTTGATGGGAATATTGTTTTTCTGAGCAGTAGGTCTCAATAGTAGGCTTAAAGTGTTAAGAAAAATTGTATTGTAAACAGGTCACCTGGGCTTTGTTGAGAGAAAGAACTGGCAGAGTAGTCATAACATGATACTTAAAGGTTCTACAATTTTTGAATGATAAAGGAATTTTAACTCCAAGTCAAAGTTATCAGCTGTAAGAGCTCTAGCTCATTGAAGTTTTGAAGCCAGACACTGACTTATCTTCTGTAGCTATTAAATTTCTAAACAGTTTCTTTTTTTCAGTGCGTAACTGTTGTACCTACCTTGCAAGTCTCATTGTTTGTGGGTTTTGTTTGCTGTTTTGGTGTAGACTTCTTCATTGGTTAGCTTTGTTATATCTTCTGGATTTCTCCCTGCAGCTTCCACATCATCACTTGCTGTTTTACTTTGCACTTTTATGTGATACAGAGGGCTTCTCTCTTTAAATCTCATTAAGCAAACTCTGCTACCTTAAAACTTTTTTTCTACCACCTCCTCACCTCTCTCACCTTCTATAGAATTTTAAGTGAGAGTTTTGTTCTAGATTGAGCTTTGGTTTCATGAAATACTCTGGCAGGCTTGGTTTTCTATTTGTACCACTGAAATTTTCTCCATATTTGTGTTTTTGCTCTGCTCTTTTCTGACATTTGTGTTTTCACTCAGTAGAGTAGCACTATCAGTTGCCTTCAAGAAGTTCTACTTTGCATTTATAATTCGGCTGTTTGATGGAAGAGGCCCTATTTTCAGCCTGTTTCTTCTTTTGACATGCCTTCCACTAAATATAATCATGTCTAGCTTTTAATTTACAGTGAAAAATGTGTGATGTTCTCTCACTGATATATCTGGAATTCATTGCCGAGTCATCACTTACTGTAGTTCAGTATTATTTCAGTGTTATTATTCATCAGAGAATAGAGAGGAAGTAGAGGTGAAGACACAGGGGAATAGCTAGTTAATAGGTTACTCAGAACACACATCTATTAGTTAAGTTTTTCCTCAATGGACACGGTCTGTGGTGCCTAAAAAGAGTTATAACTAACAGTGAAGTCAAAGATCTTGTATTGCAGGTTACTATGACAAATATAATAAAAATGATGGTATTGAAAATATTATGAAAATTGTCAAAATGTGACATAGAGACACGCAATAAATCCACACTGTTAGAAAAATGTAAGTAATAGTTTTATTGGACACAAGCTTGCCAAAATATTTGCTTCGTAGGAGAATAAAATGTCTGTGAAGCAAAATAAAATGAAGCACAATAAAAGAAGTTATTCCTGTATTTTTGTCTCTATTGCCTTTGCTTTTAGGATCAGATCTGTGAAGTCATTGCCAGACTAATATCATAATGTTCGTCCTTTTCATTTTTTTCCTGCGGTTATATGGTTTTAAGATTTACATGTAAATCCTTAATTTAATTTACTTGAATTTTTTGTAAGGCATAAGCCGTGAGTGCAAATTAATTCTGCATGTGGATATCTAGTAGTCCTGACACCATTTGCTGAAGAAATTGTCTTTGTCCATGTGTGGTCTTGATAATTTTGTAAAAGATCATTTGATAGTATATATGTAGATTTATTTTTAGGTTCTCTATTCTCTGTCTCTTTCTCTCTCTATATATATATATTATATAAGCTGATGTGTATATATCACATTATATATTATATTAATTGATATAAATCACACTGATTGATGTTCATATTTATATATCAATTGATATATATATATATATATCATATTAACTGATGTTCATATTTTGAACCATCTCTCATATTAAGGCATAAATCCCATTTGGCCATAGACTATGATCCTTGTACTGTACTATTGGATTTGCTTTCCTAGAACTATTGGAGTATAGATTCCTTTTCTTATTCTGTCTTCATCTGTCTTTGGTTTCAAGGTAGTAGTGTCTACACAGAAAGATTTTCAAAGTGGTTTTTTTTCTACTTTTTTCTGGGAGAGTTTGAAAAATGTTAGTATTCATTCTTTAAATCATTGGCAGAGTATGCCAGTGAAACCATTGAATTCTGTGCTTTTCTTTGATGATATACTTTTGATTATTCATTCCACATGTATAACAGATCTGTTTAGACTTTCTGTTTTTCATGACTTGATCTTGGTAGGCTGTATGTTTCCACAAGTATATCAATTTCTCTAGTAGCTTATCTATACTTTTTATACATTATTCATAATAGATTCACAGTACTATTTGAGCTTCTGATTGTATTGTCTCCTATATAATTTATATATTTTTGAGTTTCCTTTTTTAAGTCTGATGAGGATTTTTAAATTTTGTTTATCTTTTGCAAAAGCACTCTGTTTTATTGATTTTTACAGTATTTATTTTCTGTTTTATTTATTTATAGTCTAATGATTTTAATTCTCTTATCATTTACTGACAAAACTAGGTTTTTATATGATATGTTACTCTTCCACCTCCTTCTTTTTCCTCTTCTCCTTTGGAACCAAGATTGAATCCAGGGGTTTTGCACTGATCTGCATACCCAGTTCTTGCTATTTTTAAACTAATTTTCTTTTAAAAATGTTCATGTAGAGTCTCCAACGCAGCCTCCACTTTCAATCTGGACACCAATTTTACTAAATTTAAAATACTGTATCTCTTTTTTTGTCTCTTTATGAAATCATCTGTGGTGAAACTTTTGAAAACTCTTTATAAATCTTTATTATTAAATTAACTTGAAAATTTAGACTTCATGGAAAAGGATCTACATTCATGACTATGAAAGTTGTTTATAATATAGAATATAGGGCTGGGGATTTAGCTCAGCGGCAAAAGCGCCTGCCTGGCAAGTGCAATGTCGTGAGTTCGGTTCCCGGTACCGGAGAAAAACCAAAAAAAAAAAAAAATAAATAAATAAATAAAATAAAAAATAAAAAATGTAATATAGGATAGAGCTGGTATAATACAGGTTTTGAAAAACTTGCAATAATTAAATTCATTTTGTTTTATTTACCTCAGCTTTTCTCAAAGTAGTTATGTGATAACTATTTTTATGCACTACTCTTTAATAACCCATGAAACTTGTTTTTCATTGGATGAACTTGGGAAAAATATACATTATAAACTTCTTGAGAGGGGCTGGGGATTTAATTCAGTGGCACAGTGCCTGCCTGGCATGCGTAAGGTCATGAGTTCGATTCCTGCTACTGGAAAAAAATACCAAAAAAATGAAAAATTAAAAAAAAAAAACTTCTTGAGAAACAGCATTACACTTTCTGCTGTCATTTGTATTTATATTCTTTGATAGTGGAAAGTGTATGTATATGCAGTATTGATTGAATGTAGTATTATATAACATACTCCAGTTCACAGAAAAAACGGTGATTCATATCATACCTGGAACATTAACTGTTGATGTTGTAGGCAAATTGTTTAAATTTCAGTCTTATTTTCAGTTTTTAATAGTTGGTGCTAGTAATGATACTCAGAAATAGAGATATAAATAATTGAAATCTTTTATATAAATCTCTTACCCCAGAGACTGGCATGTGGTGAATATAAAAGAAAAACTCCCATTTTCTTTTTCTATTCCAAAAGATAATAATGTTTTTTTGTTTTTGTTTTGTTTTTTCCAATACTGGGCATCGAACTCAAGACCTTGCACTTGCCAGGCAGGTGCTGTGCCACTGAGCTAAATCCCCAGCCCCCCAAAAGATAATAATGACTATCAGCTAATTTTGTTTCACAGTGGTTGTACCATTCTGCATCTGCCACAGAAATGCCTGAGATTTCTGACACATTCTGATGATACTCTAAGACTCTTTGTGTTCCTGATTCTAGTGAATAGCTGTGATTTTAATTTGCATTTTCAAAGTGATCATTTATTCAAATGCTGATTTACCACTTGTGAATTTTCTAGTGAAATGTACAAATATTTTATCTATGTGTAAGAGTTTTGTATTCACATGACGCTTACTATTAAGATTTCAGAGTTCACTATTCAAGACTTCACCATGGATGTGCTTTGCTAACATTTTATCTCACATGTATTTTGCACTTTTTCTTTAATGATAACTTTGGCTTTGAATTATGAATTGATTCTTAGCTTCAGTCAATTCCTTGACACAATTATTTCTTAATTTCTATTCTAGTACTTGAGATGATTGTGAAATCTAATTGCTGTTTCTCTTTTCAGAAGGTTAAAAATTTCTGATTTTTGATTTTTTTCTTTCTTCTATCATAGTCTAGATATGTATTTATTATACTTAGGGCCTGTTGTACATCTGAAATTTAGGTGAGAATGCCAACAACTCCGTTCTATTTACCATTGTCATTTACATTAGATTCACCTTTCTCTCATTCTTATTAGCGCTCTCCTATAACTCGCACACCTCTGCCACTAATTCACCCCAATCTTTTTATTCTCCTAATTTCTCTAGTTCATTAAGTATCCTTTAAGCTGTGCTAAAGGATGGAATTACTTATTCACTGATTTTTTAATCTATTGTTTTTATTTTCTTTATAAAACCTAAGTATTTGTTTTGCTTGTCTTGAAATGCTACTTTGCTAAATTTCTTACTTCTAAAAAAATATTTTAATATTCCAGGAGATTATGTTTTATTCTTGGTCTTAGAAATTCAGGTTCTCTTCTCTCTTGCATGAGAATTAATTTTATGACAGAAGATTTTCTTTGTCTGATGAAATTTTGAAAAAAAGAACGTGTTTGAAGTGGTGCATTTCCTTTGGACAAATTTCATTCAAATCTCAGATGCTGCAACATCCCATGAAAGTACTTTTGCATTAGCATATTTTCTATGCTTTTTTATGGTAATCTTCACTGCTCAATTTGAGTAAGTCAGAAACATATACCACCTGAGATAAGTTTTATTTATTTATCCTGTTTTATTTTTAAGCCCAAATTACAACGTCACTTCTAGAAGAAATCATTTGAAATAATGCTTCAGACATTTCAAAGGTCCCATAGCCATTCCTCTTGCACATATTAAAATGGCAACAACAGGCTTAACAAGACATGTTTTTCGGGGCTGGGGATTTAGCTCAGCAGCAAAAGCGCCTTCCCGGCATGCACAAGGTCGTGAGTTCGGTTCCCGGTACTGGAGGAATAAAAGAAACCAAAAAAAAAGACATTTCTTCTGTCAATTACTTTGCAAAACGCATCTTATTTTTTTGTTATACTCTTCTAGTTTTATACTTGCTGGAGATATTGTACCTTTTATTTTTAAGAAAAAAAATCAAATGATCACACCAATTAACACACAATCCTTTCACACAACTCAATAATTATTCAAAATGAAAGTTTTGCAAATTTCAGAGCAGAGGAAAAATAAAATAAAACAGAAAAATTACTACTATTCAATGAACAATATTGACAAAAACTTGCATCTAATATTCTTGATGGTGAAAAACTGAATACTTTTCTCTTTCATTTGGAAATATAGCACTCTTATTCTTATTCAACATAGTACTAAAAATTTTAGACACTGTAATAATGGTAGATAAAAGAAATTGTGGACTGAAAAAAAAAGGCAAATCTGTCACTATCACTACATTAGGTGATTGTCTACATAGAAAATCTCAAGAAATACATCCATAAAAAAATTCTAGTTGCACTTTAAAAAATCACATTCCTACCCAGTAACAATGAACATAGAGAAATACAATTAATACAAAATAGTCTCCAAAGAAGCTGAAATAATTAGGAATCTTAGGTATGCACTTAATATATATTAATCAATAAGCTGAAAGTTACAAAATGCTGATGAAGAAAGTCAAGATGGCTTAAATGAATGTCAAAATTTGTTTATAGAGTGCAAGAATCAATGTATAAAGATGTCATTTAGTCCCAAAATTATCTACAGTTTTAATGAAATTTTTAGAAAAATGTTTTATAGATGTTCACATATTCATTCAGTAAAGGATATGCAGTTACACGTGATCTAGGATAGCAGATCACATTTGACAGTGAACTGTAGTTGGAAAAAATGTAGAGTTAATAATATAATATGGTGCTGTTGGAAGCAGAAACACACAGTCCCATGATGTATAACAGAGAACCTCACAAAAATATACAAATAGAGAAATGCTTAACTCATACTAGACAAATGTTTGAAAGAAATTCATTAGTAGAAAGATACTCCTTTCAATGACAACAGAAGAAATTTATTACCTTGGCCTAAATCTTATGCCTATTATAAAACATAAAATAATCTAAAAAATGTTACACATTTAAATCTCTAACAAAACTAGAACTTTTTGGAAAAAAAAAAAAAAAACAAAAGCAGGAAACAATCTTTAAGACCTAAAGCTCAGTAAAGTTTTTGCACTCTAAAGCAAATATACTATATGTATTGAATATATACAAATAGAACTCATCAAAAATATTTTCCTCTATCAATGCTATGTAAGTAAAATGAGAAGATAAAGTCCAGATAAAAAAATATTTGCAAAACACATATCTGACAAAGATCCTTTATATATAATAGATGGCACAGGAAGTATAAAAATCAAATAATTTTGGCAATTATGTATATGAAAAAGTTCATTGTGATTATCCATAAAAAAGTGTAAATTAAAATCACTACCAGAAATGACTATATATCACAATATCTAAAATAAAATGAAAATTAAAATAGTGAAAATGCAAAATGTAAGCAAAGCTGCAATAAAACTGTATCACTCACATATTGCTGGCGAGAATGTAAAATAGTGCGACCACTTTAGGGAACAATCTGGCAGTCTCTTATAAAAGTAGCAATTAAATTAATACATTATCTAACATTTGTCCTCATGGGCACTTATTATACAAAAAGGAGAACTTTAGTTCACATGAATCTGTGAACAATAATGTTCATAGTATCTTCAAACATGATAGTTCCAAACTGGGTGTAGTTAAGATATCCTAGAGCAGGTAAATGATTAGGCACACTGTGGAACATATATCATGGAATATCATTCAGAATTAGGAAAAACAAACTATCTTTATTTGAAACAATATAGACTAATGTGTAAGTATTTATGCTAGATAAAAATCCAATTCTGAAAAAAAGACCAAGTATATGCTTCTATTTATAAAAAACATGGAATGACAAATTTTTATAAATAAAGAGCAGATTAGCGCATAACCAGGCTGAGGGGCAGAAACAGAATGGGAAACCGGGTGAGCAATGTTGGATGTCGTTCCACAAAGCAACACTTCCGCAAGGCACCACTATAATTAATGTAATTCAATTTAGTCATTAATACATGTCGTGCACGTGGACCCTATCACTTACAAGGAGAAGACAAAAACAATGCATAGGAATGAAGTGTAATTTTTTAAACAAATGTTTTTCTTAAAAGGTAATTCAAGAAGAAGACACCAAGTTTCCTGAAAGAAAAGTTGCTTAACTTCATTAGTAACTTGCAAAATTAATATAAAAGCAGCATAAATTTTGTGTCCCACACTTGGCAAAATAAATATTTAATAGTATCATTAATGTAGATTTAGAAAAGGCGTGGGTCTTCATTTCAGACAATGACTTAATTTGCAAATTCTATGAGTGTTGAATTGGATATAGGTACAAAAATATTACTTCTAAACACATTAATTTTGTTTAAATCAATGCTTAACTAACATTTTATTGTGTTCAGGGTGCACTCTCCTTCACTACCTAAAGTAGTTTTGTGAACATAGGTTTCCTAAAGAAAGCAAGACTGATAAATTCATTTTCAATGATTTTAAAAATCAGTCCACATGTGCATCTTTTTATGCATGTGACACAGGTGAAGCAATATTAATGGTGCTGATTTTTTAATGGCTTGCATGATTTAGAGAGCTGCCACTGAAATAATTGATGTATAAATTAGTAGAAATGCATGTAGTTGCAATCAGTGCTGTCTATACAATAAAAATACATTTAATGTTGTATAGTGTCACACATATAACAAGTCTGTATTTGTGGTTGTGATGTATTATATTTTGATTATGATCAATAGAGGTTTAGTTTAAGTACAACATCACCATATGAGAGCCAAATGAGAATTATATGATACAGGTAAAATATAAATAGAGACAAAATTTTAAAGAGAATTGCATGATCCTTGAGGGATTTATACATTGTGACATTTTGCTAATGCTCTAGGATACTTAAAATAATTAATGAATGAATTAATGATTTTCCTTAAGACGTGATCCTAATAAGATCCTATGAATAAAAATTTTAAAGTTTTAAAACTTGCAATTAAGAGCTATCAAAGGCAGTAGTATATTTATTCCAATATTGTATTCCAAGTATCTAGCACAGTATGTATTTGATCACCATAACAATCTGTGAGGAAATGAATCAAAGAAATCATAGCATTACTAATGAATTTACAGATACCCTGCTTAATCAGGTAGTGAAAAAAGGCTGTCATTTATAAGAAGTTTTAAAAATTCCTGAGCTACACTAATCTTTCAGTAATTCAAATCAGAAGGCATCTTGAAGGGGTGAGAATATTTATAAGTTTCCACAGATGCCCCCATGATGCTGTCAATTACAATATTTTAATGATGTGGTGGAGAATGTTTATTAACCAAGTGCCAGTGAATATCCTGGATTCTTGGGTGACAAGTCATTAAGTGCAGCTTCCAGAATCTAGCAGTGAGGGAAAATGTGGAAAAAGTTAGTAAATGATAAAAAGCAATTGTATTGTTATTTACATAAGACTATTTTTAAAATCGCAACAGTAAGCCACTAAAATCTGACACTCTATTAGATAATAAATGAAATATTTATTTCAATGGTGTGCATTGGTTTTCCAAAAGAATCAAACTGAGGTATAATGGTCATTTCCAGTTTTTCTGAATAACATGGAAATACTAAGTATTTGACATTGTATGGGGATAGGAAAATGATTTCTCTCAGAAAGTAGCATATATTAGTCCATAGCTAATATATTAAATGAAAATTGGGATTTTTACCTGCTGGGGCCACAGTGGTATTACATTGACACACAGGACTTCTGGATGATCTTCAATCCTATGGATTGTTTTTGCTACAGAAGTCTCTCTGCTTTTTTATGCACGTTCCCCACTGTCCCCACATTGAAATTGCTATGAACCATGTCTCTGCTCAATATTCTGCTGTCTTAAAAATCTTACACATTTACACCAATACTACTTCTGTCACAATTCTTGCTAATTTCCCTATCCATTGAAAGTTTGTCAAAGAAAACCAGAGCTCGGCAGTATTTAAAGCAGTCAAGGCAAATTTTTAGGAGGAAAGTACTGTATAGAAATGGGTTTGATTCTCACTAGGAAGAGGAATACATGAAGGATGGGAGGGTCTGTGGCTGAAAAAGAACAATCAAGGCTTCAGAGATCCTGGTTACGCTGAGGTATAGGATTCTAGCTGGAGGTTTGCCAAAGCAATCATATCATCTAGAGAATGGCAGGGATGGGACTTTAAAAAGGAATCAAGAAAGACCAGAGATTATGACTAAAACTAACTTATGAGGTTATTTTTCTGATATTGACTATTCAAAGAAAGACACAGAAGTCCAAATGTTGGGGCTGGGGATTTAGCTCAGCGGCAAAAGTGCCTGCCTGGTAAGCGCAAGGTCGTGAGTTCGGTTCCCGGTACCAGAGAAAAACCAAACCCCCCCCCCAAAAAAAAGAAGTCCAAATGTTGAAACTACTTAAGAAAACAGCTTGTAGGGTATGACTAAAGTAGGGTCTAGGAGTGATTCTTTTGTGATTTCCTTCCATAGCCCTGACCTCTCAGTTCTTTTACCTCTTCTTCTATAATTGCACTTTTCTGACAATAATATCCATGTTTGACATTGATAGTCATATCAACAATTGCAAGCTTTGCTCAGTTTCAAGTCCAAATATCCCATGGTCTGACTAGGGCTTTCTTTTGTTCTAGTTTATTCTCTCTGATACTCACCTACCAGTAAATTTCTGGACAACCAGGACCTAGATTAACTGATCCTAAAACCATGTTGTTTTCTCTTTCTCTGTCAACCAGAGTTCAATAGTAAAAACCATTCTGACATTTTTGTTTTGTTTTGTTCTGTTTTGTTTTTTTCTCTGGTACTGGGAATCGAACTCACGACCTCATGCTTGCCAGGCAGGCGCTGTGCTGCCAAGCTAAATCCCCAGCTCCCCATTCTGATACTTTTAACAGATGAAATTTTATGCAAAGTATCAACTAGAAAGTGAGGTAGAAATCAAACAGTATATCATAAATCAATCCAGACAAAACCAACGACAAGAGACCGCTACCAGATGGGAAGGACTAAAGGTGACCGCACTGTTGGAAATCAGAAGCCAGAGGCTCCCGGGGGAAGCTGGCTTCGTTACAGCTCCGCGTAGTGCTAGTGAATCGCACATGTAAAGCTGCATATCGAAATGCTATGTGAGGCTCAGGGAGGAGAATCATGAGACTCAGCGGGAAAAAATCATTTTCCTTTTTTAGTGGTTCCTTAGTTGAACCAAGCTTTGGTACAGCTGACATTGGAGTTCAGTACTAACTATCTCGCAAGATATACTAAGAAGGGAGAGGAAGGCAGTGGGTACATCTGACCGGAAATGTACCCTGAACCATAATGTCTACCTATTTGATTACATAGTTCCCATTCTCATCTTTTGACCCATATATAACTTTAACATTAACTCAGTGCCTCAGCTCACCATGAAGGAAGTAAGCATAACACAAATGAATATGCCGTCACTGTTCCCCAAATCAAAACACAAAATTCGATTGGTCTCTTTCTACCAGCAAAATACAGTCGTCCCCATTAGGTACAGACAAAGCTCTTAACAGATAGTCTATGACTGGAATTATAAAAGTGAGTGTTCTCAACAGTCTCCAAAAAAAAAAGTAACATAAAAGGAAAAGATAAAAAGAAATAACTGAGCTGGGTGCAGTGGAACGTCCTGTAATGCCAGCCAATCAGAAGGCTGAGACAGAAGAACTTCTATTTCCAGAACACCCCAGGAAACTTAGTGAGACCTTGTCTGAAAATTTAAAAATAAAAATACAAATAAGAGAGCTGAAGACGCAGCTCAGTGTGAAGAACCTGTTCGTTCCCCAGTACCAGAAAAAGGAAGATTGAAGAAGAGAAGAAAAGGAATGGGAGATAGAAGAGGAAAAAGAGGGAAGAAAGGATGGAGGGAAGGGAAAAAGGAAGGAAGGAACAAATGAAGGAACGAAGGAAAGAAGTTAGGACCGACACTCCTGTACCTACTTCAGGTGAAAATATTTGAAAGCCATAAGAAGTACAATGTATAACAAAATATAATACATGTTTTAGTATTAAGTAGTTTCTAACATCGTTTTCACTCCTGAAAAATTCTCTTCTTGAAATTAGAAAAGCTATTTGTAGATCATAAGTAATGGTTTACAAGAAAACTGACATAATGATAGCTTAAAGCAGAACAGCTGTGAAGTAGAAAGCAATTGTAACTTAGACCTCTGCAATATCCACAGTACTATACAAAATCACGCATAGCAGAAAACATTCTTTCCAGGCCTGAAGTTTAACGTACTGCTTAAACTTGACAGCTTTTCCCATGATTGTTCAAAGAAGTTTTCAATGTAGAAAACAGGAGAAATTAGAAAAATAATGCCACAATTAAAGCATATTTTGTAAACTTACATTATTAATATAATTTATAACAAGCAGAAACCACTGGAAAAACACATAAAAGATCAATAATCATGGTTATTATGCTGGTAAGAGCAAAATATAAGTTATAAGGAGTGATAATTATTGCAAATAATTAGGCGATACTTAGGAAAACTAAATCAAATCCTGTTGTCCCTTAATTTTCATAGTTTGATATATATGTATATATATAAATTTACTGCAAGACCTCATTAATAAATTGTGAAAAACATTTCTGTTAATTAATGGGCAAATTTTGCAAGGCAAATTGAATTATTTAAGAAAAGGTCCCTCCTGTACAGTGGTCTTGATTTAATATCTTTGCGCCTGCATAAAACTTGTTATTCAAACTGTAGCTATAGTTAGATCACTTGGCTCATATTGACATAAAAACAAAATGTCACTATATATCACTTAATAAAATAATTTGACTCTTACATTGATATATTAAGACCTTCCATATACCAAAATATACCTGATTGATTTTTCAATTTTTTCATTAGTATATGCTTGCAGAATATAAGGATTTCATTTCTTGTGGGGAGTTTGCACATGTACATAACACATCTTGATTCTTCTCCCACTAATTTCCATCCTCTAAAATCTCTTCATCCTCTTCCTTCTTGCAAAAGATCTATTTCCTATTGTGTGTATTTTGGTTTGTTCTTTGTTTATATTGTGAATTTCTTATATAAGAAAATCCATGTGATATTTAAAATTGTATGTCCAATTTATCTCTCCTACTATCACATTTTCAAGGTGTATCCATTTTTATACAAATGACTCGTTTGTCCTTTAACATCACAGTAGTACTCCATTGTGTATAAATACCACATTGTCTTTTCCATCCGTTGATGGACATAATGACCACTTCCAATATTTAGTGACTTTGAACTGGGCTGCTATGAACATAGGTATGCATGTATTACTATAACATGTTTTTAACACTTTCAGGAAGATATTAGAAGAGGAATACATGGGTTGAACAGCATTTATATTTTTCATTTTTGAGCAATCTCCATTCTGAATTCTGTGATGGTTGTACCAGTTTACATTCCCACCAACAGTGTCGAAGGGTTTCTTTTCCCTGTAGCCTTTCCAGTTAATGTGTTTTTAATACAACTAGTGGTTTAAACATCCAGCCAGTCTTCATTACAGTGATAGAAATTTGCCTGTTTTTCTATAGATCTGTTGGATTTCGTAGCATTTATGCATTAAGCATCTGTAAAATTGCATGGAAAATGAAGATAAAATTTGATTATTTCCCCTAAATGAGTTCAGATTGTCCTAGAAAAGGCATATATAATCAGATGGTTGTAAAATAATGAAGTAAATACAAGAGAAAAATTGATTGTACATAATTAAATGTGGACTATATCTAGAGTATTCATCATTGTATGTGTGGGAAGGTGGAGGTGTGAAATGATTCCTAAAGCAATAACACTTGAGTGGACATTAATCTGGAACATTAAGTAGAAAACATGTTCACTGGAAAGGAAATTAGGTAGGATATTTCTCACAGAAGGGACAAAACAAACTAAAGAAAGAATAAAATACAACGTGGATTATAAACAAAAGCTAGGACAATGAAACAGAAGTGCAGTCTATGATGTATAAATCAGTTTGCTTGTCTTGCCATAACATGTGAGCAGGGCTGTCTTCAGAGGAGGGAATTTCTACAAAGAATACAGATTATAGAAATCAACAAAATAATAAAGTATTTTGCCCCACTTGAACACATGCTGTAGGGTGGGTTGACATTAAATGAATTCAGGAGAATGCATTAAGTTGTCCAAAAATTTAGGAAAGACTTGCAAATGAAAGTAAGAAATATTATTAGAACAGAAGCACATAGAACAATAATCAACAAGAGCCTTGATCTTTATAGCTGTAATGGGGCTATAATAACATGGAAAAGAACAAGACAAATGCAGCGGGAAAATTTACTAAGGTGGATCTATAAAGTATCTTCATATTTGATAAGTGACTTTCATATATAGACACATAATAGTTTTTTAGTAGATATGGAAGTCAACGGGCTTGAGAGTTCATTGAAATTTTAGAAATGGAAATAGTAGAAAAATAAGAGTATTTGTAAGAAATACAAAAAAAAAAAAGATTCAACGACAGCTATAGGTACATGGAGATCGTGAGACAGCTTTTATTTTTACTTAGGTATGTATTATCCTGTGGAGACGTCCTGAGAATTGTCACGGTCTGTGAAAAGAAGCACGTGTAAGAAGGGATGCAAAACATATAGAAGAGAGGCAATAAAAATGTAGCAGGCATAACCTAAGTGACTTGGAAAGGAAAGGAACAGTTTCAATAGCTGCTATTTTTTCTCCGGCTTTCCCTAACTCCTTTTGTACAGGAAGAAGTAAAATAGGTAATGATACCTCTTCAGGCTTAGATTTTTAAATCAGTATATTAGTCAAGCAGGGAAGTCTCTGCTACTGACAGAGCCAGAGCACCTTATCATTTTCTTATCATGCTCTTTTGCTTTTCTTATTTGCTTTGAAACTGGCAGATAAAAGTGTATGTTCTTGATATATACAACACAATGTTTATATATATACATATAGATGCAGTCTATTGACTAGATCTAGCTAGTTAACACACGCATATATATTTTTCTTCACATAGCTAAGTAATTTTGTGGTCCGAATATTTTATATATTTCTCAGCATTTTTGAACAAAAATATATATTGTATGGTTACCTTCTTTTACAATAGTGCCCTTGAACTTTTTTCCTACTATTTTAAGTGAAATGTCGTAGCCTTTAACCAACATCTCTACATCCTGTAGCCCAGAGCAACCACCACTCCATTTTTTATAGTGCCCAACCTCTTCACAGTGAACAAACGAACACCTTATTATAGTGCACAGATGAATGAGCGTGTGCAGTAATTGTCTTCTTGTACCTGCTTTATGTTAGCTCACATGGTCTCCTCCAGGTTCCACTTTGCAGTGTAAATGACAGATTTTCCTTCTGTAAAATTTAAGTCTTGCCTTGAGAAAGGCTTTGAGGCCATTCTGCGATTTTTCTTTTACTTCTTTCTACCACTAGTAATAGCTCTGACACTTAGTAGGTGATCCATGAGCATTTGTGAAGAAAAAAATTAAGGATATAATTAAAACTTCAGAATGAAAACAATTTTTCATGTGCAGTAGTAATTTAGTGTGGCTGGCTGCAGACGTGGGACCATAACTACAAAACAAATTACAGAAGGTTTTGAAGATTAGGCAGGCTCAGGTTTCACAGATTGTTTCCTACATCTGTTTTGCCCCCTATACTCAGGATCAGCAAACCAGCAAACACACCTTTTTAAAAGGTCACATAAATATCTGTGTTCCGATGCCCTTGGAAAAATCCACTAATCTCAGACCATTTTTCTGATTTTCCATGTGGCAGTGAGTGATTCTGCATTCAAACTTATTTCTTGAAAAGCTTCAGAAGTGTTTGTGTAAAGGTCTTCAGCAAACAGAAGAATTTAAAACCTTGCAAGCCAAAACCAACTGTGCCATCTTGTACAGCCACAAGATTTATAGCAAGTAGGCACCAAAATTTTCTAGAAGGATCAAGTAATTCCTGGGAAAGTTTTGAGGGCAAGTAGATGGATGGAAGTGACTTTTTATAAACTGTAATTAAAAATAATCAAGGATGACTCACACATACTCGTTCTCCTTCTTCCCCGCCAGTTTCTATCTTTATCTTTATTTTGATTTTGATCATATCTATCTCTAATGTCTCTACCTGACTCATGTCCTAAATTCCTAAATAAATATGCTTCAATGCATCTTACCTTCACTGCATAAATTTATGAAATTTTTAATAAAATTTAGCTCAAATTTGAGAAAATTGAATTTAAAAGTTTGATGCCAGTTTGGGGGGGTACAAGTAAAAACAATGAATAGCAAAAGAAGTTTTATAATACAGTATCTCTGATCTCGGTATCACTACGGTTATTTTCTGAGGGAAAGGACAGGGATGTCATTGGGAAATATTACCCTGTATTTAGCTTTACAAGTTTAACCCCAGGAAAAACTCAGCTCATCCACGGCAAATAGGTTTTCTTTCTATACCTTTTCTTAATTATAGAATAAGACAAATTATTTCTGTCTTATTATTAAGAACCAGACCAATGATTTTAAGTAAAAAATAATAAATGTGGAGTTTCTAATAGAAGATAATTTTCTCTTCTATTATAAAGGAAAATGTGGACTGTTAAAAATGAAATTGTTTATATATTTTGAATCTAAATGATGTTTATTATGAACAACAGCATAAAACTAAATTTGATTTTAAATTGAATATTATGCTTATGAATTTTTGAAATAATATCTCTGTCATTCCTATAAAGTCATTATTAAGTCAAATATATTCTTGAAGTAATTATTTACAAAAAATTTGTACCTTTATGCTGGGTAGTTTATTTTGAATATTCCTAATTTTCACAGTTAGGTTGTCCTATGTATTGTAAAAATATAACTGCAAACACAATAATACTTTACATATCTAATGTTATACTTCATTTCATCATACCAGAGATCTCTGAATCATGTTCTGGTTAGTTAGTTAATTTTGCCTTAACTAATGGGCACAAAGTGCAGGGTTTTAGAATAATGAAACAACATGTGGGAGTTTTCTCAGAGGATAGTTTGAAGCTTGTATTTAATAGGAATTTCTTAGAGAATATGATTTACTTTTATGCTACTTTGTATTCAGGACATTTTCCCCTTTTGATTTGCTTTTTAAACAGAGGTATTTTAAAAGAGAGTAAAATGATCAGTATTATAATAATGCATTCTAGAAATTAACTGAATACTAAACACTAATATTATATCAACTCCTCCTATCTAGAATATTAATTATATCTAAGCCATGAAATATACGGTAGAAACAAACTGTTTTAGTCACTTTTACTTTTCTACAGAAAAGAAACATAAATGCAATAAAACATTTCTATAACTAAAGTTAAGATAATATCAATGGACGAACTAATTCTTAGTTTATTAATGTAAGAATTAAAACACATACAATAGTGTAAATTTATAAGTGAATTTTATTTATTTAGTTAGTTAATTAGTAAGTTTGTTTGACACAGGGTCTCACTGTGTAGTTTAAGCTGGCCTTAAATTCACTTGGGATTATAGTCGTGGGTAACCATGCCCAACTGTAAGTAATATGAAAAGGAAGAATCAGATAATCATCTGCAATACATTTAAATAAAATAAAAGTGCTTTAATATCTAGATATATGTGCTATGCTTTCATAAAATCTGTTATTACTCTAAGAACGTTCACTTATGTTCAGTCACTAATGCCCCTGGGAAGTTGGGTGCTGATGCAGGAAGGAGCTAGCTGCTCACTTCCTTGGTCCTTGGTTCTTTCAGTTGCTTGATGAAAGAATTCAGTCAAGACACTTAGGCTGTGCAGAAGTATCAGTAAAATTTATTGTGCAGTAAATAACGAGATTTACACCTTCAAATGAGAAGGAGGGCTGTGCTCTGAGTGGGAGTTTGGGTACCTTTTCATGTATCCAGTTGTTGCTACTGGTGTTCAGGAAACTATAGTGTTTATGATGCTTATTGATGTCTCTCTTAGTGGTCACTATGGAATGTTAATATCTCAGAAATGTCTCCCTTGTTCCTTTTAGGTAGTCAACGTTCCCTGAAGGGCTTTCATTATATAAAAGTCTGAATTAGGTCTCATTCCAAGAAAGGAGGTTCTCTAAAGATTGCTCTCTTTTCTGATATCATGAATTGTAGACCTGGTACACAGGAATAAGGTAAGCTTAGTGCTGGAAAAAGGCAATTGAATAGCCAGACATCCAGAGGAAGGTATACAGTGGATAAGTTTAAAATGTCATTACGCTCAGAAGGATGGCTTTAGACCAGCGACCTAACAAGTGATTACAGATGTATTATGTATTGAAGTCTTTCTTTACGTAGCATTGAATGCTGTTTTGGAAACCATTTCATCACTGAGGCCTGTAGTATCTAAATATTTGCATAAGGAGTAATGTTAAAAATGTGTTCATCATTTTATTATGGATCATACTGGTATACTTTTAAGTTTTTTATCTGTATAAATTCATATGTAGTGTTTTATATATATGAAAATTTAAACCCAAATACTCATGCATCTCTCACATGTTTCACAAACTTTTGACCTATAATTTTATTATTTCATATTTTTATTACTAGTAGGGGGAAGAGTTTTCCAACTTTTTCAACACTGGTCATTGACAATGTGTTAGTTATTCAATGTAATTTAATCTGGAAAAGTAATTGACACCACTGATGACTACATATCATGGCAGATTGCAGGAGATTCATTGATCATTTATAGTGTTCATTAATTTGTAGCATTTGGACAGTTATTAACAGATTTATAAATCAATGAATTATGAAATACTTGTATGTGCTGTATAAAACAAATTTATTATTACATGTTTATAGGAAAAATTGCCAGGTAGAGAACTGGGTGTTAGCTGAAGAAAAATAATGGTTTGAACATCAGGTAATTATACATTTTATTTTTTCATAGTTTTAAAATCATCAAGCTCTCTGCTGTCACTATACCTAATTTCAGTGAAAAACTGTCATTTTAAGTATTTTATATATTTTTTCTTTTTTTTTATTATTTAGATAAAAGAAGGAAAACATTAACAAACACACATACAATTAGAAAATAACAGAAAAACAATAGAAGCAATACAGAATCTCAGACAACATGATAGGAATTTAACAATGGTTGTTATATTAAACTGCTCAAAAGGAAAGAACAGCTGGGATGAGAGAAAGAGAAAATAAAAAAGGGAAAAAATATGTTTACATTTGTACACTGGATAGCTAACATAGTTGTACTACTGACTTCTATTGCTCTATTGAAAGGAACAGTTAATATTTAAGTGTTTGATCAATCTTACATGTTTATATTTGTTCATCTGAGTATCAAATTTGAAGATACCATTCTAAGTATTTTAAAAAATAAGAATAGACAAAAATGAAAGGAAATAGAAAATATTACTAAAATGCAACCTTATTGAAACATTAACAGCAACAAAGTGAATATTTTATTTTTGTAAAGGAAAAGAGAGCTCAACTCACGTTACTGTCCACTTACAATTTGCCCTAAGTTGGTGAATACACAGTGGGCCTTGACCACTCAACAAACCAATTCTTTTCTGGGTAATCAAATACTTCTCTGAATGACAGTACCATTTTTAGAGAGAACTGAGCAGCATTAAATTTAAAAATGGGTCCCTCCTGAATTATTTTTTAAATAGATGTTCAATTAGTCAAATTAAAAATCACTAGGCAATTAAATGTCATCTAAGTTTAAGAGCAAATATGAGATAAGATACTAATATTTTAGCCTTGTTTATGCTCTTTTTCTTTTAGGTGCATCACACTCAAAATCCTCTAAAGATACTAAAAGTCCATAAATTAGACTAGTTTAAATTAGAGAGAGTAAAAGAATGATTTTAGGCAAAACATCTTAGAGTACCTATTTTTAAAAGTTACATATATGTACAGTATACTGGGTTCATGTCTTTCTTCCTTAAAACGGGCCATTGTTGTAGTCAGGGTTTGCAAAGGAATAGATTTAACGTGTGGCTCATAATTTATAGGATTACTGTATAACATTCACCCCAAAACTCAAATCTAGAAGACTGGAAGAAACATTTTCATGTACTAACAACCCAAAGAATCCAGCCAAGGGCCTAGATCCCCAAGCAGTGTCGTGCAGAAGACCAAAGGCCTAGCGCCTACAGTAATGCCTCATGCAAGTCTCTATCAAGGATCTGCACTGAAAGAGTCCAGAGGTCAGTGGTGTAAGCTAGAAAGTCTGTGACAGTGAAAGATCTGTACCAGGGCTGAGTGATTTGCACTGGAACCAGGAAGCAATGTTCAAGGCAAAGATCAGAGTTTCCTCAAAGAGAAGAGAAGTCATCCTAGGTGACAGCCAGGACCTAAGATCCTCTGATGATAACAGCTGAGTCTGTATCAGGAAAACCGGCCACAGCAAGCTTCTCCAGGAGAGTCAGCAGCACGCAATCTTCCCCTTCTAGTCTCCTTCTATGCTGTTGGCAACAACCCTCAGGTGGGCCTTCCACCCTCAGATCCGTGCTGACACAGTTCAGCTTGTCATTTCCCACTCAAGCTGGCCAATAATTAGTCCACTGCAGCCATCCTCTCACCTGCAAAATGAGCTATTAGCCTCCAAACAGTTGATGGACCCTGGATATTCTCCTGCAAACCAACCCATATTTTTATTGATTCAAATTCTAGGATTCCCCCTATTCATACACAAAGAAAAAAGCTTAAAAATATCCCCACCTTCAGATTATATAGCACCTCTTTTGAGGGCTTCATTCTATTTTCTTTGACTGTGTATTTAAACCCAGTGTAATAAATCCTTTTATGTCTCTCGAAAAGGAAAAAATAAAACTACTATCTTAGTAGATAAGATCTAGAGTGTGGTAAGTCCTATAGTACTCTAACTTTAAAACTACTCTGTTGTTACTATTTGAACAGGACAAAAAGTTCTATTAATCTTTAGGAGAACAAATTTGTACTACTTCATATGAGCTTATATGCTTTCTCAGTATTTTAAATTGGAAGCTCAGGAGTCTATCAGGGACAAACTATAGATGTAGATATCTAGGGATAGTATATGTTAATGTAGCTGTATAGAGATTTACTTTTTACTGAAAAAATCTATAACCGTTCATTACTTGGTAAATCTAATTTGTTTTGGCTCACCTTTCTAGGTGTTTCTAAGCAGGTGTCTAATTTCACTTTCAGGCTCAAAATTTGGCTCAAGAATTTTTTTCTATATTTGATTTTTATAGAAATTGTTCATTAGAGGTAATATCTATAAATTTAGTCCATTAACTTAAAATTATATTTTTATAAGTATAAACAGTACCTATAGATACAGAAAATACAATTTTATATTTTTTCTAAAACTTTGTTTATTTTTCTTTTTTGGCTTGAATGTAGTGGTTGAACCTTTGCACTGTGATACATCCTCAGCTCTTTTCTTTCTTTCAGTTTAAATTAGGAGTTTGTTTGTTATTTATTTTCCCAGGCTGGGCTTGAGATTGTATTACTACATCTTTCACCTCTCCAAGTGCTGGGAGTACAGTCAGACCTGACTGACTTTATGTTTTCTAATCTTATCTAATTTTCAAACGAGCTCATAAGCTCAGAAGTCTGGGAAAAAAGCTGCCTTGATTGTTTCTGATAGGTTCTGTAGGTCTGGAGGTATTCTGATACTCTGCTGTCAAGTGTTGCTATAAGAATCTCCATCATTAGTGCAATAAAATCAGACCCACATGGGTAAACATTATATTGTCTCCCTACTGAAAGAACCTGAAAGAGTAAATAAGACCCAAAAAGTACAATAGATATTGTGAAAGAGAAAGAAATTGCTCAAAGGGAAGGAACAACTGGGATGATGGAAAGAAGAAAAGAAAGAAAGAAGGAAGGGAATATATATATATAGCTGGGATAACTGTACGGCTGATGTCTATAGGTCTATTGAAAGGAACAGTTAATGTTTATTTTTTACCAAATTTGCATGCTTATATCTGGTAATCTGAACAACTAATTTGAAGATGACAATATGCAATATAACACCCATTGGTGAATCCCTATCATCTTGTTTAGTGAAGCTCTGTATCATTTCTAAAGTTTTTTACATTATTTTTTATTCTCTTTAATGCTTTGATCGATCTTCCACTTTTACATTTGGTAATCTGAGCAACTTGGTTGAAGATAGCAATATGTAATATAACAACCACTGTTAATTCCTTTCATTTTGTTTTGAAACCCTGTATCATTTTTATTGCTTTTTGTGTTGTTTTGTTTTTGTCTATGTTGCTGTTATTTTGCTATTTTTAAAATTTGCTTTAAAATACAAAAAATAGAGCTTTAAAGAAAAAAAAAAATCTCAGTCAACACTTATCATCGCAAACTGCCAGTACCTGGCTTCCATGCGAGCACTGTGTGCTGCTTCCACTGGTGTCCCTCTTCTTTGTGGTGCTATGGTTCCCCAAGGCCTGTGTCTCTCTTGCTCCCCCTACACACATCCCCTGCAATGAGTAAACTCTTCTTCCTTGGTTACGTTCTTTTCCTTCTTATGTTTCTTACAGAAGTGGCTCTCTATTACTTCCTCATCACCATTTGTAAAATTTCCTGAATGAATTTTAAGTATTGGCAGTCACAGCTGAGAAGGTGAAGCTTTGTTGTCAAATATGCTTTCTTTCCAATTACAAAGCTATCTAAACGGAAGGAGGAAAGGAAGATACGAACATATTGAATAAGAGAGGAAAATTGTAACCGCTGGGAGAATAAAAAGAATCTGTAAAATTATTAGAAGTAGGTCACAAAAGAACACACTGCTAACAAAATGTGCAGAGAAAATAAAGTTTCTTATTATCTATAATTTATGTGATATTTTTCCCTCTCATGTCCCACAATTTGCCCTCAACTTTCATGTTCACCTTGATATGTATGAAGAGAAAGAGCACTAAAAAACAAATAAAGAACTCAACATTTTGAAGAGCCATAGTTTCTCTAATTTGAAAACCAAATTCCTTTCCATGTTTATATTCAAATATACAACATACCTAACTCCTCAGTCATTTCCAACAAGCTGTTTAAATATATCAAGGAGACCTCAGACGTATATGCTCTTCTAGATATTTATGATGTAGTAGTTCCTCTGTTCTTGAACCTGCATTCCTGACTAGATACTTGCACCCCATGGATTTTCAGAAAGTTTTTTTGGTACCTGTTGGTAGCATCTATGATATTAATAAGTTTCCTCATTTATAAAATCCCAAAATAACAGTTGAACCCTCACTTATGTCCAGGCTTGGAGCTTCTCAGCACCTGTGTGTTTTTTTCCCTAACACTCAGGATCTTGTGTATGTATCATAGACTTCAGTCAGGCTATATAGAGTGAGATGAGCTTCCTCGAGGCCTTCTCTTCCTGCTAACTTCCGGTGATGTTGTTGCCCCATAATGTATGAACTGATTATATATAGTGACATTTTCCTAGAGCAGCATTTCTACATGGACTGAATAATAAAAACATTTGATATTTAAAAAAATAAGACACAGCTGCCCCTGTCACACTTCCAGAGATTCATTTTAATCAGTATTTAATGGGGCCTTGGTACTGACAAATCTTGGGCTTCCTGTTTCTTCTTTTGCTGTGATATAGGTTTCCCCACAGAACATGCAATTTCTTTCTTGTTGTGAGACAGCATTAACTGTATCAACATTAATAGCACCGATACAAAATCTAGGATTTAATCTACCAGGATTGGCTTTTCATGTGTGTAGAAGCTGATAGAATACAAAACTCGTGTCTTTTTGTACAATGTACAAATTTTAAAATTAGTGTTTTGATATGTAAAAAAGAAATAGCAAAACTACCAACTGTAACATAAAATACGTCATTTTTTGTCTAAGTACTAGAAAACTTTCTTGTTCTCCACAGATGAAAGCCGTATAGTATGTCTCAGAATTTCAGGGAACATAATTAATAGTACAAGTGAAAATTCAGCAAGATAATAAGCACCAAATGCATTTTGGATTGTCTCATCTGTGTACAAGTATATTCAGTTACCTTCATTATGTACATTCACGTATTGCAGTACTTGGGATTTCCAGCTCTAGCACCAGACAAACCTGGTGTGGAATCTAACTCTACCATTCACTATTCTTTTGTTCAGAATAACTATTTAAATTATTGTGCCTTACTTTCTTTACATTTTGGAAAAAAGTACCTTACATTTTCAGTGACACCATATAACTGCTTTTAGCCCATGTTGTTTACCAGGAAGCTACCAAAAAGTCAACTCAAAATAAATGAATGAAATTATAGTGTAGTGGTTACTTTGTACACATTAGAGACATTCAGCTTCTAGCCAAACCCAAACTCTGTCACTTGACACCCGTGTGGAGGTTGTCAAGTAAATTTACCTCTCTATATCTCAAAGTGATCATCATATAACATGTAGTAATACTACATTATGCTTTAGGTGTTGAAAACACATAAGTTAATTGACTTAGAATTCTGAGAATATTGTAAGTGTTCACTGCTATTATTATGATTATTAACTTTGTTATTACTATGTATGCAGTTATACTATTACAACTAATATGAAGCCATTAATATTTGTTATGATTATTACTGGGATGAATAGAATTCTGTAGACAAGAGGAATGAAGTCAACATTTTACCATATTGAAGAAAAGAAATTTCTCTTTCCTTTCCACTAAGAATGTCCACCTGGACTTACATAGCCATGATAAGGAGAGGTTAAGCAATGACAGTTCATGAAAGCTAGAAAATCCAAAGTAAAAGGATGAGACTCTAAATACTGCTTACATATATTAAGCCTATGCACTAAAATGCCTTTAAAGTCTACTGTCTGGAAAGAACTTTTATTTATGTTCAACAATAAATTTCCTACTGGCAAAGGTGATGTAGACTGGATTTTGCGTTCTGATGCTATCAAAGACCCCTAAGAAATACAGAACGTGTCACACAGTATCCTGTGAAGACTCAAAGTGATAGTTTATTTAGTGCACAGTATAGATTTTCCTCCATAGTTCTAAGTACTTTTCAACTATAGTACATAGTAGTAAATCTGTTGTTTAATGTGAGTAGGTGTGATGAATGCCTGGAATGTCATTCAGTCAACATATTAAATTATAAAAACTGCTTTCTTGATATTGTTTTCATTTTGAGGTTTTCCTACTTTTAGTTTACCCTTAACCTTTTATTTATTTTAAGGAAAAGTACTTGAACATTAATACAAGTGTGGCACGATACACATTTTCAAGTAATTGAAATTATCTTCTCCACACTAAGAAAAATCCAATACTTGTTTTGTCACGATGAAGACTTGATTTGATTCACTAGCTGCAGAAACTGATAGCCTTAATTTGCTTTAGAAACACTTTCCAAGCCACAGTTACTTTGTACATTAATTTAGAGTCTTTTAAAAAATTAGCATAATGTTACTAAGAACAACATCTGTACTTCTAGGACTTTTTCACTAGACAATTTTTAATTTTTCATTGCATCTTTCAAAATGTTATGTGATAAATGGAATATTATTTTATTATGGCTCCAGTGACCTATTTGAATAAGTCATGTAATGTAATTCTGTTCATTTCTGAATAAAGGTACTTTGGTTTCACCAACAGAAATCAACTTGAGCCAGGGGTGGTGGCTCACGCTTATAATCCCAGCACTTCGGAGGCTAAGGCAGGAGGCTCATTGTGAGTTCTAGACCAGTCTGGGCTACAAAGTGAGCTCAAGTCCAGGCTGAACTGCAGAGCAAGACCCTGTCTCAAAAAAAGGCAAAAAAAAAAAAAATACACACAAACCCAGAAATCAACTTGAGCTAACACAAGGGAAAGGAAAAGGAATCATTGAAAGGGTCATGGTAATTCATAGATCAAATGGGAAAAGAAACCAGTAAGCTCTTGTGAAGAAAGCAGGAATAGTTGCAGATATAAGAAGGGACTCAACCAATGATACTGCAGTTGGCTGTTTATTCTGTTCTCAATTTTTGTCTTTAAATCAATGATTGAAATTCAGATTTAGGGGGAAAGTTAAAAAGGACTGCAATGTAAAGGAGTACTACCACAAGATATTTTAAGATATTTTAATGTAACATAGATACAATAAATGTAGAATAAACTAAAATAAGAACACTTAAGAAATACAGGCAAGTCAAAGACACTTATATATTCCCTAGACTACTTAGACTGATACTCAAGTGTTCATTCCTCATAATTGTATATTACAATTGTGCTAAGCCTCAACTTGTTTCCTTTACCTATGTACGACCTACATACAGCTAATCTGCATACTTTTTCTCACTATACACACAATACGCACGTTCCTAACATTGGTGGTTTCTGTATAGTTATTCTCTCACTTTACCAAGCCACATGACCTTTTGAAGTTCTTTTGATAAAGTTTAATTTGAATTTCTTCCCCTAAAATATTATTTCTCCACCCTACTTTAAACACGTACTCCTTTAGAGTAGGAGCCATGTTGACTACAGTTTTCCATAGCCAATAAATACAGAGTTGAATGAATACTTGTTGAATGATTAAAAATTATACTCAGTTAATTCTACAAATTCTTTTTATACACCCTTTGCCTATATCTTCCTCCTCTGATTTCCCCTTCTATCCTATCAGTTCTGGTTCTGTTATTACATTCCATTAGTTAATAATCACCTATTAGTTTTTTGGTCATATCCTCCTAACCCCAGCCTTCATCAAATATGTCCCTACTCTGCTCTTAGTTTTGTTGTCTTCCTCTTGATTTTTGAATGAGAAATCAGTATTGATCCCACACATTTCCAGAGGCCCTGGTTTTAGTCACAGATTTCCAAGCTTTTCTTTTGAAGTTATGACTTATTCATTTCTAAGTCAAAATGTAAGCCCTAAAGTAATAAGTAGGGATGAAAGAAGAGCAATTTCCAGGCTATTTCACCAATTTATTACAGGCAAGAAAATGATAAAATTAAAATATGAGGACCTTGGGCCTACAGATCATCATGTTAAGCAAAATAAGCAAGATCCAAATAAATATCACAGTTCTCCCTAATACACAGAATCTAAAAAGATGACCTGAAAATGAAGAGGGACTATTATTAGCCAAGATGCAGGGAATAAAGTGAGGGAAAGGGTGGTATAAGGAAAGGTCATAGGAGAGCAGATATATAAGGAAACACAATATTCTGTAAAATTAATAGGATCTCATTATAAAACCAAAACACAGAGGTACACAGATAAACTACAGGCTCATAAAAACCCTGATAAATATATGTCAATAACACACTCACCTACGTCTACTAAAGAGTGATAGCTAATGTATGTTAGGGGATAAGAAGCAATTTCTAGGAAGAAATGATCACTAAAATTTTTTCTAAACTCTAGGGCTTTGTCAGACTTTGGAAACAAGTGTATTGAAAATATAGTCATGACGAAGATATGGGGCATATGAAAGAATGATGCCTTTGTACAAAGGAATTCATTGGGCAAATTGGAGGATTAGAGTTTAAGGTCATGATTCCATGGAGAAATTGTTGTGTACTACTACAAGAATTCAGCCAAATACAAAAAAAAACTTTATTTAGAATTTCTTGTTCATAATACTATAAGTAATATGTGCTGGACTGAAAACTGGCGGTCAACTTGTAACCCCCAGCTGGACTGACCCAGTGTGGTGCTGGGTGTGGAAGGTCCATCTGAGGGTTGTTGCTGGCAGCATAAGAGGCAGAATTGGAGAAGAGGACAGGCTGTTAGGAAAGCTGCTTTGAAGCTGTAGGGAAGCTGGAAGGAGCTGTTGGTTTTCCTAGAGGAGCTTGTCATGCTGGCTTTCCTGATGCACTTGGCTGTTTGGGACCTTTTTGTTGCTGAGAATGGCTGTGGTTCACTTTGGGGGAGCTCTGGTCCTCACTTCAAGCATCACTTTCTGGCTCCAGAGGGGCAGATGGTGCACTGCTGATTCTCCTGGAGAAGCTTGTCACACTGGCTTTCCTGATATGAACTTGGCTGTTCTCATCATCAGAGGAGATCTGGAACTTGCTGTTGCTGAGGGTGGGTGTGGTACTTTTCAGGGGAGCTTTGGTTCTTATTTTGAGTGGCACTTCATGTCTCCAGTGCTGATCCCTCAGCCTGCTGGCACAGATCCTTCATTCCGCTGGCACCAACTTTCCAGCTTGTACCACTGACCTTTGGGCCTTCCCAGTGCAGATCCGTGACACGGTCCTGCAACAGACATTGTCATGGGCTCTAGGCCTCCAGCTGGACTCATAGGATGTATTGTTGTGGGCTCTAGGTCTTCAACTGGACTCATGCAGGACATTACTGTGGGATTCAAGCCCTCAGTTGAGTTCTTTGGTCTTTAGTATGTGGATAGATTTCCTGCAGTCTCCTTTTGTATATGATTCTTCTGGTGACTATTATAAATGATCTTATAAAATATGTGGCCTGTATTATATTGTTCCCCTTGCAAAAGCTCAAACTACAACATAATACAAAATTTATCTGAAAAGATCTCCCATTAAAGTATCTACTGAAAATTATGGAGATAAGACAGGTAACAAACCCAGTAGAATGTGAGCTATTACTTTAAAAATATGCACATGGACAAGGCAATAGAGCTCAAACTGGCATTTGAAATAAAATGCCTTGAAATAGGCACTGACCCAAAATATTTTCATCCATACTGGTATTTGAGACAGATTGTATTTAAGGATAATAAATTGTATTCAGAGAATAATGAAAATTTAACATCAATTTTCTAGATGAAATAGTACCTCGTGTATTTCATAAAAACTAAACCCTTGATCAACTGCAACAGATTGTTACAGTCCACAAATTTGTCTCTGATATATTTACTTTATTCTTACATCTTTCTGAAAGAAAGAAATATACTTTCTCAATATCACCCGTTCATATTAATTCACATCACAAAAGCAAATTCCTGCTACTTCTCTTCTAAGAGCCATTCTTGACTCTGAAGAGATCTCTCCATAAAAGGTCAGCTATTTACCAAAGTTCAAAATATTTAGCACATTGCATTTTAGTCAGCTCATTTTTTTTCAGTTTTCACCCACTGTTTCTCTGAATTTTTAGAATTGAAGAATAACTTTTTATTCATTTCTTGTTTCCTTAATGTGTGCCACTTGACCACCACGTTGAAGGTGTGACTGCTGAGCGATTATAAACCTTTATGGGCCAGAGGAAGAGTATAGTCATACAGAACAGCCAGGAGAAACAACATCTTATCACGGGTTGGAGATCTTTGCTATGTTACTAAAAGATTGAAGAGAATTAGAAATTAAAGTTAATTTAATGCTGATTTTTTTATCTAGAGTGTTCATACTCGCTGTTTGTTTTGTAAAGCACTCTAAATCAGCAACGAGGGAAATTTGGACTACTCTACAAGTCTTACAACATCTTTTAGTTTACACTGTGATGGTGAAAGTGTATTTTGTTTTACATGCCATGTTTTACTTTTTATCTCAGAGCAAATATTTTCTTCTGTGAACATAAAAGTTAGAAGAAAAGGCTTTATATTTGATGCTCCAGAGTCTAGAATGTTGTTTTATGGGGCTAAACTAAATTATGTATAATTTTTATAATATTTTCATATTTCTGCATGGAATTTGATTTTCCTTCAAATTGGAATTGAATTCCCAAAAATCATTGATGTAGTTTTATAAGATGGACTTTCAAATAGTTGCATGCGTTCTTTAATTCTACAATTCCTTTCCCAATATTTTACTTTTTAATTGTTTCTTATTCAAGTTAGAAGTTAAGCAAATATCTTCAAAAATAAAGAATAGTTATCTTAGTGTCTGAGCAAGAGAACATTGTTCATTATCTTGAAATCAATACACTGCATTCATTTTTCCAAATAGAGGTAGTCATTTATGATAGATTAGTTTTCTCATACTTGAATGATAAATAGCGCATGAACTAGCTGTACATTTTACTCACTATATTTATGGAGCTATTCCTGGCATCTAACATTGCCTTCCATTTAATAAAGCCACGTAAAGAAGAACAGTATAAAGAAGCTTCTTAGCAGTTAGAAAAACATCTGTTCTTCTAAATTTACATTAAAACCTCATTGTTTGGAAGACCCTGACCTATCCTAGTTGTACAACTTAATATCAGGTTTCTTGTATCAAACCAAATCTTTCCATAATACTGTCTCCCTAATGCTGCTTGAATTATCTCTGCAAAACTTAAACTCAATAGTTCTCCTTCTATGACTGTTACATGCTAAGTGTAAAGGCACAAACCCTGACTTTCAATAGCTTATTTGGCTCTATTATGTTCTAGTTAAGATTAGCAAGGCTCTGTGTGTAAGAATCAGTCTTTACTTCCTCTTGTAGCTTCCTGCAGGGGTAGTCTGGGCCCCAGCTGCACTAACTTTTGTGTCTCTTTTACCTATGATGGCCATTCATTCATTTAATAAATGTTTTGCCTTTGTGGTTGCCTCTGTCCTCTCTTATCATAATTGTAATTTCACTTATATTTGTAAGGGTGTGAATAATTTGCTTTCTTAGACTGTAAACTTCATTTATTTCTTTGCTTGACAGTTCGTATTCTCTGTGCTAAATCTTATCATAAGTCTACAAAACATAATTAGAAATATGGTTTTTTTTTAGAACAGTGTAGACATGAATAAATCCTTTGAGAGTTCACCTGCTGATTTTACTGGTTACTAGAGAAGTTTTTTTAAAAATTTAATCACAGAATTTCTGTGACATTCTACTGGTCCTTTTCCACCCCCTGTTCCAAAGTTCCCTAAACTTTTCTAGACAGTTTCTCTACAAATAAGTCCTGTAGGTAATCAGTTCATAGAAACTATTGCTGCAACATGGCATCCTATGCAATGTCCTGCTAGATGTGTGACGTTATTATTTAATTGAATGTATATTCTGATTAAGCAAATAGGGATTATCAATAATCTTATTGGCAAATGTGGGAATGAAGGTGGGGTAATACAGCACATTCAAAGATCAATGCTTGATGTGCATACACTTATCTCCAGCATCATTTCATCATATTACCCTCGACTTGACATGTTATAGAATCATCTCAGTGAATGAGAATCTCTGCTTCTATGTTAGAAGGAAGACTGGATGTCTTCCACTTTTACAGAGCATTACTTAATACTCAAAGTAAATTATCACTAAATATTACTAATTTATTCTTGGCCAGTTTGAGAGTTAAACTAATTGTATTTACATAAACATATCATTTGAGACTTAAAATTATTCCAAAAATTTCAATGAGAAAAATGATTGTGGTGTATAAAATTGATTCCTATCACATTTAAAAAATAAAATGAATGAAGCTTCTCAGTTGTCTTTTAGGAAATATTGTATTCAATTTAAATTTCAAAAATTTAAACAATTCTATATTGGGCACTAAATATAATGAAAAACCAAAAAAAACCCCAAAACTTGAATCTTACTATCTAGTGGAATACACAGACAATAGTCAAAGAACACACAACTAAAAATAAAATTGCAATTGCAGTAGTTTTCTTTAATGGAAGATAATAAATACTCCCTATGAGTTATTAATAGGACATTTCTGTTAAATATTTTGTGGCTTTTTATGTGTTGTGAGAGATGATACTCTAAAATAACCTCAGTTGCATTAAGCTGTACACATATAAGACAGTTATCGTAATTATATTTATGTTTGTAAATTGAACTTCTTTTAAATTTGAGAACTGCTACTAGATTCATATATTCATTTAACTGTAATGGCCTTTCAGTCTGTATTAAATTAGTCTGTTCATATTATGACTATGATATCACATTTGCCAAGACAGTATTCTCAGTTTTGTGGAAAAAGCAAAGATGATCATGAGGTCAGAGATTTCACTTTTTATTAATATGCCATCATTCTTCTTAGACATAACTGATGTCTTGAAAGGGACTTTCAATTTCTTCTTAACTCTTAAGAGAGATAAATATGAGATGATTTAAATGAAAGTAGCATAGAAGCATGGTCCTTAGCTATTCTGTGATTACTTATGTGAGTGTTTGGGGATTAAAAAAGCATGATAGTATCAAGTGAATGGATTAAACAACATAAATTTATTTTCTCACAGTCTTAGAGGCTAGAAGTCCACAATAAAGGTACTTGTGCAATGGATTTCTGATCAGAGCTTTCTTCCTTTAGCCTCTGTGCAATTTCAGACAAGAGGGGAGAGAGCAGAAAGAGGATGTAGAGAGAAGGATCAAACATCGATTTCTCTTCCAAAAGGCCACAAGCTCCACGAGATTAGGGTCCTATCCTTACGTTCCACTTGCCCTTATTTACTGAGTGGCCCTATCTCCAAATAGGGTCATATTGGGTACATTGAGGATAAGGGATTCAGTATGTGAATTTTAGAGCAACATAATTTTGTTCATAGCATACATTTTGCCTTATTTTAAAAGGTAGAGTTAGGGTTAGAGTGGAAGGGGTAATAGGAAGAAGATATGTCATGTATAGAAATCTAATATATATGTCATAACATGAGCAAAGACAAATACTATTAACAGGTATATAAAAGGGGACAGGAAACTGGAGGAGGAGGGGGCAGGGGGGGCGAAGGGGATTAAAAAGCATGTCATATGTACATGTAACCATGCCCCAAGAAGATTGTAAACTGAATAAATTACAAACATGTACCAATAAATTTTTAAAAATACTATTTAAAAAGTAAAGCACATTTATATATAACAATATTTGAGAAATGCAGTACTTTTATTGGTACTACTTTGAACAAATCCTAACATTAAAATCATTATCTATGATGAAACTGTAAGTAAGATTATTAGAAATATATTCTATTTTAATTTTGGTTAGGGGCTGAGGGTTTAGCTCAGCGGCACAGCGCCTGCCTGGCAAGCGTAAGGTCGTTAGTTCGATTCCCGGTATGGGAAGAAAAACAAAACAAAACAAACAAACGAGTAATTTTGGTTAGCAACTTTCAAACGACAAATTATTCTACACAGAAATAGGTAACATTTAAAACTTCACAAACCTGTACGATGAGATTGGCAAACTTTGAAAAATAGTTTTGAAATATTTTGTGCTCAACTCTAGATTTGTTATCTACTAAA
Organism: Chinchilla lanigera; assembly: GCF_000276665.1. NCBI lineage: Eukaryota > Metazoa > Chordata > Mammalia > Rodentia > Chinchillidae > Chinchilla > Chinchilla lanigera. The sequence continues at coordinate 24,467,626 of NW_004955405.1, read as the reverse complement.
AGAAAAGAAGAATATTTAGGGTAGACACTATCGAATATTGAGAGCTAATGATCTACAACAATCATGAGGACAGATTTTGGCTGGCTTGCTTTGTTCTGTTTTTGTGTTTTGCTTTTAGTTTTGGATAAGGCATCATCAATGCCTAGAATAATAACTTGTTCAAAATAACTGTTTTAAAATGCAATTGCAGTGACTAAATCATGCATCACTTAGTCAAATTAACTGCATTTTTATTGGTACTGTACAATTCACTTAATCCTTAACCATAATGCTTTGAAGTAGCCCAGGGGAATGGTTTTTGATACATTTGAACTTACTAAGCGGTAGTGTTCATTCTGTCAGGTTTTACTTGTTCTTAGATTGCTAACTTGTGTTCGCAATAATTTCAAACATCTGTTGACCAAAGATCCAAGACTTATCACTTCTTAATTATAGAATTAATGTTTCATACATTTAATTTTAATGTAAGCTTTGAAAATTTGGAAAGCAGAAATAAATTATTGTTATAAGCATTCATTTAAAAGTTTTTTTTTTTTTGGTTTTTTTTTTTCCGGTACCGGGAACCGAACTCACGACCTTGCACTTGCCAGGCAGGCGCTTTGCCGCTGAGCTAAATCCCCAGCCCCCATTCATTTAAAAGTTTTGAGGTCACATTTAAGCTGAGGATTTTGCCATTTTATTATTTATATGACTTTGTAAGAAGACTTTCTTGCATTAATTTGGGCACACAATCAAGAGTAAAATTACTCTTTATCAAAAATTTATTTTTATTTTGATGATCTATACTTGTAAATAACAAATATTAGTCATCACAAAATGTCTAAGGGACTTTTTGGGCATACTCAAACCATCTATGTTTCTTTCCTTTGCCTGTTAGCATGTTATACTTTTTTCTACATAATTACAATGTAGAGCGAAACAGAGGAAAGAGCCCAGATTTTAGAATTAAGCATAACTACATTGAAATCCCTGACGGTTAAGCCCCTTACCAGCCATAGGTATGTTCTCTGGTCATTTTTATATGCTTTATTTTCTCTTTCAGAAAAATTACAATTAATTTCAGTAAAATTATACCTCTATTTATCTATCTATCTGTTTGAAGTATCAGCTGCAAGAAGTATGGCTTTCTTCCTATTATTTTAGTAGAGGTTTTGTTGATTTTTTGCTTTGCAAGAGTTGTGGTTTATTTTATCTTAGTTTATTTACTTCTCTTTTTATTATATTAAATTCAATTTCTATTTTCTTGATAGTAAAGCAAGAAATATGAATACAAATTTCTAAAATAATGCATATACTGGGCACAGAAATTTAAAAGGTATGCACATTATTTTAGAAAATAAAACTGAAAAATTATGTCCTGATAGGGAATCTCTCTCCTAGAAATTCTACTCTCTACCCTGGTAAGTGTAATTTCAAAACAGGGATTATTCAAAGCACACAAAATTAGCACCTTCCTTTGTTAGCTTTTACTAACATACTTAACAGTAGTGACTACATTAGTGACAACTGTAGGAAATTAAGGAATGTATGCTTATTTTGAAATAGTAGCTGCCTCTTTCCTTGGATAGGGGTGAAATTTACCCTGGAGATAATTTCCCAGTTGCTTCATCTATTAGGTTGCATTATCTATATGCAGAAAGATCTGGCTTTATTTATTTATTTATTTATTTATTTATTTTAAAGATAAAAGGAGGGAAACATTAACAGACATACAACATTTTAGAACATATCACAAGCACAATACAGACCATACAGAGTTACAAACAAAGTGGTAGGGAATTAACAATGGTGGTTGTATTACATATTGATATCTTCAAAGTGGCTTCTCATGAAAACAGATATAGA